>NW_006921831.1:367541-369059 GCF_000298275.1 Orycteropus afer afer
TGATGTTTGATCCAGGAACTTTGGACTTGCCAGCTTCTATAAGTGTGTGAGCCATTTTCCTAAGATAAATTTCTCTCTCTCTCTCTCGCCCCTCCCCCCCCCATCTATCTATATACGCTGTACTGCTTTTGTTTCTCTGGAGAACCCAGTCTAACACACCATATTAAATAGAAGTGGAGATAGAGGGCATCCTTGTCTGGTTCCCGTTTGCAAGGGGAATGCTTTGAGTGTTTCCCCATTGACAATAGTGTTGGCTGTTGGTTTTGCATATATGTCCTTTCTTATGTTGAGGATTTTCCCTTCTATCCCTATTTTGCTGAGAGTTTTGAACAGGAATGGGTGTTGGATTTAATCAAATGCCTTTTCATCAATTGATATGATCATGTGGTTCTTCTACTTTGTTTTATTTAAGTGATGGATGACGTTGATTGTTTTTCTAGTGTTGAACCATCCTTGCATACCTGGTATGAATTCCACTTGGCCACGTTGTATTATTTTTTTGATATGTTGTTAGGTCCTGTTGGCTTGGATTTTGTTGGAGATTTTCCTGTCTATATTCATGAGGGATATTGGTCTGTAGTTTTCCTTTTTAGGGGTGTCTTTACCTGGTTTTGGTATCAGGGTTATGCTTTCTTCACAAAATGAATTTGGGAGGATTCCATCATTTTATATGTTCTGGAATAGTTTGAGTAGTATAGATGTCAGGTCTTCCCTGAACGTTTGGTAGAATTCTCCAGTGAAGCCGTCTGGGCCAGGACTGTTTTTTGTGGGGAATTTTTTTTATGACCTGCTCAATTTCTTCTTTTGTTATGGGTCTGTTCAAGTAGTCTGTCTCAGATTGGGTTAGTTTAGGTAGGTCTTATCTTTCTAGAAATTTGTCCATGGCTTCTTGGTTCTGAAATCTGTTGGAGTACAGTTCTTTACAGTATTGTTCTCTTTTTCATTTCTGTTGTAATGTCACCCTTTTCACTTATTATTCATGTTATTTGCATCTTCTCTTTCTTTTCCTTTAGTAGAAAGACTTACTTGCAGAACACCCAACCCAGGGTGATGCACCCACCTACTCTATGGAGACATACCACTTGGGGCAGTCGGACACAGGGCACGAGTGGGGCAGCATTCACATGGAAGGAAAGCTGGACAGACAGAAATGCATAGTTTTCCTTGATCTTCTTATTATTGATTTCTAGTTTTATAGCAGGAAAGCGAAGCCAGAAGGGACAACAGAGCAGAGCAGCACCAGGGATCCAGGTAAGGGGAGGTGGAGAGGTTTCAAACAGTTAAGTGGGACAAAATTGTCTGTCAGTTTGTTATACTGTTGTGGCTTGCATGTTGCTTTGAGGTTTGAGGCTGTGCCACCAGTGTTTCAAGTGCCAGCAGGGTTACACTTGGTGCACAGGTTTCAATGTAGTTTACAGATTGAGACAGACTAGGAAGAAGGAAGAGGCCATCCACTTCTCAAAGAATTGGCCAGGGAAAACCTTATGAATAGCAGAGAAACACTGATACATTACTACA
>NW_006921831.1:370650-382364 GCF_000298275.1 Orycteropus afer afer
ATGAACATGGGTGTGCATATATCTGTTCTTGTCATGGTTCTCACTTCTTTAGGGTATATACCTAGTAATGGAATGGCTGGGTCAAATGGTATTTGTAATTCCAACTTTTGAAGGAATCGCTATACTGCTTTCCACATGGTTGTACCATTTTACAGTCCCACCAGCAGTGTATGAGAATCCCAATATCTCCACAACCTCACCAGCATTTGTTATTTTCTGTCTTGTTGAACTTAGCTACTAGTACTGCACAACTTTATGAATATCCCGGAAACGTTATCTCACACAGTGCAGGACGATGAGGCTCTTAGGTCAGAAGGCTTTCAAAATACACCTAGGAAAGAGCTGCATCATCAGAGTAGGACCAACCTTACTGATACAGATAAAGTAAAGCTTTTGAGACCTCCATTTGCAGATGTGGCATGACTCAAATTGAAGAGAAACAGTTGGAAGCATCCATTAATAATAGGAACATGGAATGTGTGAAGTGTGAATCTAGGAAAATCAGAACTTGTCAAAAATGAAAGGGAATGCATGAAGATTGATATCCTAGGCATTAATGAGCTGAAATGGACTGGTTTTGGCCATTTTGAATCAGACAACCATGTGATCTACTATGCCGAGAATGACAAATTGAAGAGGAATGGCGTGGCATTCATCATCACAAAGGATGTTTCAAGATCTGCCCTAAAGTACAATGCTATCAGTGATAGGATAATATCCATTCACCTACAAGGAAGACCAGTTAATACGACTATTATTCAAATTTATGCACCAACCACCAAAGCCAAAAATGAGGAAATTGAAGATTTTTATCAACTTCTGCAGTCTGAAATTGACCAAACGTGCAATTAGGATGTGCTAATTATCACTGGTGACTGGAATGCAAAAGTTAGAATCAAAGAAGAATCACCAGTAGTTGGAAAATTTGGGCTTAGTGACAGAAATAACGCTGGAGATTGCATGATAGAATTTTGCAAGACCAATGACTTATTCATTGCAAATACATTTTTTTTCAACAACACAAATGGTGGCTATACAGGTGGACTTCACTAGATGGAATACACAGGAGTCAGATTGACTACATCTATGACAAGAGGCTCAGTATCTTCAGCTAAAACCAGGCTGGGAGCTGATTGTGGAACAGTCCATCAACTACTCATATGCAAGTTAAACTTGAAGTTGAAGACAATTAAAACAAGTCCACAAGAGCCAAAATATGATCTTGAATATATCCCTCCTGAATTTAAAGACCATCTAAAGAATAGATTTGATGCATCGAATACCAGTGACCGAAAACCAGAAGAATTATGGGATGACATCAAGAACATCATCCATGAAGAAAGCAAGAGGTCATTAAAAAGATAAGAAGAAAAGGCCAAAATGGATATCAGAAGAGACTCTGAAAGTTGCCCTTGAATGGCGAGTAGCAAAAGGAAATAGAAGAAATTACAAGATCAAAGAGCTGAACAGAAGATTTCAAAGAGCAGCTCGAGCAGATAAAGCCAATTACTATAATGAAATGCGCAAAGACCTGGAGTTAGAAAATCAAAAGGGAAGAACACACTCAGCATTTCTCAAGCTGAAAGAACTGAGGAAAAAATTAAGCCTCGAGTAGCAATATTGAAAGATTCTATGGAGAAAATATTGAATGATGCAGGAAGCATCAAAAGAAGATGGAAGGAATACACAGTCACTGTACCAAAAAGAACTGGTCAATGTTCAACTATTTCAGGAGGTGGCATGTGTTCTTGAACCAATGGTATTGAAGGAAGAGGGTCGAAGCTGCACTGAAAGAATTGGTGAAGAATAAGGCTCCAAGAATTGATGGAATACCTACTGAGATATTTCAACAAACGGATGCCCCACTGGAGGCACTCACTCAGTTATGCCAAGAGATTTGGAAGACAGTCTGGCAACTGTCTGGAAGAGATCCATATTTGTACCCATTCCAAAGAAAGGTGATCCCACAGAATGTGGAAATTATCCAACAATATTTTTAATATCGCACGCAAGTAAAATCTTACTGAAGATAATTCAAAAATGGTGTTAGAAGTATACTGACAGAATTTCCAGAGGTGCAGGCTGGATTCAGACTGGTGCATTTAGTCCATCCACATTGAGTGTAGTTAGTGATAGGATGAATGTATTGCCTTCATTCTGTTGGGTTCTTTCTTGTGTTGGTGATTTCTGCATTTTCATATTTGTCTGTGCCGAGTTCATTTTGTTATCAAGTGCTTTTCTTCATTATTGTTGGTTTTCAGCTTACTAAGCCCTTGTGATTTTGTTCGTTCTTAATTTGGTTAGAAGGATTGTTCATTTTCTTCACGTTGCTCCGGACCCCAAAGACTGAGTGCTGCCTGATCCTGTGGCTGCATACCCAGCCTTGCCAGGGAACACTCCCAATGCGCTCCATGCCCTGTGTGTGGCTTCCAGACCGCTCCTCTCCCCAGCTCCCCTCGGCATGCATAGCCCCAGGCCCTCTGGCGCTCGGTTGTTCAAAGGTGAATTTCCACCACTTAATAGCTGGTAGGGTGGAGGGTCGACGAAAGAGGGGGAGGCCTTCAACGAGATGGATTGATACAGTGGCTGCGATGATGGGCTCGAGTATAGCAGGGATTGTGGGGCTGGTGCGGGATCGGGCAGTGTTTCGTTCTGCTGTGCATGGGGTCGCTATGAGTCGGAAACGACTCGACGGCACTTAACAACAACAACAACAACAATAGCTGGGGGCTGCGTCACTGCAGGGAGTCGAGGGACCTGACTGAGAGATCTGGGTCAGGACCAACAAGTGTGCGCTTATCCTCTTTGGACCCAATCGCGCGGTGGGCGGCTAGAGGTTGTGTCGCACCTTGCGGGAAAAGTGGGACCGCACCTGCGTGTGTCCGAGAGAACTGCCGAGTGTGGGCTTCCCTCCGTCACGGTGCCGCCTCCTCTGCCTGTTGTCCCTTCTCCCCTCCTCCTCTCCTCCCCACGCCCCTTCTCCCTTTCCATCCCTCCTCTCCCGCTTGTCTCCTTCTCTCTGTCTGCACGGCACCTGCAGTCTTTGTCACCCTCCCCCTGATCTCTGTGGACCTTGTTCCAGTGCTGATTGCCAGGACCATGTGGTCACGGAGGAGCTACGAGTAACTTCGTGTCCAGGGACTGGGTCTCAGGGCTCAGGATCCCAGTTCTCTGCCCAGCCGTGTGCCTCTGGAGCGCCACCTTCTGGGAGTAAGTCTGCGGCTCCCACCAGGTTCTTAACGGTGCTCCAGACCCCGCAGCGGCGCGCCTGACCTCGCTCGGGGACTCTCCCAGACGCCCCGAAGCCCTGGGCTCCCGGCTTACAGCCCGCTGCTCTCCCCAGTTCCCCTCTGCGCACGAGCCCTGCGCCTGCCGGGACTGGGTGTTTCGAGGCGAGTTCCCACCATCTGAAGGCTTGAGGCTGTGTCATGACGGGGCATCGTGGGGCCTGACCCGATTGGGTCCGTCAGAAGCACCAAGTGTGCACTCCCCTCTTCTCACCTGACCGCGTGGTTAGCCGGCTGTGTTGGGACCACCCTGTGCTATCTTGTGGCTTCACCCACGTGTGTCCGTGGGGATGGCCGAGTGTGGGCTTAGCCTCTTCTGACCCAACCATGGGGCGGAGATAACACGCAGAGCCCTGCTCAGTCCTCATCGTACCGTGAATGCAGCTTGTGGTCCCCTCTTCCCTCTCCACCTTCCCTCCCCTCCCTCTTGTCCCTTCAGCTCCTTTCCTCTCCCCTCGCACACATCCACTTCTCTCGGTCGGCTCGGCACCTGCTGTGACTGTCACCCTTCCCCCAGCTCTGACCGCCAGCTCCCAGTGTCCATGGAGGAGCCACCATTAAGTCCGTGTCTGAACACCGGACTGCAGAGCATGACCCTGATTCTGTGCGCAGCCATGAGCCTCGAGCGCTTCCTTCTCGGAGCAGGTCCTCAGCTCCCACCGGGTTCTTAACGCTGCTAGGGACCCCAAAGGGTAAGCGCTGGCTGATCCTGCTGCTGTGTGCCCCGTCTCGCCCGGAGGACCTTCCCAAGATGGCCCGATGCCCCAGGCACCCAGCTTCCAGCCTGTGCCTCCCCAGCTCCCCTCTGTGGCGTTGCTCTGTACCTGGCGGTGCAGCGGGCGGCGGTTAGAGACCGCATTCCCACCATCGGCTGAATCGTCGTGTCGCAAACGCCCTGGGGCATCACGCGACCTCACCCGCGTGTGTCTGTGAGGACAGACGAGCGTGAGTTTCCTCTCTTCTGACCTGGTCACACGGGTGCCTGGCTTGGGGCTGTGTCACATGGAGGCATCATGCAGTCTCACGGGCGGCTGTCAGTAAGGACGACCGATCGTGGGCTTACCCTCTTTGGATCCGACCGCGCGATCGGCCGGCTACAGGCTGTGCCTGGACCGTGCAGGTCTCGCTCAGTCCTCATCCTCCTGTAAATTCAGCCTGTTGGGGTGGTTCTCTGGCGGGCAGTCAGCCGACGCGCGGCGACCCCGGCTCCCTGAGCAAAGCACTGCCCGCTGGGCACCAGCTCGCGGATGGGACCACGGGATCTGGTTTCTGGAAGTAGGTTGCCTGCTTCTCCTCCCAGTCGGTCTCAGTCTGGAAACTCCACTGGGACCTGTTCAGCCTCGCAGCAGGGCACAGCCTCCACGCACGGCTGCTGGTGACGTGTGTACGGGCCCCGCATCGAAGCCGGCCGCCCGCGAGGAGGGCAGGGCCGCCACCCTGCCCCGGCACTGCGTGCGTGTGTGTGTGTGTGTGTGTGTGTGTGTGTCAGCCTCACTCACCCCAGGGTGCCGGTGACTGGGGCGGGCTGCCTCTGCCAGGACGCGGGCCAGCGAAAGCCGACCGCTCAGCGGTGCCTCGCCCTCCTCAGGGTCTGATTGCCAAGCCCTCCGTGTCTGTTTTAAGGGCTGCTTCTGGAAGTTTCCTGGCGAGTGTGTTGGAGTCAGACGTCTTAGCCCTCCTGGATGTGAGCTCAAGGCCCCCGCACGTGTTGGTGCGGGCTGAGCTCTGGCCTCTTCCGCTTGCCCCTCTCCCTCCCCTTCTGGGGTCGGGGTCTGCTGTCCTGGGCGGCGAGGCTGGGCCTGGAGAGCCCGGGGACCACGGCGTCAGCTGGGCTGGCTCCTCCCGAGGCTCCCAGGCAGAGCTGTCCCTGCCTGTCTCCGCTTCTGGCGGCCGCCGCAACCTTGGAGTTCGTTGGCTCACGGACACAGCACGCCAGTCCCCGCCCTCGTCCTCACGTGGCCGTCTTCTCTCTGCGTGTATCCTGTCCCCGTTCTTCTGTCTCACTGACACTCGTCAGTGGATTGTGAGCCTACCCCAATCCAAGATGACGGAATCCTTCCCTCCATCACACCTACGGAGGTCCTTTCTCCAAGTTCACAGTCTCAGGTTCCTGTGGATGCAACGCCCTTCACGCTCCACAAGCCAATGCTTGTTCCATACAGCCGCCCAAAGAACCCCAGACCCATGGCTGTTAACTCAATTCCAGCTTCTGGAGATCTCATAGGACGGAGCACAACTGCCCTACAGGGTCTCTGAGGCTGCGAGCTTTACGCGAACAGAAGCTGAGTCTTTCTCCTGTGGATCGGCCGGTGAGTTAGAACCATGGACCTTTCGGTTCGCAGCCGAGCGCTTTAACCACAGCGCCACCATTCTTCCCGTACAGCACCAGACAAAAAAAAAAAACCAAACCCACAGCTGTCAAGTTGATTCCGACTCATAGCACCCCTGCAAGACAGAGTTTAACTGCCCCATAGGGTTTTTAAGGCTGCAATCTTTTTCTTTCATGGAGTGCCTGGTAAGTTCAAACTGCTGACCTTTCGGTTCGCAGCTAAGCGCTTTAACCACTGCCACTAGGGCTTCTCCCATACAGCACACAGACACCCTAGTAAGGTAGCTCCCTCTTCACCCAAGATTGGGGTAGTGAGCAGGCCCCCTTGGAGGCACCCTAGAGCAGAGGCTGAGGGGACAGGGGTCCTGGGGCAGCGACAGCCTCTAGGGGGTTGGACCCACCAGGGTGGCAGAGGGCGCGGGGTGCTTCTGTAATGGGTTCATTGAGATACCACTGTCCAGGCACCCCTAGGAGTTGAGGGGACTTGTCAGCCTGTCCCCAGCAGCGGGGCACACTTACAGAGCTGCCTCCAACTACCTCCACCCTGACCCCGACACACCATTGCCTCCCCACCCATCAGGGAAAAGTACGCACGTCTGGAACCCGGGCCTTGACTTCCCCGTGGCAGGTGAAGCCGGTGAAGCCTGGGGAGACCGCAGCTTGTCCCCAGAAAATCACGGAAGGTACGTCTTTTATTTATTGGTTTATTTTATTCACTTGACTGTTAACCAGAAGGCTGGCAGTTCAAACCCGCCAGCCACTCCTCAGAAGGAAGTTTAGGCAATCTGCTTCCGTAGTGACACCGCATCAGAAACCCAAGGAGGGGTCGCTATGAATCAGTCCGACTCGATGGCACATAACAACAGCAACATTTTACTCAAGTTCATGTGTGTCTCCCCTTTGGTTAGTGGTTTTCCCCGCTTCCGCACGCACCCTTGGGAACAGTCAAAGAATATTTATTTTTTTGTGAAGCCCTTTTCTTGATGTTTCACAGTAATCATCTGCGACAGTATTTGTCCTTTTGTGACTGACTGACTGCGCTCAGCGTGGCGGCCTCTAGGTTCCTCCGTGTTCTGAGATGTTTCGCGCATTCATCCTTGTTCTTTAATGCCGCGCAGGATTCCGGGGTGTGTATGGACCACAGCTTGCAGAGCCATTCCTCTGTTAAGGAGCTCTGGTATGCAGTGCCTAAGGCATTTGACTGCTAACCAGAAGATTGGTGGTTTAAATCCACCAGCTTCTCCGCGGAAGGAAGATGGGGCAATTTGCTTTTGGCAAGATTCACTGCCTGGGAAGCCCAGTGGGGGCATCGGAATCCACTCGATGTCGGTGAGTTGTTTTTTCTAGTTTACTCCTCTGTAAATGGGCACTTAGGTTGTCTCCATCTCTTTGCTGTTGTGAATAGTGCTCTGATGCACATGGGTGTGCACGTTCGTGTCACGGCTCTGATTTCCCCAGGATACACAGCTAGCAGTGGGGTTGCTGAATCATACGGTATTTCTAGTCCCCGCTTGTCAAGGAAGCGCCATACCGTTTTCCAGTGTTGTCGTTGTTGCTGTGAGGTGCTGTCGAGTCACCTTGGACTCACAGCAGCCCCACGTACAACAGGACGAAACACTGCCCTGTCCTGCACCAACCTCACGATCCTTGCTATACCTGAGCGCATCGTTGCAGCCACTGAGCCAATGCATCTCGTCCCCACTGTGTCCCTTCAAGAGGACAGACTCTGCCAGGTCGCTGGATCCTCTCCCGATGACTTTGTGGCTTGCAGAGGTCTCTGGCTTGCTTCCTTTCTGCAGCCCCCGTTGCAAATCCTTCTCCTTCCCGAGTTCTCCAGGAAAGTCTGGAGAAGCCTGGGGCAGAAGCAGGAACAGCAAATAAGCATGACAGTGCTCTAGGTGCGAGGGGGCCAAAGACATGCAAATGAAGGGAGCAGCTTTTGTCTGGACTCTCAGATCCACAAAGGCTCGAGAAGTAGAGGTGCCCAGGGCAGCAGCACCCTCTCCAAGGCCGGAACATATGCCTCTGGGCAGGGGCTGGTGAGAGCGAGCGGCTGCTTGGCTCTGCCGGGTCTGGCAGCCCAGGCCCCCATGGCTCCTCGACATCCATCCTAGTCCCAATTCCCTGGGACGCTGTGGAGTCATTCGGAGGGAGTCTGGGATTCTCCACAGGGCCGGGAAGTCCTGCCTGATGCCCGCGAACCTCGCCCACCTGTGCCTGTTCTCTCAGGACTAGGGGTGCAGGGCCCGGCCTCGGGGGTCCCAGCTGCGCCCTGGCCTCTGGCACAGGTTCCAGTCCAGTGTCTGCTCAAGGTCAGACCCAACAAGTGGCTGGGGCACAGCTGGGAGCCTCCAAGGCCAGACAAGGAAGCAGGCATGGGTGGGCGAGGTTCGTGGGCATCAGGCAAGAGACTGTTCAAGGAGCTTCTGGTACACAGTGGTTAAAGCATCTGGCTGCTAACCAAAAGGTCAGCGGTTTGAACCCACCAGCCGCTCCATGGGAGAAGGATGAGACAGTCTTCTTCCACAAAGATGACAGCCTTGGAGACCCTGTGGGTGGTTCCACTCTGTCCTCTAGGGGCGCTGTGGGTCAGAATCGACTCCAGGCAGTGGGTGTGGTTTGGGCTTTGCTTCTGTGAAGATTGACAGCCTGGGAGACCCTGTGGGCAGTTCCACTCTGTCCTCTAGGGGCGCTGTGGGTCAGAATGGACTCCAGGGCAGTGGGTGTGGTTTGGGCTTTGCTTCTGTGAAGAATGACCACCTAGGAAACCCACTGGGGCAGTTCCACTGTGTCCCCTGGGGGCACTGTGGGTCAGAATTGACTGATGGCGGTGGGTGTGGTTTGGTTTTTGTCACTCTGTTCACCTTCTAATTGTCCTTCTGGGAGTTTAACATCAAGAAATCCACCAGGGAAATGTGCAAAGGTGCTCCTGGAGGTTAGAGCAGCTGGCTGCAAACTTTTTCTGTAAAAGAAAAGCAGAAGGAGCAGTTGCCCTCAAGCCGACCCCAGCCCACACGCTCCCACGTGGTCGGAGGAGGCCTGTGCCCCGCAGGGTTTTCAGTGGCCGATCTTCTGGAAGAGGTCACCAAGCCGCTCTCCTGAGGCACCGCTGGGTGAGCAGTGGAGTGCTGAACCGTCAGCGCCACCTGGTGATGCTCAGGTAGAAACAGCTCAGCCTCACGGGCCACAGCGTCTCTGTGGCAGCTACTCGACTCCATAGTTGTAGGGGGTACGCAACCCCAGACGATACAGGAACAAACAGGCGGGGCTGGGTGCCAACAAGACTTTATTCAGGAACACTGAAACTGCATTGCAGATCATTTTTATGGGCTGCAAAATATTATTCTTTTGATTTTTTTTCCCCCTTCAACTATTAAAAAATGTAAGACGCCTTCTTAGCTCGTGGGCGGTGCAACAGCAGGAAGTGGGCTGGATTTGGCCCGTGGGCTGCAGTCTGAGAGCCTGGGTTTAGAGTAGGAAGCAGAGTGGGAAATGCTAACTGTTCAACAATAGGGAGCTGGTTAAATAAGTAAGGGCCCACTATCCAAACCATGATGCCCTCCACTAAAATGGTCACAATCGAAGGTTAAACGGACGGACAGGAAGCCCACCTAAATTCTGACTTTGTAAAAGCAAAAAGCAGAAAAAAGAACACAGACGTGGCCAGGGACACGTTAAAAAGCCCAGCACGTTCCTCCATTCTGTATTCTGATTTTCCCTCCGCCAGCTGTCTGTCAGCGAGTCAGACATGGTGGCTCACGTGTGTGATGGGATGCTGGAAGCTACGTCACGGGTGTTTCGAATACCGGGATATACACGCGTGCTGCGTAGGTTTCAGTCGATCTCCAGACTAAGACCAGGGAGAAAGGCCTGGCCACGGACTTTGGAAGGTCAGGCGGTGAGACCCGGGTGGGTGGCGACAGGACGTTGTCTGATAGAGCACTGGAGGGAAGCCCGGGGTTGCGAGGCCCTCTAAATACACAGGGGCCCCCAGGGGACCCAGGGGGCACTCAGCGGGGTGAGGGGGCACAGGACGGAGCAGCAGGTCACACTGTCACGCACAGGTGGGCACGAGCCTGAGCCAACTGGACAGCAACGACAACCACCACCAAAGCTTTTTCCTGCGTTTTCTGCCTGGAAATGGATCGCTTCCACAACCACAACACAGAAGCTATTAGCCAGCGACCTGCATTTCTGAGAAGTTAACTTGGAGCCGGCAGACAAAGGGGTCTGGTGGAGTGGCTGAGCGGTTCTGGTCGGTGACTCTGAAATGCCATTGTCAACATTGAGTGGCCACATGGGGGGACGCGGGTGCAGCTTCAGTGTTCAAAGGTGTGCAGACAGGGCTGCCTTACATGTCCCTAAATGTCACCTTCCTCCCAAACAAACCCCGAACAATGGCCTCTGCTCCGACTCCACCAGCCGGAACCTTCCCAGTGTTTGCCTTCAAGGGTCAATGGAGCTGCCCCCCTGGGATGGCATCTGCCGCCCTCTCAGCGGTCCCAGGGCTGTGACCTCGCCCCTGGCTGCCACCGCTTTGTGCCGGCCAGGGAGACTGTTGGCTTTTGCAAACACCTTTGCAGCCCCTGGTGGTGCCTTCTCCAAAGGTTCTGTGAAGGTCTCAGAGGCCTGTCAAACCCCCGTGCGTCCCCGAGGGCTTTGATTTACCAGACAGATGTTTGCCAGCTGACACTTGGGGGGCCCCCAGGGAGGCGGGCGGAATTAAATAAGAATAGGGGTGACAGCTCCCAAAAGGTGGCGTATCTTGGCTCTAATTCCTTGACGCCCCGTATGGTTCAGAGGTCGGCACTGTTAACAGGGAGGGAACAAATTGGGGGCTGCCCCTGAGGTTCAGCCAGGGGTGGGGAGGCCAGCCTCTCTGGTGCAGGAGCTGGTCTGCTCAGCGGCCGTCAGAGCCAATGTGCTTACTGCACTGTCTGCGACCCAGCCGTCCTAGACCTCAGTTTGCCAGTCTGTAACAGGGCTCTCTGAAGAAAGGATGCAGACGCCGGCATGGTGATCGGCATGGGGTGCTGCTTGGCCATCGTGCTGGGGCTTTTGTGGGCCCCGACTCCTGCCAACCCCACACACGGTGGAATGAAATGTTGCCCAGTCCTGCACCATGCTCGTGATCAGACTGTTGCGATCCCTATGGTTTTCACAGGTTTGTTTTGGGATGTGGACAGCCAGGCCTTTCTTCCAGCTCTGTCTCAGCCTGGAAGCTCTGCTGAAACCCGTTCAGCATCCCGGCCATGCACAGCCTGCCCTGACAAAGGAGTGCTGGCTGCAGGTGAGGGCCATTGGGAAGGCATCAGACCCTCGTCTCTTGCGTGGAAGGCGAGGGGCCCAGCCCTGAGCCTCCACTGTGCTCTCACACATACATGGCAAGTAGGTACTTTGTTCTCTGTGGGTCCCAGAAGCCCAGAGGCCACGAGAGGGTTAAATATTCTCCTCCCCAGAGCCTCTTTCATGGTGTGGAGGCCTCTGGAAGGATGGGGCTGGAAGGAGACCGAGCTGAGCTTCAGTGTCACAGGCTCTGTGGGTTCCAGGGCCAGGGCGGCTCAGGACCCTGGTTCAAGGCCGCTGTGCCCAGTGGCACACGCTGCACACTGCACAAGCCCACAGACCCCAGGGTTCTACAGTGTGACGGGCCGGCCCACATGACTGGGCCTGCGTCAAGGGGGCCAGAGAGCTCCAGGTGCTTGACTGACAGCCTCAAGCCAACACTGCCGGCCTCGGTCAGTTGTGTTTTTTCCTTGTCGTTTGTCCCCCACACCTGACTGCCTCCTCAGGACGAATGGGTCCTTGTCCACGCAGACATCATGGGTGGCGCTGTGGGTAAGCACTGGGCTACTAACTGAAAGGTCGGCAGTTTGAGCCCCCCATCCACTCCCTGGGAGAGCGATGACGCGGTCTGCTTCTGCAAAGATCACAGCCTCGGAGACCCTGTGGGCAGTTCCACTCTGTCCTCTAGGGGCGCTGTGGGTCAGAATGGACTCCATGGCAGTGGGTGTGGTTTGGGCTTTGCTTCTGTGAAGACTGACAGCCTTGGAGACCCTGTGGGCAGTTCCACTCTGTCCTCTAGGGGCGCTGTGGGT
>NW_006921831.1:382530-384432 GCF_000298275.1 Orycteropus afer afer
ACAGCCTTGGAGACCCTGTGGGCAGTTCCACTCTGTCCTCTAGGGGCGCTGTGGGTCAGAATCGACTCCACAGCAGTGGGTTTGGTTTTCTTCCGTTCTCTCTAGCATAGTGCCTGACATATTGCAAGAGCTCAATGAATAATAGCATGAATGAAGTCAGGGTGGGGTAAGGTGGGCATGAAGTTGGAGAAAGGGACCTTTGCCAAGCTCCAGGCTAGACCAGTGTTTTCTGCCTGCTCCTGGTTCTCTCACCTGTGGCAGAGGGAGGCACCCCGGTGAGGAGGGGTGCAAGTCCAGGGTGAAGACACTGGCTTCACTGGCTTGGGGTGTTGACAGAGAGATGAAGCTGTTGGCCTACTTTTCTTTAAAAATTTAACGAATTAATTAATTTTTGGTGGGAATGTACACACCACCACATACACCACATCAATCACTTCTAGGCGCACAATTCAGTGACGATGACATTCTTCAAGTTGTCCCACCTTTCTCAACAACTTTTCCCAACTATTGCACCATCATGAACACGCACTCACGGCCTGCCCCTAAGCTTCGCACCTATCCTTTCAAGTTGCTGTTGTCAGGTGACTCTGTCTTGGAAGAAGTACAGCTAGAATGTTCCTCAGAAGTGAGGAGGCTGAGACTTTGTTTTATGTGCTTCGGGCATGTTGTCAGAAGTGACCAGTCCTTGGAGAAGGTCATCACGTTTGGTACAGCAGAAACCAAAAACCAAACTCACTGCCGTCGAGCCGGATCTGACTCATAGCGACCCCTCCTTGGGTTTCCGAGGTAGTATCACTAGGGAAGCAGATTGCCTGATCTTGGGTCAGCAAAAAAGAGGAAGACCCTCAACAAGATGGATTGACGCAGCGGCTGCAATGATGGGCTCAAGCATAGCAACGATTGGGAGGGTGATGCAGGACTGGGCAGGGTCCCTATGAGTCGGAACTGATCAAGAACATCAAGCAATACACGATTCTTTAAGATAATTTTCTAAAGGCAGGTAATGCTTAATACAGACCTTTTCTAGTTAGGCTAAGCTAGGATTTCATTCAAAGATGATCAGTGGATAGTTTCGGTTCAAGGTTGAAAGATTTACTCAGGGTCATAGTTTCAGGTGCCTACCTCAATGGCGCCACAAAGTCTGAATTCCATGAGAATTTTGAAATTCTTTGTCTCATTTTCCCCCTTTTGATCAGGATGCTTCTATAGCATCAGTCACCAGCCAGGTACCATCAGTTCTTCTGGTCTCATGGCAGAGGATGCTGTTCATGGAGGTGACTGCACAAACATGCCATGTTCCTCCCCTTCCAACCGGCCCTCCTTTGGTGCTCCCAGTCAATGGAGACTCACTGTGTCTTGGATGGCTGCTCAATAGCTTCTAAGACCCCAGGTCACTGGCCCAGCTTTAACCAGGAGGAAAGGAGTAAGATGGTGTTGTTCGTGTTGCATTCCCTTTGCATCTCTGTACCAAGAGGCCCTGGGTGGCCTTATCCAGCAGAGCCTGGGTGCTGAAAAATGGGCATAGGGTGGTGTCTTCGTCTCTTCATGCTGCTGTAACAAAAAGTACCAAAAGGTGGGGAGCTTTAATGAACAGAAATTTCTTGTCTCCCAGTTCCGGAGGCTAGAAGTCTGAATCAGGGCGTCAGCTGTAGGGGAGGGTCCTGCTCGTCAGTAGCCTGGGGGACTTCTTGGCGTTCGTTGGTGGCTGGCAGGTATGTTGCACGTGGCCTCTGTGTCCCTCTGTTGTGTGGGCCACTGCGTCTTGTCTGCTTTTGTAGATGACGCCCGCGGAAGGGATTAGCCTGAGAGCCCACCCTACTCCGGTGTGACCTCATTACCAAACAGCCCCATAGTCACGGCACAGGGCTTAGGACTGAAGCATCACTGTCGGGGAACAATTCC
>NW_006921831.1:385157-391962 GCF_000298275.1 Orycteropus afer afer
GTGCTGCTGGGATGGACAGGTTTCAGCAGAGCTTCCAGACTGAGAGGGACTAGGAGGAAAGAAATTCTTTGAAATTCTTTGCCTCATTTTGATTGGATTGATTTCAGAAAGCCAGTCATGAAGACGCCATGGATGGTAGCAGTCCAGTCCACAACTGGCCACGATGCCCAGGAACAGGCAGCGTTCTGTTCCGTCATGCGTGGGATCACCGGGAGTCGGGGACCAACTCGAGGGCAGCTAACAACAGAAATCCTTTCTGGAATGTCCTATTCACACACAAGCACGGATAAGGGAGCTTTTTGCTTTACAAATTTTGGGCTCATACTGATCTCACCTCTACTTTGAAAAGGTTGTTACACCTGTATGAGGAGCCCTGGTTGTGCAGTGGTCAAGTGCTCAGCTGCTAACTGAAAGGTCAGTGGTTCAAACCCATCAGCCACTCTGTGGGAGGAAGATGTGACGGTCTGCTTCGTAAAGATGATAGACTTGGAAACCTGTGGGCATCTCTGCTCGTCCTAGAGGGTCACTGTGGGTGGGAATTGGCTCGACAGCAGTGGATTTTTTTTTTTTTTTTTTTTTGTACATGTATGCAGAGCAAAGCTTCTGAAGGACATTGTTTGGTGATGTTGCAGCTCTGCCCACCCCAGGGCCCAGCGATTTTCCTACCAGGTGTCTGACATTCCCCATAGACACTCCTGCACCAGGAGATGAGATGGGTTCAGAACAGCCATGTTCCTGTCCTTGAGATGCATCTCTCCATGGGGCAGTGGACATTTCTCAGCAGAGAGAACCCGCACCAAGCACGTAGATCTTCCACAGGGTGCAGGTGTGGATCTCATGAACATAGAGCGCTATACAGCAGTGAAAAATAGAAAAGCTGCAAACAGATGCATTAACACAAACAAAGCTCACCACCATCACCAACAGGGGTGTGATGGTTAAGGATGGGTGTCAACTCAGCCGGACCATGGTTCTCAGTGTTTGGCAGGTTCACAGGTCACTCCCCCTTGGTGAGACCTGATACAATGTAATCACCTCCATGGTGAGACCTGCTATGAGCAGCCAATCAATTGAAAGGAAGTTTCCTCAGGGATGTAGCCTGCACCCAAGGTGTAGACATTATGGCAAAGCTCTCTGGCTTTTGGATCCCATAACTGGCCCATTGCCACCTGACCTCTGGTTCTTTGGGCTTGAGCCAGTGGCCAGTCTTGGGCTTCCTTAGGCTCTGAAGTCTGTGAGCCAGCAGCTGACCTGGTGATGGTGGCTTCGCCAGGCCCTGCAGTTACATGAGAAGCCCGTAGCCTGACGTCCAACCCACAGGCCCTACAGCTTCTTGTGAGCCGTTTCCTTGATAT
Organism: Orycteropus afer afer; assembly: GCF_000298275.1. Lineage (NCBI taxonomy): Eukaryota > Metazoa > Chordata > Mammalia > Tubulidentata > Orycteropodidae > Orycteropus > Orycteropus afer. Next base: position 386,513 of record NW_006921831.1, read on the forward strand.
CAGCCTCTCTCTGTACATGCACACATACGCTTCACCGGGTTTGCTTCTCCTGAGGACGTAGCCTAAGACAAGGGGAAAGGTAAGACACAGGGAGAACTCAACGATAGTGTTGAGTGAGGGTCACAAAACCACAAGGAGAAGCAAGGAACTGATTACCACCTTAGGACGTCAGCTCCCTTGGGCAGAGAGGAGGCTTCTGGATGGCCGACCTGCCTGTGGCCTGGCTCTGCGTTCTGTGCGTGTCTGCATTTTTCTGAAATTGGACCATGTCTCGTGTGTACTTTCTCAGGACGTGCTGTTTCCCTCAGTGGAGGGATTATCTGCAAGGAGAGGCCCCGGGTTGTAGGACTTGCCTCTGGAGGGTAAAACCCTGGTTGCCGCTGAGGCCGCTCTGGGGCCCCCAAGTATGTCAGAGTAGCACAGGTGCCATGGGGTCTGCAGTGGCTTACTTTCCGGATATGGATCTCCAGGTGTGGGCTTTCTGCCAAGGGTCTCTGGGTGGCCTTGACCTCCCACCTTCCACTTTGTGGTTGAGCGCACTCACTACTGGCACCCCAGGGACCCCTGTCTCTGGAAGGTGCGACTCCGTAGCGTCTGCTTTCGTGTGAATGGATCCCCGTCACTTAGTGAGTGCTGCAGGCCGGGCGCTATGCAGAGCAGAGCACTGGACACTGTCCGCTGCTTGCGTCCTCAGAACGATGCTGAAGCCACTTTCACCATCTTCACACGCAAAGAGCCGGGCGCAGGGAGATTCCTCTCCTGTGGCCACAGCATCCGCTCCCCTCTCTGTTTGGCTGAACATTTGGAGACTTCATTTTAAAATGACTGGTGTCACATCTTTCCACCCCACCCGGGGTGGGGGTGACACCATCCAGGGAGCAGGACACCCATGACCACAGAGCTGAAGGCTCCCCTGCCTGCCTGGACCCTCGGAGCCAAATGGCAGGGCCATTGGGGCTTAGAGGCCACCCCAGAGGCAGCCCCCTTCCTCGGCTACAACAGGTTGTAAAGCACTTTGGGGGCCAATTGGCACCAAGACAAAGAATTGCACACTCAAGGTAGCTGTGATCCATAAATCCTGGAAGGTCGTGGCAGCTGGGGGCCGGGGAGCAGGGGGGCGCCGTTTCCTGGGGGCTGGTTCTCTCCAGACGTAAGGCACTCCAGAGAGTTCTCCAGCTCCAGGGGCGCGAGGCAGAAACCCGGCCTCGGGAGGAAGCTGGAACTGAGGGGGAGGCGACGGGACCCCTGTGGAACAGGCGGGCAGGGCTGGAGCCTGGGGGCGGGCCCCGGGCGCCTCCTGGCTGCAGCAGAGGATTTCAGAGGCAGACATCAGAGAGACCACACCAAGTGCAGACACCTGCCAGGTGTTAGCGAGCCAACAGGTGGCACCAGCCCTGGGCGGGCCTTGCGCACACTGAGATTCCGAGCTGGCCCCCCAGGAGCCGGTTAACACCTGCCCTCTCTCCGTGTGAAGTAAGCAGGAGCCTCTATCAGGATCCCAGTTCCATGTGGGGCCATGGTCTCCACGGCCTCCGCGTTTGGGTTTGTGTGAAGGAGCCCTGGGGTGCAATGGTTAGCTGGCAGATGCTGGCCACCCAGAGACCCTGCAGGAGGGAGACCTGCTGCTCTGCTCCCCTAAAGATGACACCCTGGGAAGCCTTATGGGGCAGCTTCACTCTGTCACAGAGGGTCCCTATGAGCCAGAATCGACCAGGTGGCAGCTAGGAACAACCTTATGTGTGAAGTCCCCTGATGTCCTGATGTCTGCAGACTGGAGAGACCCTCGTAAGGGCCTCTGTGCTGGAGGCGGCGGCCCCTCATGTTCCCGATGGGGAAACTGAGGCCCAGAGACCAAGCTCCACTCATCGTCACCTGGGGCTGAGCAGGGCTGGCACCTGGGCCCCCTCCTGCCCGGGCACATGCAGCCTACACAGGTGGCCTTCCAGGCTTTTCCTGCAAGGGGGCCCTGCCGAGCAGCCCCGAGTCCTGGCTGCACCTGGGGCTTGCTGTGTCCTAGTCTGTGACTCGGGCGTGTGACCCACTTGTCTCATAGGATTGATCCGAGGGTCAGGACAGCCGCACGTCCAGTGTTCAGCCCAGGCCAGGGTGGGAACCCAGTGATGCCCAGCTGAGCAGGAGCAAGGAGGGCCAAGGGCCGAGTTCCTGCCAGGCTGACCTGACACAGAAGAGCACAGCAGGCTTGCTGCGGGGGGGCTCGGACCCTGGCTGGGGGGCCAGGCTGGGAGTCGCAGGCTGAGCTCCTGTCGTCCGCCCACCACACTGCACTGGGCTGCAGACCAGCCTGCTGCCTCTGGGAGGCCCCCCCCACAGTACCGAGTGGTCCAAGCGAGGACCGGTGCGGTGGGCCTTGGGGCAGAGGGAGCCCAGGAGACCTCAGCCCCCTCCAAGAGATGAGTGTGAGGGGTCAGGAAACTGGGGGTGGGTTCTCTATGGGTGGAGTGCCTGGTGCCAGGAGTTGGAGCAGGCAACCACGTCAAGCCTTTGAGAGAGGTGGGCAGCAGCCCGAAGGGGCAGGCAGGGTGGCCTCTGACCTGACCAGGGCCTGTGGGCAGGCTGTGGCTAGCCGACACAGTGTCTTTGTGCCACTGAGAAGAAGGGGCCCCCCAGCTCTGGGCAGGCACAGCCCTGTGCAGAGACCCCTGGGGGCAGCAGGAAGGCTGGACTTCAGCCAGGAGAGCTTGTGCAGGGCACAGCCTGCACAACAGTCCAAGGCCGTCCTCCCGGAACCTGTGTGCAAGGTGTGCATTCGCAAGTGTGCATGTGTGTGTCCACACAGGGTTGTGTGTGCACACATGGGCATGTGCGCAGTGTGTGTGAGCATAAGGTTGTGTATACACAGGTGTGTGTGGGCACAGGTGTATCTGTGCAGATAAGATTGTGTGCATGCCTGAAGTGCATGTGCAGGTGTGCTCATATACACAGGTGTGCGTGTGTGTGCATACAAGGTTGCATATGTTCACAGATATGTATGTTCAGGTGTGCCTGTGCACAAAGTCGTGTGTGCACGAGTTTGTGTATGCTGCATAGGTGTATTTCTTGGGCAGCAGATTCTCAAAGGGTTCTGTGAGCTCAGAACACGGCTGGTCAGTGGAGACCCTGAAGGCCCCTGAACCAGCTCAGCTGTGCAGGCTTCCTGAGTGCTGCTGGCTGGGGCTGGGGAGGTGCCTTGGCCCCCAGCCCCTAGGACCTGGGGTTCGCTCCTCCCCATTTGTAGGATGAACATCACCACTCACCCTATCCTTCTTCATGGGTCCCCTGCACTGTCCACACCTAGGGTGCCATTCCATCCTGGGAACAACACTGCAACGTTGTGGGAACTCTTCTTGTTAGGTGCCATTGAGATGGTTCTGACTCATAGCAACCTACATACAGCAAAAGGAAACAGTGCCCGGCTGGCCCTGCACCAGCCTCAGTCCCTGCGGTGCCTGAGCCCACTGTCGCAGCCACAGTGTCCGTCCATCTGATGCAGGGTCTACCTTCTTTTCTGCTCACTCTCTACTTTGTTGTTGTTGTTGTGTGCCATCGAGTCAGACCCGACTCATAGTGACCCCTCCTTGGGTTTCCGAGGCAGTATCACTACGGAAGTAGATTGCCCCATCTTCCTTCTGAGGAGTGGCTGGTGGGTTTGAACCGCCAGCCTTCTGGTTAGCAGTCAAGTGCCTTAGGCACTAAGCTACCAGAGCTTCTCCTCTCTACTTTAGCAAACATGAAGTCCTCGGGGGACTGGTCCCTTCTGATGACATGACCACAGCACCTGAGACACAGTCTCGCTGTACCTGCTTCTAAGGAGCATTCAAGTTGGACTTTTTCCAAGATGGGTTCGTTTCTTCTGCTGGCCGTCCATGGGGCATTCAGTATTCTTCACCAACACCGCAATTCAGAGGCATCAATTCTTCGGTCTTCCTTATTCATTGTCCAGCTTTCACATGCACATGAGGCCATGGCTTGGGTCAGGTGCACCTTAGTCTTCAAAGTGACATTGCTGTTTCTGAATATTTTAAAGGAGTCTTTTGCAGTAGATTTGCCTAATGCGATACATCGTTTGATTTTTTGACTGCTGCTTCCATGAGTGTTGATTGTGGATCAAAGTAAATGAAATCCCTGACAACTTCATTCTTTTTACTGTTTATCATGCTGCTGCTTATTGGACCAGTTGTGAGGATTTGTGTTTTCTTTCTGTTGAGGTGTAATCCCTACTGCAGACTGTAGTCTTTGATCTTCATCAGTAAGTGCTTCAAGTCATCTTCACTTTCAGCAGGCAAGGTTGTGTCATCTGCCTGTCACAAGTTGTTAATGAATTTTCTTCCAATCCTGATGTCATGCTCCTCTTCATATACTCCAGCTTCTCGGATTATTTGCTCAGCATGCAGGTTGAATAAGTATGGGGAAAGTTGCACCCCTGATGCACACCTTTCCTTATTTTAAACCATGCAGTATCCCCTTGTTCTGTTCTTGTTCAAACAACTGCTTCTTGGTCTGTGTATGGGTTCCTCATGAGCTCAATTAAGTGTTCTGGAATTCCCATTCTTCACACTGTCATCCATAATTTGTTATGGTCCACACAGCCAAATGCCATTGCATAGTCAATGAAGCACAGGTGGACATCTTTCTGGTATTCTCCGCTTTCAGCCAAGATCCATCTGACATCAGCACTGATATCCCTCGTTCCACATCCTCTTCTGAATCCAGCTTGCATTTCTGGAAGTTCCCTGTCAATATATTGCCACAGCCATTTTTTAATTATCTTCAGCAAGATTTTACTTGCATGTTATATCAGTGATATTGTTTGATAATCTCCACATTCTGTTGGATCGCTTTTCTTTGGAATGGGCACAAACATGGATCTCTTCCAGTCAGTTGGCCAGGTGGCTGTCTTCCAAATTTATTGGTATAAACAAGTGAGAGCTTCCAGCCTCACATCCATTTGTTGAAACGTCTCAATGAGAATTCTGTCAGTTCCTGGAGCCTTGTTTTTTGCCAATGACTTCAGTGCAGCTTGGACTTTTTCCTTCAGTACTTTTGATTCTTGCTCATATGCTACCTCCTTAAATGGTTGAATGTTGCCAAATTCTTTTTGGTACAGTGACTGTTCTGGTTCCTTAGTGCCACTCTAACAGAAATATACCACAAGTGGGATGGCCTCAACAAACAGGAGTTTATTCTCTTACAGTCTGGAGCCTTTAAGTCCGAGTTCAAAGTGCCAGGCTCTAGGGACTGGGTGAAAGCCCCTCAGCTTGGACTTCAGCTCTGCCTTCTGCTTCTGGCCTACTGAAGCTGGAGGCTTTCTTCACTCAGCTGCTAGCTGCTGAGGCTGACAAGCCCAAGGTTGACAAGTAAAAAGACCCAGTCCAAATGTTACCAAATAACACGGCAGGCTACTAATTCAAGTCCACGAGAAGTACCAAGATCAGCAGGGCATGGCAGGCTGC
>NW_006921831.1:393030-400850 GCF_000298275.1 Orycteropus afer afer
CCATATTTTCCAACTACTGGTGATCTTTGTTTCCAACTTTCACATTCCAATCACTGGTAATTATCAATGCATTTTGACGGTGTGTTTGATCGATTTCAAAAAAAAAAAAAAAAAAACCCTTCCATTTCTTCATCTTTAGCTGTGATGGTTGGTGCATAAATTTGCATGACAGTCATATTGACTGGTCTTCCTTGCAGGTGTGTGGATATTATCACTGAAGGCATTGTGCTGCAGGATAGATCTTGAGACGTTTGTTTTGATGATGAATGTGATGTCATTCCTCTCAATCTGTCATTCCCAGCATGGTAGACCATATGGTTGTCTAATTCATAATTTTTAAAAAAAATTCACAATGGTCAAAACCAGTCCATTTGACTGACTCACACCTAGAACATAGATCTTTATGCATTCCGTTTCATTTTTTGTGGCTTCCAGTTTTCTGAGATTCATACTTCTACATTCGATGTTCCGATTATTAGTGAATGTTTCCAGTGGTTCTTCTCATTTTGACCTGTGCTGCATTAGGAAATGAAGACCCCACGTGCTTTATGCCATCCACGTCATTAATGTCGCCTCTACTTTGAGGAGACACCTCCTTCCCAATCACATTTTGAGTGACTTCCAACCTGAGGGGCTCATCTGCTGGCATTATGTTGGACAGTGTTCCACTGCTGTTCATAAGGTTTCCAGTGGTCAGTTCTTTCAGAAGCCCCACTGAGCCCTGTCCACCATGGGTGACCCTGCTGGTGTCTGAAGTACCGGTAGCGTGGCTTCCAGCACCCCAGCACATGCAAGCACCGTGATATGACAACCCGACAGATGAGTGGTGGGCACTACACTTATCCTCATTCTGCAGGCAAGGAGACTGAGGTCTGCAAACTGGACCAGGTCCAGGCAGCAGGTAAGAGGGGAACCTGGCTCCAGCCAGCTGAGCTTGCCCTGGTGGGATGGTGTGTCTGCTGGGGTTTCTGTGTCCCTGGAGCTGACATGTGCAGATGTAAAGGAAACAATGCCAGGCAGGGGATGTCCAGCAGAGAGGCTCCCATCAGAGGGATCCCGAGTGGAGGGCCCCAGCAGAGGGGTGCCCAGCAGAATGGTGCTGCTGCTGCCAGGTTCTGAGCATTCCTTGTGAGCCTTGTGGGGATCTTCTCCAGGGATGTGGGGGCCTCTCCCCATGGGCCCCTGTGTATCTCCTGGCTAGCCACTGCACCTAGCCTCTAGGCTCCAAGCCACCAGGGTCAGGTTTAAGAGCTGAAAGGGAAGAGGTTACCCATGCACCCACACGAAGCCAGAGAGTTGACCTTCACTTGACCAACTCAAAGGACCCCAGGACCTTGACAAGGGGCTTCAGACCCCTGGCCACCATTTGAAATGCCCTTGGGGGTTGGTCCTAATCACCTCTAATTTAGGGGCCAAAAGGCCAATGAGGGGCCGTTGAGAGTCAGAGGGGCAGAAGATGATCTGAGGAGACAGAGGAAGGGGTTGATGGCCCCCCATCGGGGGCTGACCAGGAGGGAACCTGGGGCCTGTGCATCCTGCTGCAATGTGATGGCCGGTTGGGGCCTGGGCCACTCGGGTCCTGCAGCCAGTGTTCCCCGAGGCTCCTGGGGACTCCGTACCACAGGCTTCACACACATCTGGATACTCATTGGTCCCTAGGGAGCTTGCTGTCCGGTGCGGTGACTGTCAGTGGCAGCTGAGAGTGAGCACTGTGGAGGAAAGGCTGAAGGTGCCTGTGTGCTTGTGTTGCACACGGGTTACTGGAGCGGGCTTACAGAGTGGGCTTGCACGTCCAGGGACCAGGGCAGCAGGGAAGGAGAGACGGACAGCGCAGGAGAGGAGGCAGGTCCTTGAGCATGCGAGGAAGGGGCTGGCCACAGAGGAGCCTGGGTGGACAGCAGGCTGGGTGGCAAACTCCTGGGCCCGGGGACAGCAGGTGGTGAGGGGGGTCTGTTCTGATGTTCCAGCTGTCCCCATGACATAACAAGAATGCCAATGACCACGAGATTGAGAAGGGAAGAGGGTGTGGAGATTAGAGAAGACAGAAGAGGCAAGAAATGGTCTTCTAGAACATTCTACAGACCAGGACACTGTGGCTCAGAGAGGTTAGGTCACTTGCTGGGGTGAGACGGGGCAGTGTGTGGACCAGCCTCGCTCCCTCAGGCTGGGCGCTGTCCCTGGAGCACCTAGGCTCTAGGCTCTGAAGGCTGCAGAGTAAGGCCTCACGGTGGGGTGGGGGGTAGCCACAGGTGCCCACCTCATCCTCGCCGTGCTCACGTCTCAGAGTCACAGGGCATTCCCCAGAAGGCCCTCCCTGGCCCCCACGGCCCTCAGGCCAGGCTCACAGGCCCTGGCCGACCCACCTGGCCGACACCCTGGCAGGCAGCATCTGTTCTGTGGGGTCACAGTGAGTTGGGGTTGACTGCAAGGGTTAACAAATTCAGAAAGAGACACCAATGGTCCCTCGTGTGAACCCTGGAAAGGCCAGCATGGCCAAGAAACCACCTGCCCCAAATGTACAGGCTTTAGCTACACCGCACCGCAGAGGAAGGCTTTGTTCTCTGATTGCTGAATGGGACCCTATCCTCGGCTTACAGGGATCTCAAGGTAGATGCATCCAAGAGGGGTCCCGTGCTGGCCCACAGGCCCCACGCCAGCCCTGCTCGCGTTCCCGACCCGGGGGCCCGCCAGGGCACCCCCGCTGCGCTCCCCAAGCAGTCAGTGGCTTTGTGGCTTGGGCTCTCATCTGCTGCCCCAGGATTGAAAGTGACTGGTTTTGGCTGAAAGTAATTTGTTTTCCAGGGTAATTTGATTATCTCCTGGGGGCCTTTCTACTCGGACTCAGGCTCCTCAGGCCGGTGGCCATTACCATCAATTACCATAAAGACCTTCTTCAAAGGACAGACTCCAAGGTCAGGGCGTTAGGGCAGGATTGGGCCCCCCTCGGGCCTCAATAAACTTTCTGATGTTCACTGAAGGCCCAAGTGTCAGACACTTGTGACAGAAGGCGCTGACCAGGGGGAGATGCCTGCTAACTGGGAGCCCCAGTTCTCTGCGGGGTTCCTGCGGCTCTGCCCAGCCCCCCACCCAGCCGGCCTGGAGGGTAGATCCTTCAAAACAGTCCTGACTGTTCTTGAGAACTCCCATGTAGCAAGTAAGTCGGGGACCATTATACTGTCAAGAAACTGAGGCTCAGGGAGGGGAGGGGCCCTGCCCAGGTCACCCAGAGAAGAAGCAGAAGACAACAGAGTTGAGAGTGAGGTACAAGCAGTTTGCATGCCATCTGGAGATCCCGACATGACCGTCACCAGTGTGCCCTGTGACTCTGAGACCCGACACTGTGACCGTCACCAGTGTGCCCTGTGACTCTGAGACCCGACACTGTGACCGTCACCAGTGTGCCCTGTGACTCTGAGACCCGACACTGACACCCACAACAGTGCCCCCTGACACTCAGACACCACACACTGACCGTCACCAGTGTGCCCTGTGACTCTGGGACCCGACACTGACCATCACCAGTGTGCCCTTTGATCGGAGGCCCGACACTGTGACTGTAGCCAGTGTGCCCTGTGACTCGGAGGCCTGACACTGTGACTGTCACAGCACATGTTGGTGACTTCAGCCCAGAGTTTTAGGGTATTGTTTGTGGAGCATCAGTCCAGGGGATCCAGCCCTGGGAGGCATGAGTCCGGTCTCGCTGCCAGAGCTTCCTGCACAAACATCTCAGCTGTGAGATGTCAGGGAGTCAGGTGTAAGAATGGCCCCCGAAGCCTTGAAAAGAACCGTGGAGTCACCTCAACTGGTGGTGCCCCGTGGGCATCATCAGAGCAGAGCCGTGGGGTCACCCTGACTCGTGGCGCCCCATGAGTGAGAGCAGAATCACACTCTGTGGGGTCGCCCTGACTCGTGGCGTCCCCTGGGTCAGAGCAGCAACACTCTCCATGGGGTCAGCCCCACTCGTGGCACCCTGTGGGTCAGACTAGAGCCATGCTCCTTGGGGTTGCCCCAATTCGTGTCAGAGCCTCATCGTGCTCTGTGGGGTTGCCCTGACTCGTGGTGTCCGTGGGGCCACAGTGGCCGAGTTTTCAGAAGCAGATGTCCAGGTCTTTCTCCTGAGAAGCCTCTGAGTGGACCCAAGGCTCCCACCTCTCAGTTAGCAGCTGAGTGTGTTAACCCCTTGGCCACCCACAGATGCCTCTGCAGCAGCTGGCATCCATTTCCAGAGCCGCAGGCCTGGGTGGGACGGCCGCAGTGCGGTCTTGTACCAGGAGATGAGCGCGGCAGCCACCAGCACTGGGAGCAGGTACTGCTTCACTGGCAAACAGTGTGTCCAGGCCCTGCCAGCCCAGTGTCCACCCCATCTGTGGGCTGGGGGACACCTGGTGACGACCCCTCTGCTCTTTGTCCCAGTTCCTCTGGGGTGAGCTGGAGGAACTTTCCAGATGCTCTTCAGAAACTCAAAGCCCCTGCCCTGAGCACAGGCTGACTCTGTGGTGCTGGACGTTGTCACACAGCAACCCTAAGAGACAGAGTAGAACCGCCATAATCTTTACAGGAAAAGGACCCCTGGCGGCACCGTGGTTAAGCACTTGGCTGCTAACCAAAAGGTCAGTGGTACGAATCCGCCAGCTGCTCTGTGGGAGAAAGATGGGATGGCCTGCTTCTGTAAAGATGGCAGCCGTAGAAACCCTGTGGGGTAGTTCTACTCTGTCCTGCAGAATTGCTGAGTGGGAATCGCCTTGACAGTAGCAGGTAATCTTCACGGGAGCAGGCCACCAGGTCTTTCTCCCCAGAGCTGCTGGTAGAGTGTGAACCACCAGCAACTGAGCATTTAAGTGTTGCGCCACCAGGGCTCCTTGTTTACTCCATGGGGATGTCAGCAACCCAATAGGGCAAGAAAGAATAAGGGAACTCTGGGCTCCTTGTCCCCCGCAAGCCCGCCTTCCACCCCACCCGCAGTGACAGGGCCATGCCAGGAGGAGAAGAATGAGGGCCTTTGATAACACGCTGGGCAAGCTGAAACTCAGTGAGGAATGCAGGGGACCGTGACCTTTCCACGGAGAAAGTCCCCCTCGCCGCTCGCCAACTTTTCCTGGGCTTCTCTGGCTGTTTCCTGCTCCCAGAGCTGGGGAATCCAGGAGGGAAGGGCTGGCAGGGTTCCCTGGCTGAGGCTGGTGGAAGGGACCCGCTAAGCTCCCCTTCCTTGACAGTGAGATGGACCAGCACCAGCTTCTGGCCCCAGGGAGTGGGTTTCCCCCACCAGACCAAGACCTGGTTCTCCTGCCCCCCACCCCCACCCAGGAGAGGTCATTGGCAGGGGTGGGTGGTGACCAAGTTGGCCGTGGGGTGCGAGAGGCCTCATACTGCTTAGTAGTATCAGGGGCAGAGGGGGTCCATGGGTTTCTTTGATCTCATGACCCTGCTTTTGGGGATGTTTATAGGATGGCTAGGAGCTCTGGTAGCATAGTGCCTAAGGCACTTGACTGCTAACCAGAAGGCTGGCGGTTCAAACCCACCAGCCCCTCCTCGGAAGGAAGATGGGGCTACTTCCATAGTGATACTGCCTCGGAAACCCAAGGAGGGGTCGCTATGAGTTGGGTCCGACTCGATGGCACATAACAACAACATAGGATGGCTGGTGCTTTGGGGATTTATTGGTACATGACAAACCACCCCAAAACTTAGTGGCTTCAAGCATCTGCCATTTGGTTTGGTGGCTCATAAAAACTTAAACAAAGAACTACTGTATGACCCAGCAATTCTGCTCCTAAGCATTGACCCAAACAAACTGAGAGCAGGTATGCAAACACACACTTGTGCATCGATGTCCACTGCAGCCCTGTTTACAATAGGCAAAAGGTGAAAACGACCCAAATATCCATCAGCTGATGAATGGGTAAACAGAGTGTGCTCTAGCCACACAATGGGACACTTGCTGTCCTTAGGTAGGCACCCTCAGCTCCGACTCGGAACAACCCACAAGGAAACATTGCCTGGGCCTGCCCCGGTCTCCTGATAATAGGTATGTTTGAGTCCATTGTGGCAGCCACTGTGTCAATCCATCTCTTTGAGGGTCTTCCTCTGTTTCTCTGACCCTCTACCAAGCATGATGTCCTTCTCCAGGGACTAACTGGTCCCTCCTGATGATATGTCCAAAGTACATGAGATGAATATGACTCAGCCAAACAGAGAAATGACATTCTGACACATCCATCTCCCACAGATGACCCTGGAGAACAGAATACTGCGTGAAGATGCCGGACACAAAAAGACAAATACCATGAACCCACATATGAAACATCAGGAACAGGTAACTCCATCTGGACAAAAGAAGATTGGAGATGCTGAGGGGATGGAGGAGCGTGAAGTGGGGAATTAAAAATAAATAAATACATAGATATAGAAACAAACAAACAAACCAAACTCACTGCCGTCGAGTTGCATCCGACTCATAGCAACCCCTCCTTGGGTTTCCGAGGCAGTATCACTACAAAAGTAGATTGCCCAACCTTCCTTTCGAGGAGTGGCTGGTGGGTTTGAACCACCAGCCTATGGTTAGCAGTCAAATGCCTTAGGCACTACGCCACCAGAGCACCTCTTATATAAACAAAAATATTATAATTATTTTCCAATACTGATAGTAACAATAACTCACCATTTATATTGGTTTCTGGGCAGGGCTCAGCAAGGGCGGCCCATCCTGCTCCACCTGGTGGCTGGGTCCATTCAGGCGGGGGCTCAGCAGCCTGAGCATCCAAGGCTTTGCCCACGTGCCCGGCACCTCTGTTGGGCTAGCTGCAAAGGCCGGGCCGCTGGGCTTCTCTCCCAAGCTGCCTGGGCCCCTTTACACAGTGGCTCAGGGCTCCAAGGAAGGGAACATGAAGGTGCCAGACCCCTTATGGCCCAGACCTGGTACTAGCACAATGTGACTCCCAACCTATTGACCCAAGCCAATATGGCCAGCCCAGACTCAGGGAGGGGAATAGACTCCACCCCACGGTGGTGGAGTGGGGCTCAACCAGCAGCCATCTTCAGCCCACCCAGTGGGGTGGGGATTGATTGCCGAGCACCCAGTTTTCACAGCCAATGTCTTGTACTATTGGCAAGCTGACCATATTTCTCTGCCACCTCTCACTCTGGACGTTGGGCAGGCATATTGAGGACCCCCCAGGAAGCACGCCTAACCAGTTGCCTTTGAGTCAGGTCTAACACATGATGACCTTTACCTGAGTCAGAGTAGAACTGTGCTCTATAAAATTTCCAATGGCTGGTTTTTCCAACGTGCGTGGCCAGAACCTTCTCCCCAGGTGCCTCTGGGTAGACTTGAATGATCAACCTTCTGATTAGTGGCCGAGCATACACACTGTTCACACTACCCAGCAGTTCCCTTTCCCGCTTTAAAACCTATGATTCTTCCATGGTGGGAGTGTCTCTCCCCTGAGGCAGGCAGAAGGGGGTCCAGCCCCCAGGGCCAGAGAGGAAGGGACCTCTCGCTCCCTGGGACCAGTCCTCCCCTCGTTGTTCCCTAGGCTAGGAAGACTCTCCCCCCTACACCTGCGTGCCTCTGCTCACATGCCACCTCCTCAGTGGGGCCTGACCCCTGGATGTAAAATTTCATCTGCACCCATTTATCATAACGCCTTCTTCACCCCTTTCTCATAGTAGTTTTCCTTCCAGCACACAGCACTGTCTGATATACTAGACACTTTATTTTTCCCTTGTTTATCATTTATCTCCCCCGATAAAGATCAAGGACTACAGCCCTCAGTAGGGCTTCCATCTCAACACAAAGTAAACAAAAATGCTCACAACTGGAC
>NW_006921831.1:429314-436934 GCF_000298275.1 Orycteropus afer afer
TGTCTGTCAGTTTGTGATGGCTTGTGTATTGTTGTGAGGCTGAAGGTTATGCCACCAGTATTTCAAATAACAGCAAGGTCACCTGTGGACAAGTTTCAATGCAACTTCTAGACTAAGTAGACTGGGAAGAAGGATGGGGTCATTCTCATCTGAAAAAATAAGCCAGGAAAAAGCTGATGAAGACAGTTAAACACTCTCTCAGTTCTCTTGTGGTGACACGTGGGAGCTTGTAAGTGAGTCTCAGTCTCCCAGGGCTTCTATAACAGAGACAGCACAGGTGGGGCTTGTCAGTGACTGCCTCAATCTCTCAGTTCTGCTGTAATGGAAACACCACACTTGGGGACTTGGTCAAGATTTGCGATGCCTGAACCCATGGTTGCAGCCACCGTATCAATCCATCTCATTGAGGGTCTTCCTCTTTCTCACTGACCCTCTACTTTACCAAGTGCGATGGCCTTCTCCAGGGACTGGTCCCTCCTGGTAACATGTCTGAAGTACATGAGATGAAGTCTCAGCATCTTTGCTTCTAAGGAACATTCTGTCTGTACTTCTTCCAAGATAGATTGGTTCATTCTTCTGACAGTCCATGGTATATTCAACAGTCTTTGCCAACACCACAATTAAAAGGCATCGGTAGTTAGACAGGACTGATATTCCCCTCCCACTTTATTGCCCAGCACCTGTCTGTCAGCTTGTCACAGTGTGGTGGCTTGTGTGTTGCTGTTATACTGGAAGCTATAGAAACTACAACTTTGTTATGTTTCCAATACCAGCAAGATCACCAATGGTGGACAAGTTTCAGCAGAGCTTCTAGACTAAGACAGACTAGGGAGAGGCCTAGCAATCCCTTTGGAAACTTTGCCAGTAAAAGCTCTACGGATGCCAATAGAATATTGTCTCATTCAGCCCTGGAAATGAGCCCCTTAGGTCGGAAGGCACTCAAAACTCACAGTGGCTACAACAATGAACTCAAGCACACCAACAATTGTGAAGATGGCACAGAGCCTGGTAACGTTTTATTCTGTTGTACGAGAGGGTTCGTGAGTCAAAGCTGACTTAACGACAAGTAGCAACTACCAACAACTCCATTGTCGTCCCGTTGCCCAAAGCACCCAGTGTTGACGGCATGATGACGAATCTTCTACATTTCTCTCTATGTTCATTCACACACATTCAGACATATGTGCATACGAGTGATTCTCCCATCTATAGTTTTTCCTAGTGGATGGATGGGGTGTTGGTGTGATGCTGGAAGGTATGGCACTGTATTTCAAATACCAGCAGGGTCGCCCATAGTGGACAGGTTTCAGGAAGAAAAGTCTAGAGAACTACTTCTGAAAATTAGCCAATGAGAACCCTGTGGCTCACAACAGAATCATGTCAGGTTCGTTTGCTTTGGGCATACCATTGGACGGCACCATCACTGGGAGAGGACAGCATGTGTGGTGAAGCAGAGAGGCAAGGACAAGGGAGACTCTCGGCGAGAGGAATTGCCACCAGAGCCACAACGATGGACTCAGACGTGCCAGTAATGGGAGGGTGCCACGGACCAGGCAAGGTCTCCTCCTTTTGTACAAAAGTTTGCCAAGGGTTGTCTGAAATCTCTTGTGGTTGTTAGGTGCCGTCGAGTTGGCTCTGCCTCATAGCAACCAAAACAAAGTGTTGTCCAGTCCTCGCCACCCTCACAATCATGGCTATGGCTGAGCTGCTGTTGCAGCCACTGTGACAATCCATCTCGTTGAAGGTCTTCTTTGACACAACCCTCTGCTTTGCCAAGCATGATGCCCTGCTGCAGAGGCTGGTCCTTCCAGATTGATTCCCTGGGTGATGTGAGTGGTCAGTGCACTCACCTGCTAACTCAAAGCCTGGAGGTTCAAGTCCATCCAGAGAAACCTCAGAAAAAAGACCTGGCAACCCAGCTCAGAAAGGAAGTCGGCCTTTGGAAACCCTAAGGAGCCCAGTTCTATTCTAATACACACGGGGTGGCCACAAATCAGAGTCAACTTGATGGCAACTCACTATCCAAGAGCCTGGGTGATATGAATTGAAATGTATCTGCCATGAAGTCTGTTGGGCTCCTGCTCCTTGTACCTTGGATGTGGTCCTGCTTGGAACCAGGGTTTTCCCTAATGTATTAATGTGTGCATCCAGGAGTTGTTGTTGTTGCTGTTATATGCCATCGAGTTGGACCTGACTCATAGCGACCCCTCCTTGGGTTTCTGAGGCAGTATCACTATGGAAGTAGATTGCCCCATCTTCCTTCCGAGGAGTGACTGGTGGGTTTGAACCGCTAGCTTTCTGGTTAGCAGTCAAGTGCCTTAGGCACTGTGCATCCAGGAATAGCGGGGTCCTAACCCTAATCACTTCTGAGTTGTGAAAAAGAGCAGATTATACACAGAGATGGCTGGGAGGGACACCTCGTGGAGACTGCAAGCTCTGGAGTCAGCGGAGTGCCTAGGTCTCTTGATAAGAAAGGAGTGGACCCGGCTGAGACTCTGTTTGAACTTCTAACCTCCGGAGATGTGGCCCAGGAAACGTGGACCACGCTCCAAAGAAAGTGTGAGACCCCTGAGACATGGGGTTTGGCCTGGAGGCCTGCTGCCTGGGCCAAGGGCCTGTCAGCCAAAGCCAGCCGCCTTGACCACCCCACTAGTAGAAGTCTTCCGTGGGGACAGGGCAGGGCGGGGTTGGCTGAGGAGACGTTTGTCCTACGGTGACAGGAGAGGAGAGTCTGAGATGTCCCAGACTCTGACCAGGAGCCACTGCCCGTTGACCTCATGGTGGATGAAAGCAACCACGCCCCCACACTACTAGTTCAGGGGACACCCTTACCACCAGTTCCCCTCAACAAGAAAACCCAGCTTACTTATTTTGGTTTAATTTTATTATGGCAAAATACAGATAAGATATGTCATTTTATGGATGGCTAATTACCTCCACGAGCATGAGAACTCAATTTCATGAGAAAATGTGTCCTTTCATAAAGCCACCCACTTGCAGTGTTTCTGTCACGACAGCATGAGGACACGGAGACACTGGCCTTTGCAGAGAGGCCCATGCGAACATTCTCACCGCGGCTGCAATGATGGGCTCCAGTGGAGCGGTGATGGTCGAGATGGGCCAGGACCCTGCAGTGTCTCGGGTTGTACGTGGGATGCTACGAGTCAAAGCCGATTCCACGGCGCCTAGCAGCGACGTCCAAACAAGTCATTCCTGAGAGATGCTCAGGGGTCCACTCTGCCTGACGGGGGTCTCGGACTGTCTCAAGAGCTGTGCGTGGGTGGCCCTACTGGGAGGAAGTCTGTTGTCTGCATGAGATTTGCCTGCAGATGAGGCGTCCTGGCCCAGCCTTGGTAGCACCTGCTGGCGCGAGGATGGTGTCGAACCCTTCTGTGTGTAACAAGCATTGTATCACCCTGGCTCACCGCAGGGGAGGTGATTTTAGGTGGGACATGGGCAGCACGAAACCCGCTGCATCGCTGCACCGCACAGTGAGGGGGACATTCCCTTTCAGCCCTTCTGGCAATAAGGGGAAAGTGTCTGTTTGGTGATAGTTGTTCTTAACACCTCTGGAGCACTTGTAAACCTCCATCTTTCAAATCAAGAGGGCCAGCCCCAGGCGCAGAGCTCTGGGCTTTCTACTTTTACTGTGTTTATTTTCATGTGTTACCTTCTGTCTAAGGCAAGTGAAGAGGAGGCCCGGGGGTCACTGAAAAATCGGTGTTCAAAGTTCACCCGGCGGTTCCGTGGGAGGACAGAGTTGGGGACCTGCCCCCGGAAGACCATAGCCTGGGAAACCCCATGGGGTAGTTCCCCTCTGGCGCCGAGGTGCCTATCAACATCAACACCCAACGCAGCAAGTGAAGAGGTTGTTCCACTTAAGTCGGTGCTGTGAAGTGTTCTGACAAATTTAAGGAATAAAGGGAATTAATTAAAGCAAAAACATCAGGGAAACCAAAGTTACCGTAAAGTTGGCTCATTCAGCTGAGAGCATTGAGTATACCACCCAAAGACTCCGCTGATGCAGATGGCACCGAGACGTGGCTGACATCGCCAGGCGGGGCCCAAACACAAGATGAACCAGCCTTCCCTGGAGTTGTCTGACAGCAGCCGGAGGCTCCAGATGTCTGCAGTTTGGGACGCGCTGCCCGGCTCACGTCCGGTGGTTCAAGGAGCAGGACGCAGCAGGATTCCATCCCAGCAAGCAAGGTCAGTGCCGGGAGAGCCGCCTGCCTGGCTCCCACACCCAGGCTTCCCTCCACCTACTTCACTCCCTCCTTGATGCCGGTCGAGAGGCTGCCCCAGGCAGGAGCATCCAGGGGCTGTCAACTCGGTGGGTGTTTCAGGGCCAACTGTAGGGAAGTCCGGAAGTGGCACTGGGGCTCGGGGTTCAGAAGGACCCCAAGTGGTGGTGGCATGGGGCAGGGACAATTGCAACCTCACACAGGAAGTCGTGGGTCTGGGAGGACGAACATGGGCTGAACATCTAGGCAAGGAAGTGAGAAGGGTGGGCACAGGGCGTCACTGGAGATACCAGGAGGGAGGGAGACCTGGAATGGGATTCGGTTCCTAGAACTATGCCCGGCCCCTCCTGCCACTTGGTTGCAGGAGCTTCTTATGGGCACAGGGCACTCTCGTCATCTCTGTCTCCTCCCAGAACCTCCAAGGTGCTTGCTCCCAGGTGGTGCTGTTATGAATTGCGTTCAGGAGAGCTAGCTGCCAGCAGTAATAACCGTTGCTAACAGGCATGTAAGTAACAGGCATGGAGTTGGAAAGCCAAAAGGGAGGAACCCGCCCAGCATTTCTCAAGCTGAAAGAACTGAAGAGGAAATTTAAGCCTCGGGTTGCAATATCGGAAGATTCTATGGGCACTATAGGAGCTCTGGTAGCCTAGTGCCTAAGGCATTTGACTGTTAAACAGAAGGCTGGCGATTCACACCCACCAGCCACTCCTCAGAAGGAAGATGGGGCAATCTACTTCTGTAGAGATACCGCCTCGGAGACCCCAGGAGGGGTGGGTGTGAGTCGGGGCCGACTGGATGGCAGGGAGTGTGGTTGGGTGGTTTGGCATGCAGGAGACCCGGGTTCGATTTCTGGCCAGGGGACCTGTCTGTCATGGAGGCTGTGTGTTGCTTGGGTGCTGAACAGGTTTAACCTCCGGACTAAGACTGCCCAGGAAGAAAGGCCTGGTGATCACCTGCAAACCCGCCCGTGGAGCCCTGTGGGTCACCACGTCTGATCCTCGATGGCTCGGGAGGATGGCGGAGGACTGGACGGCATTTCATTTAGTTGTGTGCGGGGTCACTCACTGTGCGTCAGGGCAACAGTTACATCAGCAACGGTTCCCTACAGAGAGCCCGCCGAGTGCCGGGCTCCAGCCCACTCAGCTCATTCCGTGGGTCATTCGCAGACCACCCACCATGGCGCCGGGAGAGGCACCAGGACCCCATGATGAGCGTGGGTGCGTGCTCCTAAGCGGCAGACTGGTGATGCTCTAACCTTCGTTTTAAGAATGACAACTTTTCTATATTAAATATTTTGGGTCTTTCAACTTTTAGCTGATTTTTATTTGGCAGTTGTTTTGTGATCATGTCCCCTTCTCTGAACCCTTTCTGTTAGCAACCGTCTGTGATGCTAAGTTTCTGCTGCTGATGTGTGTTTAAAGCTGTAGGAGATGTGAATGCGGGGGGGGGGGGCTGGAAGAAGGGTACGCAGAAATTCACAGAGGGACTTGTGCAACTTTCCTGTGAATCTAAAATTATCTTAAAATAAAGCATTCAAAATGTGAAAAAAAAAAAAATTCAGGCTAATGCAGATGAAACAGAAGTCCCTGTTGGTTACAGAATCCTAGCCACAGTCCCCTGTGAGTGGTCATGGTTAAGACATTGGTGTGTTTTCTTCCCAACCATTCTATGTACCCGGCCATCCGCACCATTCTGTGCACAGGAGCTCTGGGGGCGCAGTGTCTAAGGCATCTGACTGCTAACCAGAAGGCTGGTGGTTCAAACCCACAAGCCACTCCTCGGAAGGAAGTTGAACAATCTACTTCCATAGTGATACTGCCTCGGAAACCCAAAGAGGGGTCGCTATGAGTCAGGATCAACTCGACAGCAGTGTGTTGTGTAGCGTTTTGTATTCTGTGTACATTGGAGACAACTACAGAGAGAGAACATGTGCTTTTGTGTTTCCTTCCCGAACCTCACTTCACATTCCAAGGACACAGGAAATTTCCGAACTGATCCAGAGTCACATGGTAAGTAGGCGGTCAGGCTGGGACACCCCCCCAGACCTACTCCACAGCCCAGGGTCGCTCCCAGGGTAATTTGCTCCTGTGGGGCCCTTGTGAACATAACCAATCAGGTTACCCCATATGGGCTCCTCAGCACTATTCAATCCCACACAATCTCAAAAACAAAATACCCAGCTGGCCAATAGGAACAACCCAGTCACCGGGCCACCCTCCCAGAACTTGGTCCAAAATGACCACAAGTATAAGCCCTGGAGCTCCCGGGGTCATCTGGTCAGTGTGTGTGTGCATGCAAGCATGTGTGTGTGTGCACATATATGTGTATTTGGAGAGGGTATAACAGCAACTTACTGCTGTGCAATCTGACTCATAGTGACCCCAGAGCACAGGGTAGAACTGCCCCACACGGTTGCCAACGCTGGAATCTTTATGGAAGCAGACGGCCTTTTCTTTCTTGCATGGAGCTGCTGGTGGGTTTGAATCACCAACCTTTCAGTCAGCAACCCAGAGCTTAACCACTGCACCACCAGGGCTCCTTTTGGGGAGGGATAGGAAGAGGTAGAATGCAACAAGTACCCCCAAAAGGAGAAACGGGGATCAAGCCTGATGCTGATTCCAGTCCTGGTTTTGGGCACCCCACTCAGACCGCAGGACCAGCCCTGGCCAGTCCAAAGCACCGGACGGGGGCTCAGGAAATGTGGACCATGCTCCAAAGAAAGTGTGAGACCCCTGAGGCATGGGGCTAGGGCTGGGTCAAGGGCCTGTCAGTCAAAGCTGGCTGCCTTGGCCACCCTACTAGGACTCTCCCCTGGGGACAGGGCAGGGTGGGTTGGGTGAAGGGACGTTTGTCCTACTGTGACAGGAGAGGAGAGTCTGAGATGTCCCAGACTCTGCCCAGGAGCCACTGTCCATTGACCTCATGGTGGAGGAAAGCAACCACGCCCCCACACTACTAGCCCAGGGGACACCCTTACCACCAGTTCCCCTCAACAAGAAAACCCAGCTCACTTATTTTGTTTTAATTTTATTGTGGCAAAATCTAGATAACATAAATTATGTCATTTTAAGGACAGCTAATTACCTCCACGAACATGAGAACTCCTTTGCCACAAGACCAGAACTGGATGGTGTCTGGCTACCATTGCTGAATGTTTTAATCAAATATTCTATTGATGAATCCTGGCCAAAAGGGAGAAAAGGTAGAACAGAATTTAAAATTTTCATGGAATCCAGATTTCTGGAGCCACAGAGCCTGGATGACCCCCCGAAACTATTGCCTTGATGTCATCTTTAAACCTTAAACCAACAATATTGCTGGAAGTCTTCTTTAAATCAAACAATTGTTTTGTTGCTGTTGTTGTTGTTATGTGCCG
>NW_006921831.1:437484-449941 GCF_000298275.1 Orycteropus afer afer
GGTTCAAACCCACCAGCCACTCCTCGGAAGGAAGGTTGGGCAATCCTACTTCCGTAGTGATACTGCCTCGGAAACCCAAGGAGGGGTCGCTGTGAGTCAGGGCTGACTCGACGGCACGTAACAACAACAACAACGACAACAACAACCTGGTGACTGGCATCAGTTACATTACAGTGTCGTGCAGCCATCACCACTGTCTACGTCCCAAACTTCTCATCACTCTGAGTATCAGTTCTGCACCCTCAAGCTCTCGTGAGCTGCGGCCAAGTTGGTTCTGACTCACAGCCACCCCGTGTGTGCAGACCACTTACAGAGAACGCTAGAAGCTTCTCAAGGTTGTGGAAACAGGTTGTCAAGCCTGTCTTCAAAGGGCCTCTGAGGGGGTTCGAACTGCCAATCTTTTGGTAAGTAGTCTGGTGTTTAACCGATTTAAACACCACTTAAACAATAATTCCCAGTCCCGCCCTTCCTCCAGGCCTGGTAACTGCTAGTCTCCTCTCTGGCTCTATGCATCTACCTCACTTAGATATTTCATGGGAGTAAAATCACACGACATGTGCCTCTTGGTGTCCTTTCACTGAGCGTCAGCTTTCAGGATCCATATGTGTTGTATCAGGACTCCACGACTGTTCATGGTTGCATAATGTTCCATTATGCATGTAGCCCACCCACAGTGTGTCGATCTGCTCATCTGTCCAGTTCGCTCTCAAATACAAGAGTGGGGGGGAAAGGGACTTGGAAATAGAGAAGTATCTGATGTTTTTAAAAACAAGGGCCATGGGGTGAACTGTTGAGTGGTAAGCTTGTTCCAGGCACGTTGTAACGCTCCTTGAACCACACTGTGGCCCCGCACCTGCTGGAGCTGGCTCCAGGTGGTCACTTCAATGGTGTCCTGTGTGGAGAGGATGCACACAGAATGACATGTATGATGAGACCCCAAAGTCCCCTGAGTGCCTTCTGTGGGAGTTCTTGACAGGGGCGGCCCCACACTGAATTACTCACTAAGGCCATTCTAGCCACATTGTGTGATGTATTGTAAATCTTAGCTTCCATGCCTGTGGTTATGGTCCCACTATGGAATGAAGGGTCTGCTGTGTTGAGGCAGGATGAGGGTGGGATGCACCTTGAGTCACTGCCTTACTGGAGGGTTGTTTCAAGTCACCATCCTTTGTGTCCTTAAGGGTATATATGGGAATGTCCTGGAAAGTTGGGCTCTTGCTCTAGATCCTACATCTGGTTCGTCATCATCTGACCTCTGGTTCTCAGGACTTGAGCCAACAGCCTGTCATCTGATTTGCCTTCATCGGTCTCTGCAGCCAGGTGAGTGAGGAGAATCCTCCACACGGATGCCTGACCCACAGATTTGGGACTTGCCAGCATCCACCACCGTGTGAGCTATTTCCTTGGCAGTCTGTGAGTTCTGTGAGATGTTATGGTGAACTACAGAACCCTAAGACAGGAGGGAGAGTGCCGAGGGGAGGAGGAGGAGCTGAGGTCAGAGATGATGGAGTGGGACAGCAGTTTGGAGAAGATGGACATTTGGGATACTTTAACCTCCACGCACAGGAACCAGCCTTGTGCTGATCCTCCTAGAAGGCATTACTTGAGCAGTTGCCCAATGCAGTGCTGGGTCCCAGGAAAGAATGGTGAACCAAACTGGGCCCAGCCCAGCCCTCAGAGAGTGCAGTCCTGGAGGCAGGGGGGACCAGCCCTGCATGAGCAATTACACAATCAACCAATCAATTAAGAACTCTGTAAGGGTCTGTCTGTTTGTCCCACTGTGGTGGCTTGCGTGTTGCCTTGATGATGGAGGCTGTGCCACCCGGGTCGCCTGTGGGGAACAGGTCTCAGTGGCGCTTCCAGAGTAAGACAGGCTAGGAAAAAAGGCCTGGTGGTCTGCTTGCCAAAACCAGCCAAGGAAACCCCATGGATCCCACAACAGAACATTGTCCCATCCACTGCTGGAAGAGGAGCCCTCAGGGTGGAAGACGTGTGACAAACACCGTGAGCGTAACCATGGACCGAGCTCACCAATGACCGTGAAGATAGTTCAGCACCGGGCAGTGTATGATCTGTTGTCCATGGGCCACTAGGAGCCAGGGTCAACTCAACAGCAGCAAACAACATGGCTGGGAGGGAGAACTGCCAGGGTGCCGGATGCTGCTGGTGCCCGCCCCCAGAGCCCTCCCAGGGTGGCATGTGCATCTCACAGCCGCCTCGCCTGAAAGGGCCTTTGCTCTCCCCAGGGTGACTTGTAGCCAGTGACGGGGGGATAAGGTGAGTCCCGAAGTCCAGCCCCTGCTTCAGGTGGGGCATCTTCAGGGGCCGTTCACCCCCAGAGCATCTTGAGGGTCAGGAGAGGCCAGACTTCAATTGCAATCACTTCCTCATTTGGCTCCTTTCCTGTCCCCACTCTGCTCCCCGTGTTTGCTGGCGGGTGTGTCCTGAGAGCCCCTCCCCAGCTAATCGACGCTCAAGGGTCCGTCTCAATAGGCATACGCCTGGAGTCCACAGTTTTTTATTGGCGGAGGCTGAGAGAAGATAGCATCCTACTGACACACTCCGGCCAATTCCTCTTCAACAGAGACCTGGAAAAGCAGAGTGAAACAAGTATAAATTATGATCTTGGAGCTTGGAGCATCAAATATGAATAAAGAAATAGACTGAATGCTGGTTGCAAGGGGAGACAGAGCGAGGTCAGCGACTGGGGAGAGGGAAGAGGCTGGGACCTGGCCGAAGTGTCACCATTTCAAGCAGAGCGTCTTAGTGGCCACCAGGGGCAGCAGGGAGCGGGAGGGCAAAATACGGCTTCAGGGAGACATCAGGTGGTGCCAATAGCTAGCGGAAAGGTTGGGGGTCTGGGTCCACCCAGAGACTCCTCGGAAGACAAAATATCAGCAGTTGAAAATTCTATGGGCCCGGTGACTCGACTTCCAGCCAGACAGTCAACAAACTGACAGGGTGAGCAATAATACCAAGGAGGTACAGGCTTCTCAGGACAAGCAACCAGACGCGATCCTGAGGGCAGCATTTGCCCAGGGGTAAAGGTCAGAAGGCAGGAAGGGACAGGAAAGGACAAAGGGAACAGGTAACCACAGGGAAGAGGGGAAGAGAGCTGTTACACGGAGGGCATGGGTTGCAATCAGTGACCTGAAACAAAATGTGTATGAATTGTTGAATGGAAAACCAATATGCTGTGTAAACTTCCACCCACTTCACAACAAAAAGGTAAAAGAAAGAAAAGAATTGAAAACAGGTTTCAAATAAGACATGAAGAAGCAAAAATAAATAAATGGAAAAAACCTCTGAAGAAAGGCCCAGAGCATGGTCCTGCCCCGACACACGTTGGGTCGCCGGGAGTTAGAACCAGCTTGGCAGCAACCACGTGTGTGTGTCTGGACTTCACTGTGTGTCATGGGGTCGACTGTGACTCACAGAACAGCCCTACAGGGTCTCCTACGCTGTAACGTCCATGGGATCCACATTCAAATACAAGCAACGTCAGGGTAAGTGCAGAGAGGATGGAAGTTGCCAACAATTTCATTTTACTTGCATCCATAATCAACACCCACGGAAGCAGCAGTCAAGACATCAGACGTCATGTCACACTGAGCAAATCTGCTGCAAAAGACCTCTTGAAAGTGTTAAAGAGCAAAGATGTCACCTTGAGGACTAAGGTGCCCCTGACCCAACCCACAGTATTTTCAATCGCCTCATATGCATGTAAAAGCTGGACAATGAATGAGGAAGACTGAGGAATGGAGGTCTTTGAATTATGGTTTTAGGGAAGAACAGTGAATACACCAGGGGCTGCCAGAAGAATGAACAAATCTGTCTTGGAAGGAGGGCAGCTGGAATGCTCCTTAGAAGTGAGGGTGGGACTTTGTCTCACACACTGTGCACACGTGATCAGGAGGGACCGGTCCCTGGAGAAGGACGTCATGCTTGGTAAAGCACAGGGTCATCGAGAAAGAGGAAGACCCTCAACGAGATGCAAGGACAGTGGCTGCAATGATGGGCTCCAGCAAGTCCCTTCCGTTGTGAGGATGGGGCGGGGCCTCAAGTGTTCTGTTCTCTTGTAAACAGCACCTCTGTGAGCTGGGACTGACTCAACGGCACCTAACAACAACAACCACCTTTACAGGAGCAGAGCCCAGGCGGGGTTCGAACTACCAACCTCTCAGCTGGCTACTGAGCACATAACGACTGTGCTACCAGGGCTCTTGGTGATGCAGTGGTTAAGTGCTCAGCTGCTAACCAGAAAGTGGGCAGTTCAAACCCACCAGCAGCTCCTTGGGAGAAAGCTGTGGCAGTCTGCTCCTGTGAAGATCACAGCCTTGGAAACCCCGTGGCATAGTTCTACTCTGTCCTCTAGCACTGTGTCTTATAGGGGCCCCTGGTTGGGAGGAAAGGAGCTGTGATGGTGCAGTGCCTAAGGCATTTGTCTGCTAATCCGAAGGCTGGCGGTTCAAACCCACCAGCTACTCCTCAGAAGGAAGATGGGTAATCTACTTCTGTAAAGATACCGCCTCAGAAACCAGAAACCCAAGGAGGGGTCGCTGTGAGTCAGATCCTAGTTGACAGCAGTGAGTTTGGTTTTGGTTTTTTTATGAGTCAGAATCAACTGACAGCAATGGTGTTGGTTTTTTTTCTTTTTCTTTTTCTTGTGTCGACACATAAAACGGGGTTCCGTTCAGACAACCCCCCACAAATTGGTTTAACATAATTTGAATATGTCTTTTTTTTTCAGTTTTCATTTCAAAACACAGGAGTGTTTGGAACAGCAAATCATAACATTGAACATCTGAGAAGATTGACATTAGCAAATGACACACTGCAGCATTGTATGTGGTACATGTTACCACCCATAAGGCAGACAAAAACCTACAGTTGTAAGTGCAGTTTGTAGTAAATCAAGAACCTGGGGAGAGAAAGAGAAAGAGAGGGAGTAAGAGAGAGAGGGACAACACAGTGGCTGTGACAACCGGCTCAAGCGTAGCCGGGATTTTGAGAATGGCGCAGGACTGGGCAGCTTTTTGTTCTGTTGTACATGGATGGGGTCACTAGGACTCAGAATGAACCTGGGGTTCCCAACAAGTAACCCTACAGGACAGAGCAGAACTGTCCGATGGGGTTTCTAAGGCTGTCGTCTTTCGGAAGCACTTTACAGAAGCAGACTGCCACACCCTTCACAAGTGGAGTGGGTGGTGGGTTTGAACCATCTAGCTCTTGGTTCGCAGTGGAGTGCTTAGTCGACGTGCCACCAGCGCTCCTTGAGAAAAAGCCAGTGTTGAAGAAAGACCGTAAGCGTGTGTGTCCTAGAGGGTCACCTGTCAGACCAAAGGGCCATCAGCACAGATTGCCTTTGATGGGGGAAGGGGGGAACCTAGGCTGCCCCAAAGGGCTCTCTTCCGTAAAAGGCAACTGGCAGGCTGGTTCCAAGGGACCCAGCCTCTCCCAGGGAGATCCAGCCACACCCTGGGGAAGGGCCCTTTCTCTAGTACTGAGCAGAAAATCACTGTCCCATTAGCAGGAAGATAAGACAGGATTGGGCTGTTAAGTCGCTAATTAAGTCTCTTAGGAGAAGGATCATACTAATGGGTGGTAGGGACTGTTGGCTGCCAAGCACTTTGCATACATCATGCCATCAATCCCCCCTGGCTATCCAGGACTGAGTGTAGCCTTCCCCAAGGTCACACGGCCAGGCCAGTGGGGCTGGCTGGACTGAGGACTGGATGCCCGCCTGGGGGCAGGCTGCGTGGGGAAACTCCACTGACCCCACTTGCTCCTGGATGAGTCCCTCTTCTCACCACCTCCCTCCCAGCACCAGTTCCAGCCTGAACCCTTGCCCGGGAGGACTTCCAGCCCACAGGACTCCCCCTGCTCAGCAGGACTCCTCGGCAGCCACTCCTGCACCTCAACAGTCTATTCTCAACCTGGCTGATGGTGTTCTTCTTTGTTTCAAACTGCACTTTCCAGATGGTTCCATCTCACTCAGAGAAAAAGCCCAAGTTGGTGGCTTCCAAGGCCCCCGATGTTCTTGGCCTCTGAGCCCACCCCCTCCTGCAACTCCAGCCACACTGGTCTTTTGCTGCCCTTCAGACAGGTCACTCCATCCTGCCCCAGGGCTGCTGCCATGTTGCTGCTTCTGTCTGGGATGTTCTCCCAGGTGCCCCTGCGTGTTCTCTCTCACCTGCTTCCTGTCTTT
Organism: Orycteropus afer afer; assembly: GCF_000298275.1. Taxonomy (NCBI): domain Eukaryota; kingdom Metazoa; phylum Chordata; class Mammalia; order Tubulidentata; family Orycteropodidae; genus Orycteropus; species Orycteropus afer. The sequence continues at coordinate 443,693 of NW_006921831.1, forward strand.
GCTCAGATGTCACCTTCTTGGTGAGGCCCACCTTGGCCTCCTTGCCTCTTCCTACTCTTCTTTGTGATGTCAGGTGAGTGCGGTCTCCCCTTTGCTGGGCATTTTATGTCCACGCTTCCTGTCCGACTCCCGTACGATACGGAGTATCCTCATTTGTGTGTGCCAGGCACACAGCAGGCACTCAGCAAACGAATGAATGAGTGAGTGGATGAGTGACTGCCTTTCCAGGCCCATCTTTGACACCTGGGGGGCGCACACGGTGAACAAGCTTGGTTGCTGACCAAAAGGTTGCAGGCTAACGTCCACCCACAGGTCCCTTGGGAGAAAGGCCTGGTGTCTACTTCTGAAAATCAGCCACTGACACCCCTAAGGGGCACAGTTCCACCCGGACACACGTGGGGGCACCACGGGTCAGTTACTGCTTATGCTCGAGGCTGGGAAACCACATGGAAGCTAAGTTCAGCTGATGGCTTTGCAGAAAATGGGGGGACTTTTCACCCCAGAAGCTGGACAAGGTGTTCCCAGTTTGAGCACAGAGCATCAAGGCCCCCCTGGAGAGCCCCAGCTGAGGTGCAGGTGGCCCTGCAGAGCCCTTAGGGGACCATAGGGACCAGCAGAAGGGAGAGGGCCCCACATTAACCACCACCAGGCACTTCATAGTCATAGTGTCATCAGGATGGAGGAGTGGACAAGTGTGTTGTCTCAGAGCTCAAGAGAGCTACAAGGGCGGATCCTTCAACCTTGACGGATGCGGGGGTCACTTTGTAAAGTGACTGGGTATATATTCTATGGAGCAATCCTACATTCTAGGCCTGTCAGGTTAGCACTTAATTTTAACTCTGGTGGTGCTGTGGTTAGGGTGTTTGGCTTCTAACCAACAGGTCGGAGGTTGGAACCCATCAGCCACTCCATGGGAGAAAGATGAGGCAATCTGCTTCTGTGAAGACTGACAGCTTTGGAAACCCTCTGGGGGTCACGATAGGTCAGAATCAACTCAATGGCAGTGGGTTTGGGTTTGGTTTAATGTAATCCATACAGGAGTCCAGGTGGTGCAGTCATTAAGTGTGCCATTGCTAACCAAAAGGTTGGCAGTTCAAACCATGGGAGGAAGATGGGGCAGTCTGCTTCTATAAAGATTGACAGCCTTGGAAGGGCAGTTCCACTCTGTCCTATAGGGTGGTAGTGAGTCAGAAGCAACTTGATGGCAGTGGGTTTAGTGCAGTCCACGGTAGTGTTATGTACTTAGTTAGCAGAAACCAGCCTCTCCTCGGAAGAAAGATTGGCCAATCTATTTCTATAGAGATACCGCCTCAGAAACCCAAGGAGGGGTCACTATGAGTCAGGATTGACTCAACAGCATTGAGTTTTGACCTATAAATAGATTTAAATACATTAAAAAAAAAAAAAAAAATCACTGCTGTCTAGTCGAACCCGACTCATAGTGACCCGTCCTTGGGTTTCAGAGGCGGTATCACTACGGAAATAGATTGCCCAACCTTCCTTCCGAGGAGTGGATGGTGGGTTTGAACCACCAGCCTTCTGGTTAGCAGTCAAGTGCCTTAGGCACTGTGCTAACATATAAGCATATAAAAGTCACTGCTAAGTACATGGCTACACACATACACATGTATACAAATGTACACATATGAATGCTCTGTATGTATGTTGACAGGGCTTCCTAGACTTCAGGAGCAGGTCACCAGGTCTTCTCTTCTTTGGAACCATTGAGTGACTTTGAACCTCTGGCCTTTCAGTGAGCACCAGCAGGCCCCTTGTCTGTGTGTGTTCTGTGCACAATGATACCATCAATATTCAGACCAAAGTTTCACAGGACAATATGCACCGTGAGGATGACTGATACCCACCAACCTACCAGTTGCCATCAAGTGGGGGGTTCCAACTCAGGGTGACCCGTGGCTCAGAGCAGAACTGTCCACAGGGTCTCCAGTGGCTGACTTTCATAAATAGACCTTTAGGTCTTCCTTTCAAAAGCCCTCTGTGTGGGCTTGAACAGCCAACCTTCCAGTTAGCAGCGGAGTGCGTTAGCTGATGATGCCAACAGATGCCACTCATTGGGACCCTGACATTTCCTTCCCAACGCTACTTCATCCCATCTCCTCTTTGGAAAAGGTGAGTTGGGGCCATTATGTAGATTTCCAGGCCCACTGGAGATACCTTGAAGTGTGGAAAATATACCCGCCCCTACAGTGTCGATAGCTTTGGAGATCACCATGCAAAGCCAAGGGCACAGAGATTGGCCAGTCACGGTAGGGGGAGGGCAAGAATTGGCCCCATGGGGAGAATGAGAGTAAACCATCCTCATCTTAGTCCCTGCAGAACTTGGTGACACTGAGGCCCCCAGGCTCCTGTTCTCAAGGCTGCATTTGTGTGGACACAGCTGGCTGGAATCCATCTCCCCTGCCCCCACCCCACCCCCAGCAATGTGAGGTTCAAGGCCTCAAATAGAAAAGGCACTGGAAGACAGGGAGGGAACCACATTTTGGCACTTCACAACATGTTCTGATCTTTTAATCCTTTTCCCAATTATTCATGTCATTTACACCCAATCCAGCTTTTTTAAAAATACATAACGGGTCATCATTTATTCTGCATTTAAATGTGCACAGCACATACGTCCCAGTATCCATCGGCACCTGTATAAAACTACAGACAGATTCCGTGCACGGACCCCTCAATCCCCACCACAGCAATGAACGCTTTACAATATCTCAAAGGCACAGTGAGGTCCCCAGTGCGTCACACACGACACTGAAGAAACAGACCAGACAATACATATATACATACACATGTTCCATAAATAGATAGATGATCAAGGATGTCAGAATTTGGTTCCTAAGACATCTTCTCTTCTGACAATTTGATTGGGCTCTGAGACAAGACATCGTAATGTAATGCGTTGACCATGATCAGGGTGACAAAGTGAACACATTACATTGACTACAAAGGCTCCACGAATCGCTCCCCAAACAGGTCGGAGATGTTCAAGCATCCCTTTTCTTCAACCCACCTGGACTTCAGGGCGTGGCTTAAAATTTAAAGCCACAAGCATTGTTCTTGAGGTGGCCCTTTGAGAGCTCTGGTCCTGCCTCTGTGGTTTGGCCACTGGCTCCTTTCTCCCAGGCCTCGGTTAAGAATAGGATTTTAAGTGGATGATTTGCATTCGAACAAAGAGTTCGAAACAGGAATGTGAAAGACAAAAGCTCCAATCAGACTTCCCCAGTCATCTGCAGAGTCTCATAAAGTTAATTTGGGAGACAGCTAGGAAGCGTGCCTTAAAGTCTTGGAGTCACATCGGGAGCTTCTCTGGTGGCTGGAGAGGGTCATGCTGTATGAACTCTAAAAAGTCGTTCATTAAAATTAAATGTCTGCCATCACCTCAGGACTTTTTTTAAACATTACCGCCGCTGCCGCTTCCATCTTTGCTTCACCGACAGGGGTTACATTTGTAAAATATATAAAGAAAACTATAAGGTTACTTGGTGACCATATAGTGCACTCTAACAGCTGTCTGCAAATATTTTCACCATGATTATCCTTACTAAAAGTAAATCCTAGAGTAAAGATAGCTCAAACGTGACAAAGTTCAAATGGGGCGCACCGAAGCAATCTGCAACCCTTTTTGGCTCCACATGGGGGAAAGAATAAAACGCTCCTTGGGATGGCAAACCCTGGACCAGGTCTGAACTCTTCACGGACTGGGCCAGATGACTGGGGCAAGGGCTCGCGAGGTAGACGTGAATTCCACTCAAGCAGGGAAAGTCCAGAGAGCTGCAGCATCCTCTCACACACAAAAGCCACACTGAGTGGTGCAACGACAAGGACACTTCGCCTACAAGGAATAGCTCGCTTAGTCGAAAGCGTCCTTCAGCCCGCGGGGAGGTGGGGGGCTGCTGGTTTCTAGTGGGTATTACAGCATCCTGCTAGGAGTCAGAATCGACTAGACGGCAGTGAGTTTGGGTTTTAGATTACGTGATTGGGTGCACCACAAGACATGCCATCCCTAGCGGGGTGGTCAGGGCTGGGAACACACCCATCTTGCCCCATTTTGTCCCTTTCCCAAGCTTCCAGTGCGAGGATATCAATCCCTTTCAATGGAATTGACAATTGCGTTGGCCTCCCCACACCCCACCCCTCCATCCGCGGACACTGTGACTGATCCCAAAAAAGGCCCTGGAGGCAGCTCTGGGCTCTCCCGCCTGGTGGACGGCACTGCGGAAGATTGACTACAGGAGAGTTCAAAGGTCAGCCTTGGCAGGTCTAAAAACAGAGTGGCAGCGGGGGACTTCGACTGTGCACTCTGTCCCCGAAGTAAACCGATACGTCCCAATTAATAGCAACAGGGTGCAGGGAGTGGGACGTTGGAAGACTGGAAGAGAAAGGCAAGGCTGGAAGCCTTCCCTAGTGGGCTTTCCAAGCCCAGAAAGGCTTGTCTGTCCTCGGGGATGCTCACCTCAACACTTGAGGGGCCAGCAGGTGCAAAGCAGGGCTGATAACAGCATCCAAGTTCATTGCTTTGGAAAACACAGAAAAACAGCCCCTTTGTGATGCCTTTTTTTTTGACAAGTTCAATAAGTCCAACGTCAGGTTCTGCACGGCTGTATCACATGAAGGTGATCTCTTGCTTGTCCTTTTCTTTTCCTCAGAAACATAGGAAACACACGCACAGAACCATAAATACCTTGGAAGCAATACATACACCTTTAAACAATTAAATATGTTACTACTGTCGCGTCGAAGTCGCCATCCAAAGAAAGTGCACGAGGTTGGCCTCCATGTTACCCTCGCTGGAGCCTCCAGACGGTCACAGCCTGGGGAGGAAGTGGGTGACCTTCATGGTGGGGGACACTCGGTTCCCCTTCTTGGTCTTCCCGTTCTTACTCAGGGCGATGAACATGCCCGGGGATTTGTGGGACTCGTAGGCATTGTAGTTGTTAGGAAGGAGAATTTCCTTAAACGTGCACTCCTCCGTGAAGAAAGGCTGGAAGAGAAGGGGCCAGCATGAAGGCCGACCCGGGGCCGGCCCGGGGCCAGGAGCTCAGGTGGCTCCCGGGAAGTTGTCAAGACCCCCACAGGGTGAGAAGGAGGGGCATAGCCAGCCCAGCCCCCAGCAGCCGGTGCTTCTGCCACCTGCCTGGCACCTGGTGGTCAGAGAATGTCAACTGGGCTCTGTGAGCCCTGAAGACTGCCTGCCCACCAGGGTCCCCTGGCCTACAGGGAAGGGCTCCCACGGGGGTTTGCTAGGACAGGAGGCACCCACCGGGCTGGCTAGGAACCTCAGAGTTCCTGCTTCCAAGCTGCTGTCCCCGTCTGAGCTGGGCCGCACCAGCATGACGCCTGCCCTGGCATCCCGGGAGCCGCCTACTGCCCCCTGACCAGGTCTCTCTGGAGCGGGCCAATCCCGCTCATGCTGCCCCAGCCCAGGGCCCGGCTTCCCCTGCGCTACTCACGGAACCATACAGCTTGCCCTTGCTGTTCATGGCCACGAAGAAACGGCTGGAGACGCCGAGGATGCTCACCACGCCCCGCTCCACGGGCGATAGCTCCAGCAGGCCTGGGGGGGGGGCGGGGGAGAGGGTCATTCCGGGCGGCGCCAAGGGACTCCTGGCCTGCGCTGTCTCTCCTGGACTCCCTGCCTCCTGGGCGCCCCCGCGGACCCCCATTTCTGGGATGAATGTGGATGGAAAGCGGCCAGACGCACGCTAACCTCAGGGGTTCCGGGAGCCCAGCGTGCGGGACGCACGGCCGCAGCAACTCCGGGGCAGTCCCCAAACCCGGGCCAAGCCTGGGCACGCGTCCCGGGCCCCCGCGGGCGCCGGGGCCCACGGGTGAGGCCGCTGGAATTCGGCTCCTGGAGCCCGGGTTTCTGGAGGCGGGGAGGCGGGGGGCTCGGCTGCCGGGATAGCAAGCCGGTGCCTGCGGCGACTCTGGAAGCCAAGCCTGTCCGAGTCTCCGTGTCCCCGCTCTGGTGCCCGACCCGGTGAAGGGGCGCCCGCGGCCCTGCCCACTCACTGTCGCCGGTGTCGGCGTGCACGCCGCCGATGCGGCCGTCGGGCAGCACCTGGAGGTGGAAGCCGATGCCCACGTTGCAGTAGAGCCGTCGCAGCCGTTTGATGCCCAGTAAGTAGTCGCCGGCGCCGCTCTGCACCGCCGCCTCCTTGGGCCGCGCGGCCGCGGGCAGCCGCGCAAGCGAGCGCGCCACCAGGCTGTCCCAGCGGCGTTCCAGCTCGG
>NW_006921831.1:450316-456945 GCF_000298275.1 Orycteropus afer afer
GCCCCCTCCCACCCGCCTGCGCCCGCTGGGGGCCGTTGCGCTCGCTCTTTGGGCGCCCGGGGCGCTGTGGCGCTCGCTTCTGGTCGCAGGCCACCTGCCAATCAGGGCCGGGGGAGGGGAGGCGGACAGGGACCAGAGCGCGAGTGCCACCTGGAGGGACCCCAGCCCCCACCCTGGCTCGCCGGGGCTCCGGACTTGCTCATCCCTCGCGGTGCCGAGAGACAGCCGTTCTGTCGCTTCCACTCTGTTACTGCCTGTCCCCGTGTCTGTCCCTGCTCCGGCCGCCTGTCTGTCTCCTCCCGTCTGGGCACCGCCCTCACCCGGCACCCTTGGAACGAGCGGTACGGAGCCGGCGGCCGCCCCCGGGGCTTGGACTTCCAGGGACTCCGGGAGCCGGCTCTTTCGCTGGCTCTTCCAAGAGCGGCCGGGAATGGAGTGTGGGAAGGGTACAAGCAACTGGAGGGCCTGGCGGGGGGGAGGGAGGAAGTCCCGGACCAGGCTGGGCTGCGCGCTCGGCGCGTGTCGGGGATCGAGTCCTTCGGAGCCGGTGAAGGCCCCGTGGGAGCGCCGCGAACTGCGAAGGAAGCCGGCGGCCCGGGCCGTGAAGGTGCACCCTTCACGGGAGAGGCCGCACCCTGAGCCCAGTGCCAGCTCCCCACACCCACGGACAGGTAGCAGGGCGCTGGGACCTGGGGACAGTCACATCGCTCCGTGATTTGATTCCTTAACGGGAACGTTCTTTGTCTTAGGCAGGGTCTCCAAGCTAGAGGACCCCGGCCGGCCCTGTGGAAGGCTCTCCTCCCCCACCTGCTAGCCCCCCCCCCCACTGTGCCCATTAAGGGCTGATGGGGGCAGGGCTGCCCAGAGAGATGGCCCTCACTTAGGTGTGAAGATCTCTGTCCTTTGTGGCACCTGAAGAGCCCCCACCTCCCGGCAGGCCCCGCCCATTCACAGCTGCAGGGGCCTGGAGCCCACCCCACCTCCTGCTGCCACCAGCACCTGTGACCAGAGACGGCCTAAGACCAGATCGCCTCCAGAGAGTCCTTGGGCTCCGAGGCTGAGTCACACCACTGGGGGGAGGGGGAGGGGGAGACTGGGAGATTTGAGGTCTCTGCCCTGAGGGTGAGGAGCACTCAGGGGTCAGTGGCCTTGGCAGGACCAGAACCCTGCCCCTGGATCTCTTAACTTCTTTGCTCCCCTCAGTGGGCAGCTGCTGGGCTTGGCCCTCCCTGGTGGACTTCAAGGAGTGAGTGCCGGGAACACTATCCTGGTGGGGGTGAGGGCAGGAGACCTAGGGCCAGCCTGGGGCTGTGTGGCCTTGGGCAAGTCTCTTTCCGTCTCTGGGCCTCTCCATTGGAGAAAGGGTGCCTTCTCTGGCCTGGAGACCCTCTTGCCAGCCGCCCTGGGCCGAGGCCCCGAGGTGCCACTCTCAGCTCCTGGTAAAGTCTGGTCCCTCTTTCTCAGGACCCCATGGGAGCTTTTTTGGGGAGTCCCCTCTGTCTCTCCTGGCCTTTGTCCTCCTGTCTCTCCTGGCACCTACTTGTAGATGCTCTTGGCCATTGGCCTTTGAAGGACTGTCCAAAACCAAAAAAACCAAACTCACTGCCATGGAGTCAGACCCGACTCATAGCAACCCCTCCTTGGGTTTCTTAGGCAGTATCACTATGGAAGTAGATTGCCCAGTCTTCCTTCTGAGGAGTGGCTGGTGGGTTTGAACTGCCAGGCTTCTGGTTAGCAGTCAAGTGCCTTAGGGACTATGCCACCTGCTCTCCTTTACGGTCTCTTAATTGTAGTACATCCTGGGAAACCCAGTGCAGCCAGAGCCTGGGGTTCAAGGAAGCCTTTTGAGGTTGTGTGTTCTGCCACTACCTGCTTTGGGCTCAAACCCAGGCTGCACCTCTCTGAAGATTTGTTGCCTGACCTGGCTCTCTCTGAGATCATCCTCAGCTTCTCCGTCTGCAAAATGACTGTAAGAGGAACCACCTTCAAGGGTGCTGTCAGCCTGAAGGAACCAGGGCCTGGCCCGAACAACGTGGCTGAGCAAGCTTGGCCCTCTAGGCTGCAAGATCCGTGAGCGTGGTACAGACAGGGTGCTCGTGGAAGAAATCAACCTTGTTCGTGTCCCAGGGCTGGTCCGCCAGACACCACCAGCCGTGAGCAGAAGGACAGATGAGACCAGTGGAGACCACCGAGGCCCTCACTGCCCCTGCCCCCAGCCTTCCTGATATGGACCTGAAAGAGCCACACCGTCCTGTCTTTACCAAATGCTTTCTTCCAGGAGCGAGAGACAGGCTTGCCAGCCCCACCAGCTCAGCTGTTCAGAACTTGCTTTGCTAAATAGAAGTGAGAGCAACAGCACTGCTGTGGGCCTTCATCAACATCATCAGAAGCTTCGTGCAAACGCAAGGCCTCCCGCAGCACGTGGCCGTTCAGACGGGACAAGGCGGCCACACGGGATGAAGAGCCCCGCGGCCGTCTCAATTCAGCTTCCACCTCTCGGCCTCAGAGAGCAGAGCAGGAAACCCTCACCCTGGGTAAGGCTGCAAAAGTCAAGGAGAGTGGCACCGCTGGTGCAAAGACCACTCCAGGTACCCCAGAAACGGTGACCCAGTTTTCTTCAAGACCTCAGCCAATTCGCTTCATTTTACAAACCATTTTATTGATGTGTAAGGCACACGCTGTGCAATTGACCCACTTAGAGTTGTAACTCAGTAGTTTTCAGCATAGTCACAGATACGTGCCACCGTCACCAAAGTCAGTTTGACACAAAAGAAATCCTGGACCCTTTACCTCACTCTCTCCCCCTGCCAGTAACCAGTCAGGCTGACTCCTGGCGGGCCCATAGGGTTTTCAATGGCTGAGTGTCTGGAATCGATTGCCAGGGCTTGCTTTTGACGCACCTTGGAGTGGACTCAAAGTTCCCCCCTTTCTTTTAGCAGCCGAGCGCTTAACTGCGTGCCATACCCAGGGACTGCCTGGGCAGCCAGGAGCCACCAGGAATCTCCCTTCTGTCTCTCAGTTGCCCTGTTCTGGACATCCCACGGGCGTGAAATCAGACCACGTGTGGTCTTGTGGGTCTGGCTTCTTTCACTCAACCCCGTGTGTTCAGGGTCCGTCCGTGTCACAGCAGGTACCAGGACCAGGACTTGGTTTCTCTTTGTGGCTGAGTTGTACCCATTGCATGGGTGGGCCACATCGTGTGTGTCTGTCCATCTGCCGACAGACACTGGGCTGTTTCCTCTTGGGAATAGTGCTGCCGGGAATGTTTGTGGGCAAATGTTCGTTTGAGCCCTTGGTTTCAAGTCCTTTGAGTGTCCACCTGGGAGCAGAGTTGCTGGGTCTTATGGTAGTTCCGTACGGAGCCATTGGAGGAAACGCCAGGCTGTTCTGCACAGTAGCGGCCCCACGGCTCGTGTCTACCAACAATGCACACCAGTATTTCTCACATCCTTGCCAACACTTGTTACTGTCTGGCTTTTTCATTATAGCCATCCAAGTGAATGTGAAGTGTGTGCATTTTAAATATCCATTCTTAAAGGCAGAGGTCCCTGGTGGAGCCAACAGTTAAGTCCTCCTTTACCAGCGTCAAGGTTGGTGGTTCGAACCCATCCAGAGGAACCTTGGAGGACAGACCTGGTGACCAGCTTCTGAGAGCTTAAAACCAAAAACCAAACCCACTGCCATTGAGTCGAATCCAGGGGTTTTCCAAGACAATAAATCTTTATGTATTAGACAGTGTTTCTCTGCTATTCATAAGGTTTTCCCTGGCCAATTCTTTGAGAAGTGGATGGCCTCCTCCTTCTTCCTAGTCTGTCTCAGTCTGTAAGCCGGGCTGATACCCATGCAACAGGTGCACCCCACTGGGTTTGAAACATCAGTGGCACAGCCTCAAGACTCACAGCAACAAACGGATGCCGCACTGGAGGCACCCACTCAGTTATGCCAAGAGATTTGGAGGACAGCTACCTGGCCAACTGACTGGAAGAGAGCCATATTTGTGCCCATTTCAAAGAAAGGTGATCCCACAGAATGTGGAAATTATCAAACAATATCATTAATATCACATGCAAGTAAGATCTTACTGAAAATAATTCAAAAACGGTTGCAGCAATATATTGACAGATTCAGAAGAGGATGTTCAGAGGATATTCAGAGGGATATCATAGCTGCTGTCAGATGGATCTGGGCTCAAGGCAAAGAAGACCAGAAAGATGTTTACTTGTGCTTTATTGACTACGCAGGGAGCTCTGGTAGCACAGTGCCTAAGGCACTTGAGTGCTAACCAGAAGGCTGGTGGTTCAAACCCACCAGCCACTCCTCGGAAGGAAGATGGGGCAATCTACTTCCGTAATGATACTGCCTCGGAAACCCAAGAAGGGGTCGCTATGAGTCGGGTCTGACTCAATGGCACATAACAACAACAACAACATTGACTATGCAAAGGCATTTGATTGTGTAGATCATGACAAATTATGGATAACGTTGAGAAGAATGGGAATTCCCAAACACTTGATTGTACTCATGAGGAACCTGTACCTTGACCAGGAGGCTGTCGTTCGAATGGAACAAGGGGACACTGCATGGTTTAAAATCAGGAAGGGAGTGCATCAGGGTTGTATCCTTTCCCTATACTTATTCAATCTATATGCTGAGCAAATAATCTGAGAAGCTGGACTATATGAAGAAAAATGTGGCATCGGGATTGGAGGAAGACTCATTAAAAACCTGAGATATGTTGATGATACAACTTTGTTTGCTGAAAGTGAGGATGACTTGAGGTACTTACTGATGAAGATTAAGGAACACAGTCTGCAGTATGGATTACATCTCAATATAAAGAAGACAAAAATCCTCACAACTGGGCCAATGAGCAGCATCACAATAAATGGAGAGAAGATTGAGGTTGTCAAAGAATTCACGTTGCTTGGTTCTACAATCGATGCCAACGGAAGCAGCAGTCAGGACATTAGACGACGTGTAGCATTGGGAAAGTCAACTGTGAAGGAACTGTATCAAGTGCTGAGGAGCAAGGACATCTCCTTGAGGACTAAGGTGCGCCTGACACAAGCCATGATATTTCCAATCACCTCATATGCACGTGAGAGCTGGACAATGAATAAGGAAGACTGAAGAAGAGTTGATGCTTTTGAGTTGTGGTGCTGGCGAAGAATGCTGAAAGTACCACGGACTGCTAAAAGAACTAACAGATCTGTCCTGGAGGAAGTGCAGCCAGAATGCTCCTTGGAAGCAAGAATGGCCAGACTTCGTCTCACCTACTTTGGTCATGTTGTCAGAGGGACCATTCCCTGGAGAAGGATGTCATGCTTGGTAGGTGGAGGGTCGATGAAGGAGGGGAAGACCTTCAACGAGATGAATTGACATGGTGGCTGCCACAATGGGCTGAAATATAGCAAGGATCGTGGAGCTGGCGCGGGATCAGGCGGTGTTTCGTTCTGCTGTGCATGGGGTCGCTATGAGTCGGAAATGACTCAACGGCACCTAACAACAACAACAACAATAAATCTTTATGGAAGTAGATTGCCCCATCTTCCTTCTGCAGAGTGGCTGGTAGATTTGAACTGCCAACCTTCTGATTAGCAGCCCAATACCTTAAGTATGTGCCACCAGAGCTCCTTCTGAAAGCTTACAGCCCTGAGAACCCTACAAGCAGTTCTGCTCCACACATGAGTTGGAGTCAACCAGATGGCAGCAATGCTGGGGAAGACCCAAGGAGCCCGGACAGCCAGTCACTTCTTAGCTCATGGAGGTATCTTGGGTAGACAGAAACTCACCAGCGGGGGCTGTCCCCCATGGAGCCATCTCTCTCCTCTCTCCCCTCTCCTTATACCTGGCTTATTTTTCTCATACCCTGAGGCTGACTCAGCCAGCTCTGCGTGACCTGGGGCAGATACAGTTTTAAGAAACCGTAAATCACTAAAGTGGTTCTCCATCCAGGTGCACAGGTTTGTGTACCTGTGCACACAGGAAATGCTCCACCCTGGGAGAGCTGATGAGAAGCCATGGCTGAGGCGGGCAGGAGCCAAGGCTGGCACATCCTGGCCCCCCGGACTCACTTTGTGGCCGTGGGCAACTTGCTAGGCCTCTCGGTATCTCCGTCCTCGAGGTGGTTACCAGCATTGAAAGAATTAGACGTGGCAGCTGCCTGGTGCACTGGCCACTGGTCGGAATCCTCAGGCTATGGATGGGTTGACCGCCAGCACCTCGGAAGGTGGAAGTTCATAATACCAGCATTTATCGGGCGCTGAGGGGTCCACGCCTGGTGAAGGGTGGGCTTTGTGTACCTAGCTGTCCTTCCCCCCACCCTCAAGGCAAGACCAAGCTCCACAGACCGTTTTATGGGTCAGTTAACCGAAGCCCAGCCCTGCGTGGCCGTGTAGTCAAGGTCAGGGCCAGGACTCGGATCCCAGATGCCTACTACCATCACCGGGCGGTCCCACTCTCTAGCTTTCACCTTGGTTCTCTCTCCTGCGAGACCAAGCTCAGGATCATTGGGACCTTGCCTGTTTACTGGGGTGCTGGGGGTTCGAGTCACACAGGTGGAGATTGTGTGGACATGCAGACCCCAGCAGTTTCTCATTCAGAAGGTCTTCACTCAGGTCTTAATGTTT
>NW_006921831.1:459568-464591 GCF_000298275.1 Orycteropus afer afer
TTCCTATCAGAGCGGCACTGGGGAACCAGAACACCAAGCATGACATCCTCTGGTCCCTTCTGACAATGTGACCAAAGTAAGTGAAACCAAGTCTGGCCATTCTCGCTTCCAAGGAGCATTCTGGCTGTACTTCCTCCAGGACAGGTCTGCTCATTCTTCGGCCGCCCCTGGCATTTTTGCCAACACCACAATTCAAAGACACCAGCTCTTCTGCAGCCTTCCTTACTCACTGTCTAGCTTTCACATGCATATGAAGCTATTGAAAATACCGTGGCTTGAGTCAGGCACACCTTAGCTTTCAAAGTGACATCTTTGCTCTTTAACACTTTAAAGAGGTCTTTTGCAGCAGATTTGCTCAGTGTACTATGTCTGATGTCTTGACTGCTGCTTCCATGGGTGTCAATTGTGGACCCAAGTGGAATGAAATCCCTGGCCACTTCACTTCCTGCTCCACTCATCTTCATGCTGCTTATATGTATTTTAAGTACATGTTGTTGTTGTTGTTACATGCTGTCGAGGACCCGACTCATGGCGGCCCCTCCTTGGGTTTCCGAGGCGGTATCACTACGGAAGTGGATCGCCCCACCTTCCTTCCGAGGAGTATTTGTGTTCAAATACTCAGTGCCTGGAGCTGGGGAGTGAGGGCACCCAACATTCTAAATTCCCAAACTCCACTGTGTGCAACAGAATTGACTGAGCAGTTCTCAGTGCAAGGGCCACGCCAGACTTAGGGGCCTACTACTCCTGACTTCCATTCGGCAAAATGTTCATGTGTGTCCATGTCACGGGGTCCAATCTCTGATTTCTAAGGGCAGAGGGGTAAGGGATGGACAAACAGACACATAGCAGAGAGAAAGGGCAGGGCCCAGCCTTGAGGCCGGGCACATGGAGGCCCAGATGACGTAGGTCTGTCATCCAGAAGGGCTTTGGGAGAGAGAAGGTCATTGAGCAAGAACTGTCCGGACCCCAGCCTCCACTCAGCACATCTGGGCTCGAGGCGACCCCACTGCACCCCATGCAGGCCAAATGACGGGTTCTTCAGGCCCCCTTCCTCACACAGGGCGGCTTCCAGGCCAGGCAGAGTGGTTAAGGAGTGTCACTTCCCAGCCCTTCACCTTGTGCCTTTGTTGGATGGCCCCCGGGGGCCTTTGCACCTGAGGAGTTCCCTGCTCCCTGGGAGGTGTGGGCAGGGCGCTGGCTGGGGCTTTCTTTTGTAAAGTGGGAGCCGGGAGCTGTGACGGGAGGGAAAAGGGAACAGACCGTCAGGTGCTGTGGGGCGTGTGCTCAGGTGTTTGGCTGAGTGTGGGGAGCCAGCCTCGGGAGTTCACCTGTTCCCCAGGCAAGAGCATGGGCTTTGCATGCAGGTGTGGCTTCGGGCGGGCGTTCGGGCGGGAGTCTTGGTCCTTCCCTTTCTTGCCTGTTGGCCCTGTCACCTTCAGACCTCCACTCCACCCTGACCTGCCCTGTCCACCGCCCCCTCCCAAGGGTGACTACCAAACTCCAGCCAGCCTTTGGGCAGAGAGAAGAGGTGCTCTTGAGAACTTAATGCCCAATAACGGTCGAGTCACCTCACGGGGCCTCCATGCACCTCAGAGCAGAGCTGCACTCACAGGGTTCCCGGGGCGGCGTTTTGGGAGCAGGTTGCCAGGCCTTTCCTCCAAGGCACCTTTGGGTGCCCTCAACTATCCAACCTGTGGGCTATCAGCTAAGCATGTTAATGCTCCCTCTGAGCAGTTACACTGGGACAGAGGCACACAGCTGGGCTGTTCTCGGCAAATGGGGCTCCTGGCAGCGCCTCTGGAACAGCTCTCGTGACCCACCCCTCTGGGCTGTGTCCTGCTTGTGGGGGGGCCGGGTGTGTGGATGACGGCCCTGGACAGCAGCTGGACCCCGAGTCTCCCGGGAGCAGTGCTGTGGGGTGGGCTGCCGCCGACCCTGGGAGAGGAAGCCAGGGACAGGGCCAAGCCTGGGACAGCCTGGGAGTGATGGACTCACATGGGGCCTTACTGCTTCTGTGGGTGGAAGCAGGTGCCACCACGACTCAACAGCACTGAGAGGTGTTGCGTTGTTCGGTGCCACTGAGTCCATTTCAATTCTAGTGGCCCCATGGGAGAGAGTCAAACTGTCCCAAAGGGCTTTCTGTAATCGTCACAGGAGCAGATCACCCCCCCCATCTTTCTCCCCTGGAGCTGCTGGGTGGGTTCAAATTGGCAACGTTAACCGCTGAGCACTTAACCACTGAGCAACCCAAAAAACAAGCCACAAACCAAACCCATTGCTGATCCCAACTCACAGCGCCCCTAGAGGACAGAGTGGAACTGCCCACAGGGTCTCCAAGGCTGTCAGTCTTCACAGAAGCAAAGCCCAAACCACGCCCACTGCCATGGAGTCAATTCTGACCCACAGCGCCCCTAGAGGACAGAGTGGAACTGCCCCACAGGGTCTCCAAGGCTGTATCTTTACGGAAGCTGACTGGCTCATCTTTCTCCTGCACAGTGGCTGCTGGGTTTGAACTGCCGACCTTTTGGTTGGCAGCCCACTTTAACCACTGTACTACCAGAGCCCTTTATTGTAAACAGGACAGTCAAAACCATGCCGGCTGAATGCATTAGGCTCTGACTCCAGCAGAGAAGGGCCAGGCCCAGTTTACTCTGCCTACTGGGATTACCCCTCACTCTGGCTCTGAAGGCCTCAGTCTTCTCACCAGTCCCATGGGCCACGGTGCTGAGGACCGTCTAGGGACTGGGGATGATGTCGTGTGTTGCTGCCTAAAGGAGCAGGCCCTGTATTGATGCTGGTCCTGCCTCCCTGAGAGCACATGGGGGTCCCTCCTGCCACTTCAAGGAGGACAGGGATGCTGGCCCACCAGCGGTCTGAAGCCTTTCCTGGGCCCTGGCCTCGGGGTCACCTCTGTGCCTGCTTAATGACGTCCTGTGTGGCTAGCACTAAACCTGAGATGCAGCCCTTAAGCCGGGCAGACCCTGCCTGCTATTCTGGGGTCTTCTTTCAACTATTTCAGCAAAGACCAGATGGCAGCCTTCTCTAAAATAGGCCCCCTGAGCCCACACTCACTCCCTGAAATACAGGCCTGCTCGGCCGGACACCTACAAGAGACCAGGCCACCTTGCGAGGTGCTCGGGTGCCGTGGTCTCATGCTCCTACTTCCTTTTTGAAATGGTGGGGCACCTCCTGGAGGGGGTGGCCACAGTGCTCGGTTTAATTAGAGGCAGAGATGGCTGGGCCAGCAGACCCCGCCAGGGAGATTCTGCTGCTCAGAAACGTGGAGGGGAGATGCTGTGACCCCCGGGAAGCCCTTGCCACAGTCCAGTTCCTGAAACATAGCTCTCTGATCAGCAGGGCCATTTCCCTTCATTTCCGTCACTAGATGAACAACGTGATTGCCTCATTTTTTTTTTTTTTGCTCTTTCATATGGTGTAGTGCATAAGGCATTTGATTGCTAACCAGAAGGCTGGAGGTTCAAACCCACCAGCCACTCTGTGAAAGGAAGACTGGGAGATCTACTTCCATAAAGATTTACCACCTTGGAAACCCAAAGGGGGTCGCTATGAGTCAGAATCAACTCGACGGCAGTGAGTTTTTTTTTTTCTTCCATGTAACACAGGCACACCTCGTGTTATTGTCCTTTGCAGATACCGGGTTTCTTACAAATTGAAATTCTGTGCCAACTGTGTGTGGAGCAGGTCCATAGGGGCCATTTTTCCAGCCCTGCGGACTCACTTCCAGTCTCTGGAACGTTTTGGTCATTCTCACGAACTTTCAGACTTTTTCATCGTGCTGCTACACACTTAATAGACAGACGACAGCAGAGTGGACATAACTTTTAGGGCACTTTTATGGGAAACCATGACATTCATACAACCTGCTTTATCGTGGCTCTCGCTTTATCGTGGTGGTCTGGAACGGAACACGCACTAGCTCCCAGGTCGGCCTGGACCTACTGTCCATCAGCGTGTCGCACTGGGCTGACTTGCTCTGTCTACTGTGAGGCCGGAAGCTAGGCTGCCGGTGCTTCACACACCAGCGGGTTGCCCGTGTGGTGCACAGGTGTCGGTGGGGCGTCCAGACCAAGAGAGACCAGGAAGAAAGGGCTGGCAGTCAGCTTCTGAAAATCAGCCGGTGAGAGCCCTGTGGGTCCCACAGAACGTTGTCGGACAGGTCACTGGAAGACGAGCCCCCTGGACTGGAAGATGCTTTGAACCCACCGTGGCCTCCACAGTGGCCTTGAGTGTGTCAGGGATCATGAAGACGACTCAGGGCCGGGCATCATGGGTTCTGTTGGGGGCAGCTGACTCAACAACTAACAGCCCTTCTTGAGTCTTTCTAAGCCTACCTCATTCCCATGGTAACACCAGCTCTCTTCTTGCTAGTATGGAATCTTTTCTTTTTCATTGGTTTGTTTTCTAGGCCACTTAGTTTTCTGGTGGTCCTTACAAGTACCCTCCACCCAGGCAGGCTTGGGAACACACCCAGTGAAGCTTGCTGGCCACGGCAATGTGAGGTTTCTACCCTGATCAGTCAGTGCTGGGGCATCTGTCAGCTTGTCTACAGAGGGAGTAGGGGTCACTGGCCTGGTGAGTCCATGTGGGGGCTGTCCTGTGAACATGTGTTTACACGTGAGCTGTTACTGCCATGTATTTCCAGGCAGCCATGTGTCCTCAGGGGTGGTACTCCTTGCTGTGTGACCACAGGCAAATCACTCACCCTCTCTGAGCCTTGGAAGCTTGTGCAGCGGATTAAGGGTGAGCACAGTGAGGAAGGCTCAGAGCCCTCTGGGAGGTTGGTTGCCTGCGTCCATCTCTGTCCCCCTGGCATTTGCTGGCCCTTGCTGGTCAGGGTCCTGACAGTGAGGCCCCTTGGATCTTGGGAGCTTTGTCTTCAGCAAGACGCTCTGAGCTCTGGGACAGGGAGAATGGGGTTTCCTTGCCTTCCTTGGACATGCCCAGGGGCCCCTAGTGCACCTCTGCTTCCCAGAGCCCCTGGCGGGACTCCTGGGGATGGGCC
>NW_006921831.1:465641-466150 GCF_000298275.1 Orycteropus afer afer
TTGTTTTGTTTTGTTTCTGTATTTGGGATGTGATCTTCCGAAGTGGAATTCCTGGATCTGGGCCGGCAATTTTGAGCTCGAAATCCACGGTCCTTGAAAGCACCAGTACATGTCGAAAGCAGCATTTGCGAGGCCGTTTGTTCAACCACATCCTCATCAGCTTTCTGTTGTGTTGTTTTTTTGCTGCTGTTAGTCTTTACTAAAGGAACTTTGGTGGTGCAGTGCCTAAGGCATTTGACTACTAACCAGGAGGTTGGCGGTTCAAACCCGTCAGCCACTCCCTGGAAGGAAGATGGGACAATGAAGAAGCGCAGCCGGAACGCTCCTTGGAAGCGAAAATGGCCAGACTTCGTCTCACTCCCTTTGGTCATGTCAAAAGGGACCGTTCCCTGGAGAAGGATGTCATGCTGGGTAAAGTGGAGGGTCAACGAAAGAGGGGGAGGCCCTCAATGGGATGGGCCGACACAGCGGCTGCAACGATGGGCTCGGGTGTAGCAAGGATCGTGAGG
>NW_006921831.1:475791-479318 GCF_000298275.1 Orycteropus afer afer
TCATCATCTTCATCACCATCATCATCATCATTTTTCTTCACTGTCCTCATCATCACCGTCTTCCTCAGCATCATCATCATCGTCATCATCACCTCCAGCAGCAGCAGCATCCTCGTCACCATCATCACTTTGCACAGTTGCATGTTCTCTGTACCTGCTCCGCACAGTCAGAGGCTCTTGGCCCATCTCTTGTTCAGTCAGAAAGTCCAAGCACCTGCTGCATACCCTACCCCAGCTGGGCTGAACGGTGACTCTGTTGGCTGGGTCAGGCTATGACCCCAGGCCCACTTCCCCCTCTTCAGCCATGCCCTGACCCATGTGTGTAGCATGGGGGTGGGTCCTCTGCCCTCCCTACGGCATCCTGGGCATACAGGGGGGTGGTCAGGCGGCACCACCCCAAGCCCCGGGACTGGTCAGTCAGTTTTGACTCCTAGAACACAGCAGCCACTGTGAGCACACCTCAGGGTAGAGAGGCACCGCCATGCACCCAGCTCCCCACCTTGGAAACCAGTAGAGGGGTGGTGAAGTGTTGCTGGGGGCACTGCCATCTGCTGGCAGGCTGCAGTACCGCAGGTCATGCATCCTCCCGGGCCACCGCAGCCACCCCACCCCCACCTTCTGCCTCCCCACTTGTCCCCAGTCCCACTCTCACCCGAAGACTAGCAGACACTGCTGTGTCGTATTCTCTCCATAACTACTTCTTTGTAATTAGTTGTCACTGAGTCAATTCCGAGTCATGGCGACCACATGTGTGCAGAGTAGAACTCCACAGGTAACAGCTGTACTGAGACATAATTCACACACATTATCTACCCCCGGAAGTGAACAACCAAGTGGCTGTCAGTGTATTCAGAGCTGCGTAGGCATCACCGCAGTCAGTCTTAGAGCCTCTTCACCAACTCATGTGCCCTGTGCCCACTGACCAATGCTCCCAGCCCTGTTGTTGGTGCTGGGGTGACCCCATGTGGCAGACCACAATTGCCCCATTGGGTTTTCTAGGCTGTAAGTAGGACTAGATCTCCAAGTCTTTCTCCCACAGAGCTGCTGGTGGCTTCTCGCCACTGACCTTTCCACAAGGCATCACAAGACCTCTTCCCTAGCCCTAGGCAACCACTGACCTCCTTTCTGTTACTGTAGGTGTGCCTGCTCTGTGCATTTCATACACCTGCAGTCACACCCTGTGTGGTCACTGGTGACTATCTTCTTTCACTCAGCATAGTGTTGAATTGCTGCATAGTACCCCAGTGTGGAGATGCCAAGTTTTCTTTATTCATCCATCAGTTGATGGACAGTGGAATTGGTTCGACATTTTGGCTGTAGGGTATAGTGCTGCTATGAACATTCACACGGAGCTTTCTGAAGGGTTGCATTTCTCTTGGGTCTGTACCGAGGAGCGGAATTGCTGGCCATGTGGACTCCCTCTGTCTAATCACCTCAGAAGCAACCAGACTGTTAGCACAGTCACTGCACCCTAATCTCTCTTCTTAATGTCCTGCCTGTTCTGTCCCCCTTTCCTGGATACCAGATGGTAAGTGTTGGGGCCCAAGAGACCTGGCACCAGCTCTGACATGCCCCTCACTGCATGTGACTTGGAGAAGAGTCCTTGCCCTCTCTGAGGCTCTGTTTTCTCATCTGCAAAAGACAAATCATAACAGCAAGCAGCTGACACTATCCACATCCCCTTGGCCCTCGCCCTTCCATGCACAGACACCCTAAGACTTTCACCACAGGCACAGGCACAGGGTTTCTTGTCCACAGTGTAATCCAGAAGTTCGGGGCATAACCATCCCAGTGACAGCCCTCAACTGAAGAAGGACTGGAAAAAAATACAACCCATGGCCATCTAGTGTCCTTTAGAGGACAGAGTGGAACTGCCCCACAGGGTTCCAATGCTGTCAATCTTGATGGAAGCTGACTGGCTGCCTCTTCTTCCTCCTGCAGAGTGGCTGGTGGGTTCAAACCACCAACCTTTTGGTTAGCAGCTGAATGCCTTAACCACTGTACCACCAGAGCTCCTTTAAGAAGGACTGAGGTTATGGATCAACAGTCCAGGGGTCTCATCCCTCATGTGGGTTGTTGTGTCGGACTGGCTGTGAGTGTGGCAATTAACTAGATAATTAAAGGTTGTGTCTGGTTTTGTAAAGAAAAATACCAAGGCACTGTAAGAAAAAGATAAGAACAGATGCGGAGAGGGTGGTCCCCGAGGGCCTCTGCGAGGAGAGATTGATAAGGGGCAGCCAGGTGAAGGGCAGAGGGAAGATTAGTCCTGGCCAGTCATGTGTGCAAAGGGCCTGTGGCAGGGAAGAGTGTGGGATGGACAGATATGTGTGGCTAGAGTGTTGGTCAAGGAAGGGTGAGGGGCACAGGAAACAGGAGAGCTGAGAATGGCCAGGGCAGCATCCTGCTGGAAAGAGCTGAGTATTTAGAACAGATCAGCTGCTGTATGTTTGGAGGACCAGTCTGCTCTCCCGGGACAAGAAGGACTTTCAGATAGGTTTGTTTTCTCCTTGAGAGAGTTCATGGAGAAAGGTCAGAGACAAATGTCTTAAAAGAACCCAGTCTGAAGCACCCAGTGGGCCAGCCAGTCTTTTCTGAAAGCCCCCTGTTGTACAAGTGTCCAGCCAGCATCCACCACATGCTTGGCACAGGTGAAGGGGGGCCCTGGGAGTGGCTCTGTCCTCAGAAAACTTTGCCCTCAGTTTAGTGGGGATCTGGGTCCCATCTGGACTACTGGATCATCTGACCTATGTTATCTTCTCTGGACATCAGGCTTCTCAGGGGTCAAGCGATAGTAGTAACCCCTGCTTGCAGGGCTGTGTGAGGACCCTGGGAGCGCCCATGTCATGCATGTGGAAAGGCTGGGGCTGAGCCAGCCTTTAATGAAGGGGTCTTTGGGTGGTCCTTGCCACAGATGGCGCCAGGGTTGGTGTGGGGACCTCACAGCTGACATTCCACAGCCTGATGACCCTGTAGGTAGGTGTCATTATTGTCCTCAGAACAAAAGAGGACACGGAGGGTGCTTGAGGTTAGAGGTTGCACTGGCCTCACAGTTTGTGAAAGGGGCATGGAGAGTGAATCCCAGGGTGGCCCATGTTCAGTGTGCAACCCTCACATGCCCACAGTGCAGCCAGTTTCCCACCCCTGCTCCCAGCCCTTCAGCCTGGATCTTTCCATGTCCAGGGAGGCTCACCTTGCTGGTGAGGTGGGGGCCTACAATTTGGCTCTGAGGTTGCTCAGTTGTTACTTTGGTGGCAGTTGGTGGTGGGCTGGGCACAAGGCTTTGGCTCCTGAGAGCAACATCCTGATTGACTGTGCCCCCCTCAGCCCTTCCCAAATTTCTCAGGTTGCTGATGCCAACCGGCTGCCTTAGAGCCACACCCCTCCCACCATGAGCCTGCAAGCTCCTGCTGAGCATGGGCGGGGTCTTGTCTCTTTGGCCTCCTGCCCAGCATGGGTTTTGGCTTTTGACTGATGTTGACATATGCTGACTGGATGGTAGATGAGGAGGTGGGTGGATGGATGGATGG
>NW_006921831.1:479843-493273 GCF_000298275.1 Orycteropus afer afer
AGATGGGAGGGTGGATGGATGAGTTGATGGGTGGGTGGATGGATGGGTGGGTGGATGGGTGTGTGGGTGGATGGATGGATGGATAGGATGGATGGATGGATGGGTGGGTGGATGGATGGGTGGGTGGATGGATGGGTGCATGGATGTGTGGGTGGATGGATGGGTGGATGGATGGGTAGATGGGTGGATGGGTGGATGGGTGGATGTATGTATGTATGCATGCATATGTAGATAGATGGGAGGGTGGATGGATGAGTTGATGGGTGGGTGGATGGATGGGTGTGTATGTATGTATGTATAGGCAGATGAGTGAGTGGGTAGGTAGATGGATAGCAGATAGTGGACCAGATTGATGGATGGATAGATGGGTGGGTGAATGGATGGATGTGTGATTGGATGGATAGATGGGTGGCTGGATGTTTGGAAGGATAGATGATGGATGGATAGATGGGTGGGTGAATGGATAGATGGAGAGATGGATGGATGGAGAGATGGGTGGGGAGATGGAAAGATATATGTCTGTAGAATTACAATGCATTTCCTGAACTACACAAAATCTGATAAACATATTTATTTCATCAGCAATAACAAATGAACCCTCAAAATTTCTGTCTTGGAAACAGCTGGACCAAGCTTTTCCTAGCTGGCCATCAACATCCCTTTTGCCTCTGTGGGACTTTCCATTTGTTCCTCAATTTTGAGGCCAGGGTCCCCAGCCCTTGAAACACGAGTGCTGTGGAATGGCGACCTGGGGGAGGCTCGTGTTGGGGAGAGCAGTGCAGTCCTGTCCCCTGTTCTCTCATGGCTTGGCATCTCAGCACATCCCAAGGACCACTATGGGAGCCCCATTTGACAGGCAGGGAGACTGATGTTGGAGAGAGGCAGGGGCTGACCGCATGGCTGCAAGTGTATCCTGACCCATGTGGAAGCAATAAAAGTGGTTGGGGCTGCCTTCGAACCAGGTGTTTTGAGCCCAACACTCATGTGGTCCTTTTCCCACCCAGAAGCCCCTCGTCCAGGTACCATCCCCAGCCATGGACGCAGACCCTGGGTGGCTCTCAGGCACAGGTGTGGGCCGCTGTGATATCTGAGCCATCGCATTCCCAGAGGGCGAGGGCGGCAGGTCAGTGTGGGGCTATATCCAGCAGACCCTGGAATGTGCAGGGTGCCCTCTGATGAGGGTGTGTGTGCTAATTCTAGCTTGTTCACCTTCCTGAGTCCTTCAAACCCCGCGGAGGCTGGAGGCCACTGAGGGTTCAAAGGCTGCGCCCAGAAGCTGAGGCTCAGTCACCCAAGCTGGTCACCCATGGCGGTGACAGAGACCCGCCGCACCGGGGCTAGGGCTGGGGTGGACGGTGGGGGTCCCCGTCTTTGGCTTCACACTGGCCAGGCTGCCTTTCAGTCCCCTTCCTCTGCCTTCCACTGGGAGCGGCTCACATCCTCTGAGGCCGCTACCTGGCTCCCTCCACCAGCTGCCGAACACGGCAACCAGCTCAGGCTCAGTGGGCAGCCCTGCCCCTCGGCCGCTTGTCCTTGCCTTCCTGATGAGCCGTGGCTGGGCAGATGGGGAGATGGGAATACATGGCGTAGCCGCAGACCAGCATCTCCAGGGTCCCCTCCAGGCCCACAAGCGTCTCCTCAGTGGCAGTGGGCACCTGTCTCCAGCCTCTGCCTACTCTGGGCCTCATGCCAAGGAGGGTGGGCCCAGGCGCAAGAGTGGAGGGTCTCAGTGTTTCTTCTTTGTGCCTGGACCACTGCTGCCACCAGTGTCCCCTCAGCAGTGAAGCAGGGGCTCCAGGCTGTGCCCTCCACCCTGAGGACTCCAGGGATTTGGGGTTCTCTGGAGGAGGTAGGGGTTTCTGGGCACTCAGGTGCTCTCTGAAAGGCTGGAGGTTCCAGTCCACACACAGGCACCTGGGAAGGCCTGGCAATCTCCTTCTAAAAGACCCATACCGCCCAGTTCCACTCTGAGCACGCGGGGCGCCGTGGGTGGGCATGGCCTCCGCAGCAGCTGGCTGGTGAAGGAGGGAGGTGCAGCCAATGCAGAGGTGAGTAGGGGCCTGGGAGCTTCCCGTCATCCCGGGACGGCAGGCCTCGCACTTGGCCTTGGGCGTGGTGAGGGAGCAGCAGAGACAGGGCCGTCTGGGCCAGGACATCGCTGGGACGCAGCCAGCACCCGCCGTCCTGGGACAAGGGACAGCACTAGAACTCATCTCCGGAGGGGGCTAGGGGCTGGGTGGGGCGCCCGGCTGCCTGCAGGGAGTCTGCCGAGAGCAGAGCCCCCAGGCCAGGCGTCCTCAGGGTCAGGAGGTGGTGCAGCACACCAGCTCCCACACTGCCTGCTGCAAACCCCACTTCCTTTCGGGGGTTTCTGGTGTCTCAGGTATTATCCCGCCACCCGCAGGTGTCCAGGTGACTGCTCAGGGGGGCCGCAGCCCCACCCCAGCATCCCCTCTGTGTACGTGTGCACAGGCAGGTGGGAGGGTCAAACCAGCCTGCATCCCCCCCCCCCCCATTCTCTAGGGACCATCTGCTAACCCAGGAGCTGCCAGCACTGGGCGGCTGAGACGTGGCTGCCCTACCCTCGGACTCCATGCCCTGGCAGGCTTGCCTTGCTAAGCCTCACTTCTTCATCTGGAAAATGGGAAGAGTACTTGACTGCAAGTCACCCTGTCGTTGCAGGTGACTCAGGTTCCCCCAGTGTGAGCGGCTGCTCCTGGTTGTGCCCTGGATGTCGGTGACTCGCCGAGCGGGTTGGGGGTCCAGAGTCCTGACCGTGGGAAGTCTCTGCCAGGATTTTCATACACAGCACACGCATGCTGGTGCAGGCCTGGCCTCCTCCCTGGCTGGCTAATCCGGGCAGACTAGGAGACTCCCTGAGCCCACCGGCCAGGGGAGCACAGGCCCCAGCCACGCCCTTCACATGGGCACCGGGTGAGGTGTGGTCGCACCTGGGCAGGCCCCAGGTGACCCCACCCACAGCCATTGTTAGCGGAGGCACAGTGAACACCTGGCTCAAAGCTAGCCCAGATGGTATTGGAGGCAGGCTTTCTCAGGCAAAAGCAGGAAAGTCCAGGGCCCTTGTGGCAGGTGGCAAGGATGAAGGGGTAGTGGGGTGAGACAGGGGGTGCAGAATTGTGCCCAGAGAGCAGACCACTGCGGGATGGAGGGGCCGTGTGGGGCTCTAGAGTGAGATGCACATCTCTACACACACACACACGCAGTCAGGCACACACTCAGGCACACCCATGCATGCACACACACAAGTGGATTCATGCACACGCTGACACTGGCTCACATACACTCCCAGGAATACACACATACACACGTGAGGATCACACTCAGGAATGCACACACCTCCACATGCACACGCACACACACACCCTTCCACACAGACGCACATACACTCAGACACATGCATTCACGCGTGAGGATCACAGCCAGGAACACACACCCCTCCACATGCACACGCATACATGCACACACACCCCTCCACACGTATGCACACATACTCAGACACACGCATTCACATGTGAGGATCACACTCAGGAATACACACATACCTCCACATGCACATGCACACATGCACACACACCTCCACACATACGCACACACTCAGACACACACATTCACACGTGAGGATCACACTCAGGAACACACACACCTCCACATGCACACACTCAGACACACCCAGGGAAACACACACACACAGACATCTGAACACATAGACATATACACACGCATACATGCCCAAGAACACACACACTCCTACAAGCACACGCCCAGGAATGCTCACTCGCGTGCACACACGCACACACATGCACCCGCTCATGCATAGCCTACGGTTTCCACTCACACAGACCATCTTTTCATTTGAAAAAACAGCAACTTTCAAAACCAGGGCATTAAAACGCTTCTTTAGCCCAACTTCTCAGAACACAGTCTTCCATCTGAAACCAGCGGTAGCTGCAAGCAAGGCCGACACAGTTCTCGAGGAACAGACTTCCTGCCGCCACATGCAGTCTCACAGGGGGCCACCGCCTCCCCGCGGGTTCACGGTAACCTACAAGTGCTGTTGCTATTGTTGGGTGTCATCGAGTCAGCTCTGACTCATAGCGACCCCGTGCACAGCAGAATGAGACGCCGCTCAGTCCCACGCCAGCTCCACGATCCTGCTATGCCCGAGCCCGTCGCCGCTGTTAAACAACAGAGTGGAATCCAACACTTCAATGTCTCGGCTACACAGACCCCCACGCAGCGTGGGGCCGGGCGACTCCTCCATTCCCTTGGGACCTGGCATGTCAGGTGGTCCCCTGGCAGGTGTGGGGGGCATGCCAACATCCACCCACTTGAAGCCCCTGCCCTGACTCCTTGGCTCCGCTTTACCCCTTGTCTGTGAAGCTCGGAAGGGTTGGGTGCACGTTCTCGTGGTCCTCAGCCCAGGAGCAGAAAACAGGGGCAGCGGTGCAGGGGAAGAGGGCCCCTTAGGAAATTCCTCAGGTCAGCTGCGGGCTGAGATGGCCAGGCTCAGTCTCCACCTTGGAGCCCAGTGTCCGTGACTGAGCCCAGGCTGGGACCAGAAGACACGAGAGAATCGCGCTGTCACGCTTTCCCCATGCCTGGGGGCTAAGCATGGGCTCCCTGGCCCTGCTGCCTCCGTGGCCGCCGCCTCCGTCGAGGCTGCGGGCCTCTGACCAGCGGCCGGGCCGGGCTGCCCCGGAGCCCAGCGCCACCCTGCAGGTGCCGCACCATCTCGTGGTCCTTGTGGTCCAGCACGCGCGGCAGGAACAGAGAGGACTTCTGGGTGCGGCGTGTCTTGAAGCCACGGCGAGGCCGCCCCTTACCGTTCACAGACACGTACCACAGTCTCTCGGCTGTGCTGGGCTGGCGCCGGGCGCCAGGCCCGCTGGGCACTGTGCGGTACAGCCGGGAAGCGTAGGTGTTGTAGCCCAGCTCGTGGATCCGTTCCACAAACTCACACTCGGCATTGTAGCTCTCCTGCGGGGCGAGACACTGTGGTCAGGGGCCAGCCTGGCCACACGGGGGGAATGACAATGGCGAGGAGGCTAGCTCCCGCAGCACCTCCCAGGCCACCCCTGCTTCTGTCAAGCCCAGCCCCTTACACCAGCCGCATACTGTTCATTGTCGCCCTCCATGCCTCTCAGGGCACACATGTGCACACACACACACACACACATGCGTGTCCGGCAGCCTTCCTCCATGGTGCACTTGGTCTCCAGGGTTCAGTTCAAGGGTCACTTCCTCTGTATTATGAATCCGTCCCCCAAAAGGTGTGTTCAGGTCCTGACCTCCCATCCCTGGAAATGGGACCTTGTTAGGAAGTAGGGTCTTTGCAGACTAGTTGAGGTCACACTGGATTTGCATGGACTAAATCCAATATGACTGGTATCCGTACAAAGAAGAGACCCGGAGACACAGGGAAGGATACAAGGTGAAGACAAGACAGACGCGCACAGAGTCGGCCATGGGAGGACAGAGGCAGAGATTGGAGTGATGTGGCCACCAGCCAAGGAATGCTGGCAGAAGCCAGAAGAGGTGCGGAAGGCCCCTACAGGCTGCAGAGGGAGCGCGGCCCCACCCACAGCTTGATTTCAGACTCCTGGCCTTCAGAACCGAGAGAGAATAGAAGAAGAAATTGAGGTAAAGAAAAGGAGACACCACGAGAAGAGGAAGGGGCTCTAGGGCCCAGGTTCTCTGGACAGCTCTGGCCCTGGAGCTCTGAGCTCAGGGGCTGGGGACACCAGTCTCACCCATCGGGGACCAGACGACACACACACGGAGCAGGAACCAACACAGAGTCCACATTCAATGTGTGCCACAGACGTGTGGGTTTACAGGACAAATGCTGAGTGGGGTGTCCCAACACATGCTGGGGTATGGTGGGAATTCATGTTTTCAGTGGGGATCAGTGGGGACCCTGCTAGAGTGAGGATGGGAAGGCAACAGGTGGGCCCCTGGAGTGGGGCAGAGTAAACTGAAAGAAGACATTGTCCCCAGGGCTGCTTCCTCAGGGCCCCCCTTGGGCCTGCAGCCTGGGGTGTGGAGGGGTGGGCATGCCTTATGCCAACCCAGTTGGAGCTTCAGTACCTGTTGGAAGCAGTGAGAATTCCAAGGGTCACCTGACCAGGTAGCGTGCCTCCTGGAAGGCCAGCCCTCCCAGAGCTGAGAGCCCAGGCTGACTCTGACCACTACCAACCTGACTGGCCTGGCCTGGGGGTCAGAGACAGGCAGCCAGGGGGGCCTCTCTTTCCCTTCTGGGGTTTGTCACAAGTAGGGGACCCAGTGGCCTGTCTCAGTCCAGTGGGAGTGTCCCCAGGTAAGGGATATGGCTGCAGAGTGGAGGAGGTCCAAAGGACTGAGGGACATTCCTCAGAGGCCACAGGCAGGCTGGCCCAGACCCCCGAGCTGGGAAGCATCTGACCCGGAAGCAACCCAGGGAGAAGCAAAGCCTTTTTATGAAACTTGGGAGGCTGCCCAGAGCAGGTAAGGGCAGGGCTGATCTTCCAGGGGAGGGATGGGGCTGCATCTTGCCATCACTTCGGCCTCTCCCCTGCTCTCCCACCATCAGGAACCCTGTATGCACACCCCTGCCCAAGACCAACCTCCTTGCTTTAGAGATGGGGACACTGAGGCCCAGAAAGGGAAGCCCCGAGTCACAGGAGGAGTGGGGGTGTGGTGCTGTTATGGCCTTTGCCAGCCCCACCCCTCCCCCAGGCATTACCCCCCTCCTCCCACAAGCCCCATTAAGATCTAGCTCTTACACTGGACTGTGAGGGGTCCTCCAATCCCGGGCCCTCCCAGGTCCCTCAGTCCCAGAGCCCTTGAGCAGAGGCCCATGGACCAGGGAAGTGGAAAGAGGGGTTTTCTATTGGCAGGGACACTTGTGGGGTGATTGAGGGACACAGACCTATGCTCTTCAAAGGGTAAGGGGTCTAGGCCCTCCTACAGGAGGCCTGCTGGGCGGGGGCAGCCACAGCACCTGCTTGTACCTTACAAGGGAACCTGGGGTGGCCAAGATGACCAGGGAGGATGGTGTCAGCTAAGGGCTGGGCACCACCAATGGACACTCCCCTGACAATGCTCTCAATGCCTGATCCACCCCCCACTGTCCCACCTAGACCTTCTGTTCACAGAACTCCCTCCCCAAGACACGCCCACACTAGGCTCCATTTGTCTCCTCCTCAGGCTTCCCTAGCACCTGGAGCTCTCTGGGAAAGCCAGCCTGGGCGCACTGGGCTGCTGGGCAGGGACCAGGCTCTGGAGGGCCACGGGGGGCAGTGGGGATGGAGGGGTGAAGAGGAAGCAGAGGCACTTTTCCCAAAGAGTTGACCTTTGGAGGGATGGTGGGCTTTTCTTAGGTGGGCACTTTGGGGACAGGAACATTTCAGGCAGTGACAGTATGAGCAAAGACATGGAACAGTGAGCAGTATGACTAGTTTGGAGAACTTCAGGAGTTGGGCCTGGGGTTGGAGCATGAGTAGAGGAATGACGGGAGGAGGTGGGAGCAGAAGGTGGCTTGTACCGACTCCCGTACGGGCTGACTGAAGGCACCCGGGCAATAATTTATGAATTATGGATGGGGAGTTCCCAGAGGCCAGGATGTGATAGGATTCACATTTAAGAAGACCCCTTGGCAGGTACTAATCATAGTGTGGCATGTGATAAGTGCCGAGGATGAAGGAATAAATGCCTGATGGGTCGGAAGATGGATGGTTGATGGATGGATGGATGAGTGATGGATGATGGATGATGGATGGATGATGGATGGATGCATGGGTGGACAGACGGATGAACAGTGAATGATGGATGGATGGTGGATGGATGATGGATGGGTGGGTGAGTGAATGATTGATGGATGGATACGTGGTAGACAGATAGATGGACAAGTGGATAATGGTTGAATGGATACATTGGTATAAAAGCACATGGATGGATGACTTATGGATGGATGGATGGATGGATGGATGGACAGATAGAAGGATGGATAGGAGGATGATGGATGGATGGATGAGTGGATAATGGTTGGATGGATACATGGGTAGAAAGCACATGGATAGATGACATGGATAGATGACATGGATGGATGGATGGATGGATGGACAGACAGAAGGATGGATGGGTGGATGATGGATGGATGGATGGAGGAGTTGATGGATGGATGGAGGCATGCATGGATGCACAGATGCATGAATGGATAGGTAGATGGACAGGTGAGTGGATGATGGGTGGATGCATAGATTGGTGGTTGTATAGAAAGAACAATGGATAGGTAGGGGAATGGGTGGATAGACTAGAGGAGGGAGAGGTTGGAGGCCTGCAGTCCAGTCCCAAAGCTGTTGCAATGGGAGAGGTGAGAAAGCATAATGTAGAGGGTAGTGAGGAATGTGCATTGGAGAGATTCAGGAAGTAGAGTCCAAGGGCTTGGAGATGGATTGACAAGAAGGAAGAAGGTGTCTCCATGTCACCTAGCTGAACCTGGGCTTGAGTAGTGGCTGGCAGGGTAGTAATTTAGGTGAGGACAGGGGAGCTTCTGAGATGTGCTGCTCTCTGCCTGAGGTCTCTGGACCACTCAGCCTTTCATGAGGTTCACTAAGGCTCCAAAAGGAAGTCAGGGCTGGAGTCTGGGAGTTGTCGGTGTGTGATGATGACTGACTCTGGGGCATAGACGAGCTGGCCTGGGAGCAGGGTAGAAGCAAAGCCTGGGGAACTCAGATGGCCAAGAGGAGACTGATGGGAGCACAGGATGTGGGACCCAGGCAGCAAGTGACAGGAATGACACCTCCCAGCTCACCTGCAAGGCAGTGGGACCTTCCCTACTGGTTGCTTTAAAGAATTTCTCCTGGCCTTATCATCCCCTGGTGAGGCTGGGGGCCTCTCCCACTCCTCACCCAAAGCCAAGCTGGTCAGCTGTAAGCAAAGGAGGCCCTAGGTGGACCCTGGCCTATCAATATCCTCAGGTCATGGTCATGTCTCCCAAAGTGCTGGGTCTGGGCTCTCCATGGGAAGATGTGGCTTCCCTGCCCAAGTCAGCCCTCCCTGGTCCTTTCTATGAATTTCTCTGGTGGGGACAGAAAGGTGCTTCAGTGATCAGTTCATCACTGATGGCCAAGCAGACCCCTCACCAGATGATGGGTGGATGGATAGATGGATGGGTGGGTGGGTGGGTGAATGGATGGATGGATGGATGGATAGGTGTGTGGATGGATGGACGGTGAGTGGATGAATGGATGGATGGTTGGGTGGGTGGATGGGTGAGTGACTCTCCTTTCCCTAAGGGATAAGAACATCTTGAGGGTGGCCATTTAAAGAATAAAAAGTCAATTCCTCTCTGCCTGTGCTAGGTCAAAGGGTCCCAGTGGCCTGGAGAGCCACATTGCTCCTCAAGACAAATGCAGACCCGAGTCCAGACAAAGGGTGTTTCTTTATAAACCACAAGTGGGGTCTAGAGACTCTGGAAGCACATGCACAAGGACCAGGTCCCTGTCCCCGGACAAAGCTTCTGACAGGAGGCCCCCAGGCTGAGAAAACAAATGGCGCATTCCAACCCAGCGTTTCCTGTAGCCAAACAGCCAGACCTGCGAGGGAATTGTGGCCTTCAAGGAGGGTCTTACCCTTCTGGAGCACACACAGCCTGACTTCAAAGAGGGCAGGGAAATTGGCTGTTTCCCCTCCCCACAAATGTGACTAAACAGAGAGCAGTAACTGCCAGGAGATGGTCCAAGGCGGCGGCGTCCAGGTTACGTGGATGGAAAACCTCTTACTGCCCAAAGAGGTATCAGCTGAATTGCACGTAATGACTAGTTGGAGATAGCAAATGTCCCAGTTACGTGTATTTTACTCTATGTATCCCCACCCCAGCCCTTGGAGGGGGACACAGCCAACACCCATGAGTCATGAGACCATTTTTGTCACTCGGAGGCCCGGACTGGGCTCTAGACCCTGGTGTGAGCTGCCATGTGCCTGGGACACTGGTCCCATCTCCCCTCCCCCAGCTCCTCCCTGGCTGCCCTGCCCTCTCCCCTTGGCTGATCTGAAGGCAGAGTTTCAACCAATACCTTCTTTTCACCCCAAAGCTCCTTGACCCAGTTAAATTGGAAATTTGCTTGACAGTCCTTCTCCCCCTGCTCTCAGCATCCTGCAGGGAAGGGCAAGGAGGATGACAACGAGATATCGGGGACCTAGCCTGGCAGCATTTGAGAGCACAGGGCTTGTTGTCCGCCCAGTGTAACCTTCCCTGAGGGCTGTGCCCCACCTGGGTCAACCTGGCAGCCGCCTCTCACAGAAGCAGCCGGAAAGAGCACTTGCACATAAGTCACAGGGGCTGGAGTTCTGGTTCCAGCTCAGCTCTGCACAGCCCTGGGCAGAGCACTGGCTGCCCAGGGCCCCTCCATTCTGTCCCCTGCTGTGAGCCCACTCCACCAGTGTCTGCCTGCACCAGGGGCTGGACTCACCGAGGCGTAGAGGCGTCCCCTCTTGTTCATGGCCAGATACCGCCCGGAGAAGAGCCCCTTGATGGCCACAATGCCCACCTCCACGGCTGTTATCTCCAGAATACCTGAAAAGAGGTGGGGAGGTCCGTCATTCCCTTCCCTCCCACAGGGTCACAGAGCACTTCTTGCTGGTCCCCCAGCTGCACCCACATTTGAGGGGTGGTGAGGGTAGCACACAGCCAGCAAGAAGGGAGAAGGGGAGGTGGCTTTGGAAGTTCAGCGGAGGGAAGAGAAGAATCCAGACCCAACAGGGAAGCAATACTAATATTTACAGGGGCACAGTGGTTAAGGCATTTGGCTGCTAACTGAAAGGCCAGCAGTTCGAACCCACTAGCCACTCCTCAGGAGAAAGATGAGGCAGCCTGCTTCTGTAAAGATGACAGCCTTGGAAACTTTATAGGGCACTTCTACCCTGTCCTCTAGGATTGCTATGAGTGGGAATCGACTCCGCGTTGGGGGTTTGGTTTTATAGGGGCCGAGCCTGTACCAGGCACAGTGGCTTTGTGAGCCTGATAGCTCCTCCCAGCGTCTCGACGACCCACGAAGCAGTCTGATGTGACAGACAAGGAAGCTGAAACCACCGGGGTGAAGGGACGTGCCCAAGACCCCAAGGCCACCAGCACCGAGCTGGGGCTGGCATTTGGACGGGCTGCAGATACTGCAGCCTGAGCCTGGAAATGACCCTGTTGCACCTGGGGTCCCAGGTGGAGAGAGAAGTCAGGCCATTTGATGATACCAGCCACCAGGTCACCACTCAAATGCATCCGGCGCTGGACTCAGGCGGGGACCACCCTCCTGGCGGGGGGAATCCCTGTGGGTCTGGAAGTTGGATTAGATCCCAAGCTCACAGAAGGAAGGGCCCACCTGGAGCTGGGCAGGGCTCGCCCACTCCCCACTGTATGTAAGAACCTTTCAATCCCACCTAACGTCTTTCCTTCTGGAAACAGAGAGCTATTCTCTGGGATTGGCAACAAAGGCCGGGCGGGACCATTGTCCCAGGAGAGTGGCTCAGAAGGAATTGGGGATGTCAGGCCGGCTCTCTCTGAGGGGGGGCCTCTCCAGAGCTAGTTCCTGGCGTCCACTGCCGCCTCAATTGAGGGGCAGAAGTGCAGAATCACATTTCCCAGCCTGCGAGGGGTGAAAACTGCAGGTCTCTCTGAGGCGGACAGGTGAACTCCCGACACTGGCCCGGGAAAGAGCAGGTCTGGTTGCAGGACAAGGGTGGTGACAGTCTTTCTCCCTCCCTCCACTTCCCTGTAGTCTACCCTGGTTGCCCCGAGGCGTTTGGTACTCGGAGTGGGAGCCTGGATTTGGAGAGGGAGGACTTGCCCATGTGGAGCTAACTCGCCCCTTGCGAAAGGACCCTCAGGCAACAACTAGTTCCGCGCAACTCCGGGGCGTCCCCGGCTCACGCCCAGACAGGGCTGCGTCTTTATTCCAGGAAGCTATGGTTCCGCGCAGTTTCTTGAACTTGCCGCGCTCTTCTTACCCCTGGAGCCCTGCACGTCGCAGCGGAGGACCGCGGCAGCTCTGGCCTCACTCCCGAGACCCCCATCCCGACTCCTTCCAGCCCTCCTGCTCCCACCGAGCAGGCCTGTTTCCGGGGCCCCAGGCAGTACGCTCCGAGCCCAGAGCCCGCCTAGAGGGCACAGTGTGGCCGGGAGGCTGAGTCCCCGCCCGGCTGGAGGAGCCAAAGCCTGGAGCCTCGCGGGACTCCGCCACACGCAGCCGGGCTGCGGGTGCTGGCTGTAGGGTTGGGTGTTTCCGCGCCGCCAGACCGGGGCGAACGCACCTTCGCGCTCCTGCCGCGCATCACGCGGTCCCCCCACCCCGCGGCAGGGGCGCCGACCCTGCCTGTGGCTCTGCAGCCGAGAGCGGAAGCGGGACAGATGCCCACTCTGGGGAGATGCCTGCCTGTCTGTCGTTTTTCTGTCGGTGGCGGCCGCGTCTCGGGAGCCCAGCTCTCCCGGGGCGCGGGTCCTTCACGTAGAGGCAGCCCGGTTGGCCGCCACCTGGGCGGCCGCGAGGGACGCAGGCAGAGGGCATGGGGGTGCACCCCGGGGTCGCCAGGAGGAGGAGAAGTCGTCAAAATAATAAAGAGGATGATGAATGCCTTGTCCGACGCCTTTTCTCCGGCAAACTCAAAGGGCTCGCACTTGTCAGCGCCCCGGGACGCAGCCCCAGCGGAAGTCGGGACCACCCCTCGCGCTCCCCTTGCGCTCCGCGCCAAAGGCAAGCAGCCTCCGGGCCCTCTGGACATGAGTTCGCTTCCCTCGGACCCCAGCGCGCTCTTGTCCCGGACAAGGAGGGAGACGCGGCGACCCCAGGCGCAGCTGGGGACCCTAGGGCATCCTGGGCGCGCGGTCCCCTCCGTGGGGCCTGGGCACCTCCAGGGCACCGCTCCCACCCGCGGGACCGGCTGCAGCGCCAGGCCGGGCACTCACTGTAGGCGCTGTCCTCCAGGCTGCCGTTGACGCGGCCACTCGGGTGCAGCTGCAGGTGGTACTTGGTGGCGCAGTAGAGCTTGCGGCGCCGGGGCGCCCCGCCGAGGTGTTCATAGACGCCGCCGCGGCCACTCGAATCGCGCCGCAGCCGCGCTCCGGTGCCCGCCGCGGGCCAGCCGGGCTCCAGCAGGCTGAGCAGCAGGAGCCAGATCAGGGGCATAGCGGCATCGCGCGCGACCCGCGCCGGCGGAGGCTGCAGGCGAGCGCGGCGCCCATGGAGGGCGGGCGCGGAGATGCCCCGGCGCCTGGCGGGGAGCGCCGGGGCTCGGCGGGGTTGGAAGTCGGAGAGAGGGTGGGAGGGAAGGAAGGAAGGAAGGGAGAGAGGGAGGGGGAGAGACTGCTGCAAAGATCCTTCGGTTTCCACCCGGGAGCTGGTGAAATCCGTGGCTGCGCAAAGCATTGAAAGAAAAGCCGG
>NW_006921831.1:494163-504878 GCF_000298275.1 Orycteropus afer afer
GCACTGTCAACGCTGCGATGCACGCCCCGCAGAAGGGCAGTGCAGCAGAAACGGGTTCCCTCTCAGTGATGGGCGCGCTGCGTAGAGCCACCTTCCCACTCTGCTCCCTCAACCTCAAAGTTCCTCTGACCTGAAGAGAGAAACGGGCTTGAGCAGGGGGCCATCAAGCCAGCTGGGGATACCCTGGGGGGCGAGCCCCACCCCTCCTTCCTGCATCGGGATCTGGGGTCCTAGCTCCTGTGGGCTCCCCAAGCACCCATCACAGAGACATTTGTAATCACCACTGTCGCCTCATACCAGTAAGGCCCCATGTTCACTCCAGAGCGCCACCTGCCTGAGTGGTCTCCTGGGAACTAGCCCGCGCTGCTGGCCCTGGTTGTCTGCTCACTGCTAGCCCTCAGGCCTTTAGGGATGGAGCTACTTTTAAGGGGACAGGCCCGAGCAGCACCCAAGGACAGAGCCCAGAGGGGAGCTGGCCCTTTGGGGCTCTGTCTGCAAACTGGCTGGCAGTGTTGCCATGGTGCTGAACAGCTTTCAGTGGTACTTCCAAATTAAGATGAGGAAGAAAGGCCTGGTTCTCTGTGTCCAAAAATTAGCCAGCTGCAGCGCTATGGATGACATCAGTCCAATCCCCTTGTGCTTGAGTCGCCATGAGTCAGGCCACGTCGGGGGCAGCTACCATCAGCAAGAGGATTTGTCCTTCGACTGAGAAGCTTTAGAGAGTCCAAGGGGCACCGATACCAGTCACGCAGGATGACAGGCACAGCGACACCAGCTCCCAGCAGACCAGTGCTCACTGGCTAGCATTCTTGTTGGTGCAACTTCAGTTAGTTCACTAGTGAGAGTGAGGCCAACAGAGGTCCTGGGCCACCTTCTCTTCTTCCTGGACCCTAGTGGCAGCCTCCCACCGAATTCTCCAGTTTCCTCTCTCCCTAGAGCCCAAGGACTTGTGGGCAACCCAAAGCCGGCCCCAGAGGGTCTCATGCCCCCTAAGGAGAGGCCATGTCGGTCCACAGCCTCTCCTTCGGGCCACAGTCTCCATCCCCTTCTTCTCAATCCAGATCCTTCTAAGCCGCTGAAAGCACAGGGAGCCCCAAGATCCCTGGCCTGGTGACTGGGGCGCCTTCCTGGGAGGGGAGCGGGGCTGGGCTGAAGCACCCCACACGGCCCTGCTCTCCCCCTGAGATACGGAACCAGGTGGGGGGGGCGCATAATATGGTAATAGTGACCCTGTTAATTGCTTCCAAATGGTCACTACGGCCATCTGACTGATTAGTCCCTTCCAGGCCCCGGCTGGACACCACCAGGCCTGGTCCAGCCCTCTACTCTGTCTCAGGACCTCTGTTCAGGGTCCCCTCCCTGCCCCATCTGGTACCTGGGACCTTCTCCTCCCGGGTCCAGGCCCCACACCTCCAACCCTACCCTGCAGAGGGGGTGTGGGAGAGGCGCGGCAGAGGGCATGCCCTGTGATGTGGTCACAGCCGTGCGGGGGTGACTGTCAGATGTGGTGCTGGCTCCAGGCCCCAAACTCGCTCTAATTATGCAGCCAAGAGCAGCAGAGGAGGCCCAAGGAGCCTCCCTGGTCGGGTGGGGGAGGCCTGGCCTGCAGGGCTGTGGCTGGGCCCAGGAAGACCCCAAACTCTAGGCATACCCCCACTTTCCAGATGCAAAATGGAGGCTCAGAGAGATCCAGGGACTTGCCCGGGGTGAGGTGAGGTGACTGGGGCCCACATCTGTGTGTCTCTGCTTGGGAGCAGCAGCTCTTCGTCCCTGGGGAGCTGCAGGCCAGGGCCGGAGCTGGGTATGAAGGAGACAAGGCCCCTATCAGTCCCCACCTCTGCCCCCGTTTCTCGCCAAGTTTAGAAACCACAGCACAACACGGGCATCCTGCCAGCCAGTCCCCAGGCCCAGTATGGGGTGGTATGCTGCTTGATTAGTGGGGCCTCTGGGTAGACCACCTCCACTCCCTCACCAATGAGGTGGGGAAGTCAAGACCAGATGGAGGCCCTGCCCAGGGTCAGCCAGTGTATCAGGAACCCACTAGGCATCCTTTCAGCCAGCTCCAGCCTCAACTCAGCCAAGCGTCCAGCCCGACAGGAGCCTGCCGATAGGGTTGGGGCATGGCTCCACTTGAGAGTACTCCTGGCTGGGACCCTGGTAGGAGCCTCCTGGGGGCCAAGGGTCCCAGGACCATGGGCTGGAGTGGGATGAGGTCTGCTGTCACTGGGTGGGGACACTCAAGACACTCTCTGTCCCAGGATAGGAGCTCTGGTGGCGTAGTGCCTAAGGCACTTGACTGCCAACCAGAAGGCTAGCAGTTCAAACCCACCAGCCACTCCTCAGAAGGAAGGTTGGGCAATCTACTTCCGTAGTGATACCACCTCGGAATCCCAAGGAGGGGTCACTATGAGTTGGGTCAGACTTGACGACACATAACAACAACCACAGCTGAACATAGAGGGGAGGGATGTCCCCCCTGAGAACACTAGCAAAACTCTGGGCTGGGGATTCCTGCCAGAACCCTCACAGGATCATGTGGGCTTCCAGAGGGGGGAGCCGGTGAATGAGGCCGGGGTGTCTCACCCCTGGGGGGGTTGGAGGAGCCACTCAACTGAGTCTCTTTCCCCATTTATTTATTTTTTAAATTTAAAGTTTCCTTGAGATAGACTTCACATACCATCCACTTCACCCCTTTACAGATACAAGTCAATGGTTTTAATATATTCGCAGACATGTCCGACCAACACCATAGTCAACGTCCTCATCAGTTCTAAGGAGCCCTGGCGGGGCAACGGTTAACCACGTAGATGCTAACCGAAAGGTTCGTGGTTCAAACCACCAGCTGCTCTGTGGGAGAGAAAATCTGATGATGTGCACCTACAAAGATTTCAGCCTAGGAAACCCTATAGGACAGTCCTGTTCTTTCTTACTGGACTGCCATGAGTTGACATTGATCTGACAGCACTGAACAACATTAGCCCTTATCTCTTACACTTCTCCCTAAAACCAACCCCCAAAAAACAAACAAACAAAACCCTTCTTGCCATCAAGTGGATTCGGATTCAGGGTGAACCTACAGGACAGAGCAGAACAGTCCCATCCTTATCCACTAAGCCCTAAACCAAACCAAACTCTGCCATCGAGTCAGTTCTGACTCAGAGTAACCCCCACTGGATTTCCAAGGCTACAAATCTTTATGGAAGCAGACTGCTTAATCTTTTTTTCTGTGTAGTGGCCAGTGGGTTTGAACAGCCGACCTTCCAGCAGTGCTTTAACCACTACACTATGCCACTATACTACCAGGGCTCCTTGCACTAAGCTCTGTTGTTGCTGTTGTTATTATGTGCTGTCAAGTCAGACCCAACTCATAGCGACCCCTCCTTGGGTTTCCAAGGCAGTATCACTATGTAAGTAGATTGCTCCATCTTCCTTCCAAGGAGTGGCTGGTGGGTTTGAATGCCAGCCTTCTGGTTAGCAGTCAAGTGCTCTAGGCACTATGCTACCAGAGCTCCCTGCACTAAGCCCTAGGCAGCCACTAATGTACTCTCTGTCTCTGTGGATGTGCCCGCCCTGGGCATTTCTCATCATACACTCTGTAGTCTTCTGTGATTGGCGTCTTTGACGAGCATCGTGTTTTCCAGCCTCACCCATGTCACAGCATGGAGCAGAACTCAACTTCTGGCTTACGGCTGAGTAATACTGAGCAATCCTCCACTGTGTGGATGGACACATACCACGTTTATCCACTCATCCGTTCATGAGCATTTGGACTATTTCCACATTTTGGAAATAAGAGATGCTCCAAGCTGAGTCTTCAAAGGGAGGACAGGGTGGACATCACTCTAGGCAGTGGGCAGTGCTGTTTTCTTCTCTCCCCATGAGACTGAGGGCCCCTACTGGCCGTCTGTCCCCTCGAGGTGACCCTAGGACCTGGAGTGATGCTGGAGCTCTCCATGCCTCAGTCTCTCTGTCATTGAGTGGCATTACCATCATCACCCCTGCTGTACGTGCTGCTGTGGGAATTTGGCGAGTGAACCCTGACAAAGCACTAGGCACAGCCTCCTGGTACCATCCGCACGTCCACATTGTAGCCACATTGGCAGGAATGGTCTCCAGAGAACAGGGTATGCTGCTGAGGCAATGGGGGCTAACCACGATGTCTGTCTTAGGCCTGCAGATGGGGTGGGGTGAAGAGGGAGGAGGGAGGCACACTGCACCCTGTGGGGTCTCCCTGTGCAAGGCCAGGCTTGGTCAAGAGTGGTGGAGCCCTGCCTTTGCACAGCTGATCCCTTCCCTGGGACCCCCTTCACGCTTTTCCATCTCAGAGCTCCTGCAGTTCATCGCAAGCCAGCTCCTCTCCACCAGGCAGAGAGAGCCCCCGGCCCCGGCCCTCCTTACGCCACCCTGGCCCCTCGGCCAGACAGAGGGGCCTGCTTCCTGTTGTCTCCTGCATGGCTGTGAGCTCCCGGGCCTGGGGGGCTGTGGCCAGGATGTTTCGGGGGTGGGGGTGGGCAGAAGGCAGGGTGATGAGCTGGAGCTCCAAGGGGCTGGCCAGTGGAGACAGGGGCAAGTGCTCTCGAGGTGCTGGGGGGTCGGGTGCTCCTGCTCCCCTCCCCACAGAGACAGAATTATAGTCTCTGAGTGGCTTTGCTCTCTTAGTGCTTTCCTGGCTAGAAGATCCCACCTCTGCCAGGGAAGGACCTTGGTGGGCTTTTGGGGCCTCATTGAAAAGCCATGGAGTGGGGAAGTGGGGGGAAGACAGGAAGTACAAGCACCCGAGGCGACAGGGATGGGTGATGGGCTCCATCAGGTGCCCAGTTCTCCAGAACCACCTGGAGCCCATTTTCTACCCTGGTCATTGCTCTCTGTAAGCTCCCTTACAGCTGCCAGGGCTGTGTTCAGAGAAGGTGGGAAGGGTGGTCCCTTGTTCCCAGGCCTCAGGGAACATCAGGGTTTCCACCTTCTGACATGGTTCTAAGGAGACGTGCCAAGGAGCTGAGCTGGTTCCCTGGTGCCAGGTGTCACAGATGGAACCATGTCCCTGGACAGGTGTGCACAAGGCCTCACTTCCGTGAGGGTGCTCTTGTTTGGGGACGTGGGTCTCTCCTCTCAGAACCTACCAGTGACGCCATATGGGATTTGGATGAGACCTAGCCTTAATCCCTCCTACTGTTGTTGTTGTCGGTCACTGCCGAGTAGACTCCGACTCGTGGGGAGCCCACACATGTGCGGAGGAGAAATGTGCTCCACGGGGCTTTCCAGGCTGTGGTCTTTCGGAAGCAGAGCCCGGTCCTGTCTCCTGAGGTGTTTCTGGTGGGTTTGAACTTTTTCCAGCACCGGGGGCCTCCATCCGTTCTGAATGGTGTCTTGTAAAAGGGGGGAGCAGACCCGAGGCAGAACACAGAGGGACAGCACTGCGTGCACAAGCCACACTGGGTGACCGGGGGAGGGGGGGCTGGCGACCACAGAAGCCGGGGGATCCCAGAGCAGACTGTCCCTCAAAGCCTCCACCAGGGGTCAATGGGCAATGCCTCCAGAGGTGGGAGAGGACCAACTTCTGTTCTTGAAAGCCCCCCACATTTTGGTCTTCTGTTACAGCAGCCCCCCAGACTTCTGGGTAGGAAGGCTCTAGGGAGAGTGCCGGCCACCCCTGAGCAGCCTCAGGGAATGGAGGCCCTGGTGACCAGTTGTCCCCAGTCTTGCAGGGACTCCTTGTTTCTCCATGTCTTGTGAGGAAGTCTGGCGAGACACCCACACTCCTACCGGATGCTCTTGAGGGTAGATGGCTGGACTGCTTCGCCCAGGCAACAGGCACTGTCTGGAGCCATGCTGAGTCAGGCCTGAGGCTGGCCCCCTCCCGTCCCCAGACAGCAAATCTAAGTTGAGCCCCTAAGATGTGGTTTACCCACCTCCCTTGATTTGCAGACCGCGAAGGAAGTTTCGCAGCCACCTGGGCCGATGCGGGGGTGCGACGTGCTGCCAGCAACCCCCGTCCACCCAAGGAGGCGAGGGGGCAAAGGCAGGAAGGAGCTGACCACCACACGGTTAATGAGGAACACCTCTCATTTCCTGACTTCAAGAGCCCCCTGGAAGGTAAGGGGGACTCCCCTCCCACTGGCGGAACAGAGAGCAGAGATATTGTGGGTGCTGCCTTGCCAGCCAAGGCTGTCACCCACTGCTGAAACCCCCACCCCACCGGTGCCTTCTTCCAAGGCTCCCCATAGCCCCATATCCTCCCAGCCTCCTACCTCACTCCCTGCAGATGCGGGTGGAGGGGCTTAACCACAGGTCTGCAGTGACCTTCAGTCTTGATGTTCCTTGTTCATCTTAGGGTTGCAGAATACATGTAACATGAGACATGCCATTTTAACCCTTTTTAGGTGGATAATCCAGGGGCATTTGTTATGTTCACCATGTTAGACCACTGTCACCACCATCTATTTCTAAGACGCTGTCATCACCAGAACAGGGACCCTGTCCCCCGCCCCAGCCCCTGGCAGGCGCAGTCTATGTCTCGCTCTGCATTTGCCTGCTGGGACATTCCACCTCCGAGGAAACACCCAGATTTGTCCTTTTCTGTCTGACTTCTTTAGCTCAGCAGCATGTGTCCAAGGTTCATCCACGTGGCAGCGTGGACTAGGACTTCGTGTCACACTGCTCTGGACAGATCTGCTACAAGAGACTTCTTTAAAAGAAGTCACTTTGAAGACTAAGTGTGCCTGACTCAAGCCAGTGTATTTTCAGTCACCTCATATGCATGTGCAAGCTGGACCATGAATAAGGAAGACCAAAGGAAGGTTGATGCTTTTGGAAAGACT
Organism: Orycteropus afer afer; assembly: GCF_000298275.1. Lineage (NCBI taxonomy): Eukaryota > Metazoa > Chordata > Mammalia > Tubulidentata > Orycteropodidae > Orycteropus > Orycteropus afer. The sequence continues at coordinate 500,982 of NW_006921831.1, forward strand.
TATACATAGAAGGAAACTTGTTGGTTATCTGGGATAGGAGGGGAGGGGAGGGGAGGGAATACTTCCAGATAGGTTGAAAAAAAAAAAAAGATATCTATATGCCAAAAGTCTACTGCCTAAGGCATTTGACTGCTAACGAGAAGTCTGGCCGTTCAAACCCACCAGCGACTCCTCAGAAGAAAGGTGGGGCAATCTGCTTCCGTAGAGATACCGCCTCAGAAATCCAAGGAGGGGTTGCTATGATCAAATCGACTTGACAGCAGTGGGTTTGGTTTTTTCTATATATATCTCAAAGATTCTTAGTGGGTATGAGCAGGGGTAGGAGGGAGGGGGGGATGGGCCCCCTTGTTTGGGGACAGTGAGCTTACGCTAATAGGTGGTGGAATATTTTGGAAAAGGATAGCAATAATGGTGGCATAACATGAAAAATGTCATCCATGATTAATGTCCCTGAGCTGTAAACGGGAAAGTTGTGATATTGGTGAATGTCTTGTTGTATATATTTTCACCACAATAAAAGTTAAAAAAAAAAAAAAAAAAGAGTTGATGTCTTTGAGTTGTGGTGCTGGCGAAGAATGCTGAAAGTCCCACGGACTGCCAGAAGAATGAACAAATCCGTCCTGGAGGAAGTGCAGCTGGAATGCTCCTTGGAAGCGAGAATGGGCAGACTTCGTCTCGTCTACTTTGGTCATATTGTCAGAAGGGACCAGTCCCTGGAGAAGGACATCATGGCTTGTGGTGAAGTAGAGGGTTGGCAAAGAACGAGAAGATCCTCCAGGAGATGGTCGTGACTGCAACGGTCGACTGGAGGTCAACACCATGGCTGCAACACTGGCCAACCACAGCAAGGGCTGCGAGGTGGGTGCAGGACTGGGCCACGTCTCGTTGCATGGGGTCGCTATAGGCCGGAGCCGACTTGACGGCACCTGGCACCACGACCACCACCGTGTGCATCTGTTCCTCTGCTGCCGGGTACCTGGGTTGTTTCCACCTTTGCTCCCGGGAGAAGGACTGCAGGGAGCAGTGTGTGCAGGTGTCTGTTCCCATGGACAGCGAGGAGCATGTGCTGAGTCACGGCGTAACTCTATGATTCCTCTTTGAGGAACCCTCCCATTCTTTAGGAGCCTCTGGGTGGTGCAAAGAGGTACCCTGGTGGTGTAGTGATTAAAGAGCTTGGCTGCAGTGGTTTGAACCCGCCAGCCGCTCCATGTAAGAAAGATGAGGCTGAAGATTGACAGGAAACCCTGTGGGGCAGTTCTGCTCAGTCCTCTAGGGGCGCTGTGAGTCGGAATCGACTCTGTGGCAAAAAACAAAACAAACGAACAAAAAAAAAAAACCCACTACCATAGAGTCACTTCTGACTCATAGTGACCACCATTGAGTTTCCAAGGCAGTAAATCTTTGTGGAAGTAGATTGCCTCATCTTCCTCCTACAGAGCAGCTGGTGGGTTTGAACCACCAACCTTCTGGTTAGCAGCCAAATATCTCACTAACTACACCACTAGAGCTCCCTGACTCCACAGCAGTAGGGTTTTCGGTTTGAGTGGTGTGAAAGGTTAATGTGGTTGGCTGCTAACCAGAGGCGTCTTGGAAGAATCAGCCCTGGGGAGCCCTGGGGAATGCAGTTCCACTCTGACACACGTGGGGCACCATGAGTCAAAGTTGACTCCTTAGCATCTGGGTTCAATTCTTTAAAGTGCGCTGCCCTCATCACCTTCGGGTGCAAACCTGTGCTCCTTCACTTGCATTGGGCACACGTGGCCCCTGCCCATCCCCACAGCTCCTCCTCCCACATCCTGGAGCTTGGCCAGCCTCAGGGGACTGCTCCCTGGGACCACCAGCCCTTCCCCACTTCAGAGTGTCTGCTCTGGCTCTTCTTACTGCCTGCAGCACCTACTCTCCACTCCTGCTCTGGGCCTGGGCCTTTCTAGACTTCCTGTTGTCTGAGATCAAGCTCCTATGGCCCCTCCCTGAGGCAGCACCCCTGAGCACACTCCCTTCCCCATTGTGCTCCCTGGCTGGATCAGGGCCACCACCTTCCAGGCTCCGAGGCATCAGCTTGTTGCCATGTAGAGTGGGGCTGGATTCGCACCATGGGATTTGACTCCACAGCTCATCCTCTTTTTCACTCCTTTACACAAACTCAGGGAGCTGAAAACCCAGAACAAAATGCCTTGCTGGAGATTTTAAAAAATTAATGAATTCACTATTGGTGGTAATATACCCAGCTAAACATACATCCACTGACAATGCCCATATGAGCAGCTCAATGACATTGGCCACACACTTCACATCATGTCACCATCCTCACTGTCCTTCCCCATCCTGTTTCATCATCGTGGACTTAGGCTCCCTGCCCCTTAAATTTCATATCTGCTCTTTCGATTAAACTTGTCAGTTAGAACTCATCTAGACACTTCTTTATAAGTGCACGGGGCTCAAGGCAGCATTCTTTGTCAGTGAAGCTAAACTGTCGTTTAAGGATGGCTTTGTGGGATAGCTTTGGTTCAAGGTTTAAAGATTCTTTCTGGAAATAGATTTGGGGTTTCCCCCAGCAACAGTGGATCCAGTAAGTCCGGTTTCTGTATGAATTTGAAGACCTGCTCCACAGTTCTTCCTCTTTTGATCAGAAGCCATCTGTTGAGTCCTTGACCAAGATTCTTACGCATAGTAGCTAGGCACCATCCATTTTTTATGGAGATGATTTTTAATGGACATTTTAGGGCAAATTAGAGCCAATTTTTCATACCATTCTCCATCTCAGGATTACAAGTGATGAACAAGTCCCTGGAGCTAGGGCACTCGTAGAGTCCTAGACCACTCCTTAGTTCCACAACAAAGACTGACGCTGGGAGACTCAATTGGATCCAATGAGGGGTCGAGGGGTCGGGGCAGAGTTTATTTTTTTAAGCTAAGCCCCCACTTGACTTAAAAAGAGGAGTTTGGGGCCGACAGAGACATGGCTAGTGGCTGTTTGTCCAAGCCCCGTACAATGTAGCTAATTGGCCCAACATTTTTCTCTTGAATTTTAAATCCTTTTAGCGACAGATTATAGGACAAAGGGCTGAATTCACTGTGCAGTCATTAGGCCGGCGTAGGGAGCGAGGCTCGTTATTGGGCTATTTAGAGGTACAGCGCGTCCCTCCTGGGGACACAAGTACAAATGTAAGGAATGTCACAGAGCCACAATGCCATCCCCTCCCTGGCAGCCTCCCGGCCAGAGCACAAAGGAGCCCCCCGCTGCAGCCCACGATGTCCAGCCTCTCAGCCTGCTCTTGGGCTCTCAAGAGGTGGGCGCCGTCATCCTCATCAAATACACCTGACCTTTGCCCCACACGCTGCTCTTGTTCCCAGAGCGAGGGTCCTTTGGGGTGCCAGGATCTGAGGCCCGGCTGGGTGGCGGCCACTCTCCCAGAGCGCCCTGCCTTGGGCCAATCCACCGCAGGTCCCTTTTGTCCCTGTCACTTTTGATCTTACCTGCCTGTCACTGGGAAAGAGCTGCCCTGTCCCCAGCCTACCACCAACTCCTGCAGCCATCTCCCCCCCCCCAGGACTTCCCTGCAGCAGTGTTTAACCCGGAGGACCCACACCACACTGTCTGCAGGGTGTTGGGGCTGGGAGCTGGCTCATGGCTGGGGTGGCTTTTGGCTCTGTCAGCCCAGGTCCAGAAAGGAATTCTGTCAAGAGTCCTAGACCTCTCTCCCCCACCCCCTGCCCCCACTGTGAAATTGGGGCTCCCGGGAGAGTTTGGGGAGCACGAGTCCCCTACAACAGAGCTCCTGGTGCAAGCAGAAAAGAAAGTGCCGTGGACGTGGGCCGGACTTGGCTCCTGGGGTGAGGGCCTGCCCTGCACAGCTTCCTGCCTCCCTCCTGCAGGCAGCTCGTGTCTAAGGCCAT
>NW_006921831.1:505963-513355 GCF_000298275.1 Orycteropus afer afer
CTCTAGCTCCAGTGGGCTGGGAGCAGGAGGCAGAGCTGGACCCCAAGGTTGAGGGGCTTTCACCCAGCTCCTAGAGCCTGGCACTTTGCACTTGGATTTAAAGTCTCCAAATTGTAAAAGAATAAACACCTGTTTGTCAAAGCCATCCTATTTATGGTATCTGTCAGAGTGACACTAGGGAACCAAAATACCCACCATGTTGCTGTTGTCGTTGTTAGGTGCTGTCGAGTCGGCTGTGACTCATGGTGACCCCGTGGACAACAGAACAAAACCCTGCCTGGTCCTGGGCCAGCCTCACGATCCTTGCTCCACCTGAGCCCATCATTGCAGCCACTGTGTCAGTCCATCTTGTTGAGGGCCTTCCCTTTCTCATTGACCCTCCGCTTTACCAAGCATGACGTTCTTCTCCAGGGAATGGTCCCTTCTGACAACATGACCAAAGTAGGTGAGACAAAGTCTGGCCATTCTTGCTTCCAAGGAGCATTTCGGTGGCACTTCTTTCAGGACAGATTTGTCCATTCTGCTGGCAGTCCTTGGCACTTTCAGTATCCTTCGCCAGCACCACAACTCAAAGGCACCCGCTCCGCCCCGGTCTTCCTTACTCACTTCCCCTGCCCTCGGCAACCACAGGTCTAGTTTCCATCTCTGGGTTTGCTTGTTCTGGATGGTTCTTATGGACAGAATTATGCAAACCCCAAAGGCCCCAACCCAAAGGAAGAGCGCCCTCTGCTCTCCCACCCCTCCCACATTTGTGCTTGCTGACCACCCCACAGGGTGGGTTGACCTGGCTGGTGTGGAGACAACAGGCATTTTAGCCACTTTGGAACATGACTAAAATCTAGTGGTCAGAGGCCCCTAGGGAAACTGTCAAGAGACTGCTGATTTTGGATCAGGCTGGTCTAGTTCATAAGGATGTGTGGCAGCTGACTGCCCGAGGCCCTGAGGCCATCCCTGGGGGCCTCTAGTTCATAAGGAAATCATCGTCACCATCACCATCATCTCCACTGTCACCACCACCACCACCAACATCCCAACAGCATCCTCATCGCAGGCAACAGGAGTCCCTGCGCCTGTGCCAAACCAGAGCTGGCTTGGATGTGTATGATCTTATGTAATTTTCAGCAGCCCCTCCAGCTGGGACCACATAGCTTCTTCTGATATGGGCTCTCTTTCTAAACGGCCTGAGCTAGGGATTCGAGACTTTGGCTGGCCCTTTCCTTAGCCGACCGTGGGTGGACCCAGCTTGCCTTTCCCCTAGGCCCGTATCCCTCAATCCCACCACTGCCCAAACAGGGGCAGCTATGGGACTTTCTAGAAACCCAGGGCCCACCTCTGAAGAATGGGTGCAGTGATTGCAGCACCTCCATGAGGCTGATGTCAGGGTTGCACAGAAACGTTGTCAGTGCAGGCAGGTGGCAGGAGGCCCCATGGGGCCCTGGCTTCTCCACTCTCTGCCAGACCCGTCCATCTTTGGTCGCTGCAGCTGCACTGCCTCTGAGAGTAAAGGAGGAGCCACGGCAGCGTCCTCATCATCAATCTCAGACCCGCCATGTAATGGTGCCCCATCCCAGAGGAGCCGAGACAACATCTCCATCCCTCCTGCCTCCCCTGTTGCCCTTCCTCTGTGGAGGCTGTGACTTTACAAAGTCTGCCTTTGCCAAAGGATGCCACCAGAAGGTCAAAGTTCACTGGCCCCAGGCCTTGGAAAGCCACTGACACCTTCCAGTAGCAGAATGGCGGGGTCCTTGTGGACTTCCCCATCAGGCTGACTGGGATGTGGGCCCTAGGACAGGACAGGGACCCCTATATCCCAGGGCCCAGTACAGAGCTGGGGAAGAGAGGCCTGGGGAGGATCCCCGGCTCTGTCCTTGATGGAAAGAGCCTGGGAGCTGAGGACGGAGGGCTGTCACCGTGACAGGAGGGGTAGCCCAGAGTCCAGGACACAGGTCCCTGGGCAGGAGCCAGGGCTAAAAGCCAGCAGGGCCTTGGACCCTCCAGGTCAACTGAGGTCAGAACGGGCAGGAAGACAGGAAGCCCTGGAGGATTTCTCCTCCAGGTCATGCTCAGTGGCCAAATGCAGAAGGAAATTCTACTTGTCCACAAAGCATAATTACCTTTTATACACAGGTAATCCATGTCCCATGGTCACTGTAGAAGGTTCAAATGATCTCAAATAGATATAATTAAAAGTCCTCGTCCTCACCTCACCATTCATGTGGTCAGTAGCCTCTTCCTTAGCACTTACTATATATGAAATTCACACTAGACATTCTATGCCAAATGCTCAAGCTGGATTCAGAAGACAATGTGGAATGACGAATATCGTTGGTGATGTCAAATGGATCTTGGCTGAAAGCAAAGAATGCCAGAAAGATGTTTACTAGTATTTCAGTAAACACATTTAACTGTGTGGATCATAGCAAATTGTGGACCACACTAAGAAGAATGGGTATTCCATGTAATTGTGCTCATGGGGAACCCGTACATAGACCAAGAGACAATCATTCCAACAGAACAAGGGGATACAGTATGGTTTAAAATCAGGAAGGGAGGTGTCAAGGTTGTATCCTTTCACCATACTTATTCAATCTGTATGCTGAGAAAATAATCCGAGAAGCTGGACTATATGAGGAACGTGGCATCAGGATTGGAGGAAGGCTCATTAACAACCTGCAGTATGCAGACACAACCTTACTTGCTGAAAGTGAAGAAAATTTGAAGCACTTACTGATGAAGATAAACGATTACAGCCTTCAGTGTAGATTACACCTCAACATAAAGAAAACAAAAATCCTCACAACTGGACCAATAAGCAACATCATGATAAATGAGGAAAAGATTGAAGTTGTCAAAGATTTCATATGACTTGGATTCACAATCAACACTCATGGAAACAACAGTCAACAAATCAAAGGACATATTGCACTGGGCAAATCTGCTGCAAAAGATCTCTTGAAAGTGTTTAAGAGCAAAGATATCATTTTGAAGACTGAGGTGTGCCTGATCTGAGCCATGGTGTTCGTAATACAGCCTCATAGGCATGTGAAAGCTGGACAGCGAATAAGGAAGCCCAAAGAAGAATCAATGCATTTGAACTGTGGTGTTGGCGAATAAGACTGAAAGTACCATGGGCTGCCTTAGAAGCCAGGCTGGCAAGACTTCATCTCATGCACATTGGACATGTTACCAGAAGGGACCAGTCCCTGGAGAAGTAGATGGTCGGTGAAAAAGGGAAAGACCCTCAATGAGATGGATTAACACAGTGGCTACAAAAATGGACTCAAACCTAGCAAGGATTGTGAGAATGGTGGACGACCGGGCAATGTCTCGTTCTGTTGTACACGGGGTCACTATGAGTCAAAACCAACTTGATGGCATCTGACAATGACAGCATGTATGAAAGTTCAGTGGTTTGAACCCACCAGCAGCTCTGCAAGTGAAGAGACCTACTGATCTTCTCGCAAAAAGACTAAAACCAGAAAACCCAAACTTGTGCCATCAAGTTGATTCTGACTCATAACGACCCCATGGGACAGAGTAGAACTGCCTGGCCCTGTTCCATCCTTGTGGTCTTTACTATGGTTGAGGCCACCGTCGCAGCCACTGTGTCCGTCCGTCTCGGGGAGGGCCTTCCCCTTCGTCACCGACCCTCTATTTTACCAAGCTTGATGTCCTTCTCCAGGGACTGGTTCCTCCTAATAACATGACCCAAGTACGAGGGACAAAGTGTCACCATCCCCACTTCTAAAGAGCCTTCTGGCTGTACTTCCTCCAAGACAGATTTGTTCATTCTTCTCATGGTCCACGGTGTGTTCAGTGTTCCAAAAACCATAATTCAAAGGCATCAATTTGAGAGACCACTGGACACCTAGAGACCACTTAGTTCTACCTAGAGGCTACCTGGAGGCCACTTAGACTCACCTGGAGACTGACTGCACTCACCCGGGAGCCACTTGCTCCTATAGAGACCATTTATGCACACCTGGAGCCCCCTTACCCTGACCTGGAGGCCCCCTTACACCAGGCTGGGCTCTAGGAGAAGCCATCTTCTTTGTGTTTGGTGCTCTGCCTCCAGTGGCTGCCCACGATTCCAAAGTCCACCCAGCTGTGGAAACCACTGCTGTAGACCATCTGTGAGAACCTGGTCTGATGACGTCTTTTAATCATCCATCCATCTGTCCATCCGTTCACTCATTCATGCAGTGACTTCCTGGGCCTCCACTCCACGCCAGGCTCTGAGCTGAGGACATAGGATGAACAGCACGCAATCCCTTCCTTCCTGGAGTTCTCAGCCGGGGCGGGCTGGGGGTGGTGATGGCCAGCACACGGCCACAAGCTGTGGTTGTATGGCAGCAACACGTCTGAGTGTGTGTGGGCCTGGGGCTCGGGCAGGGCAGTGTCACAGACCCTCCTCCTGAGACCAGCGCGCTTGGGTCCCGAATGCAGCCTCCCTCCGAAACTCTTGCCCGTCATCATCCCAAACTCCTCCACATCCGGGCGGTGCCTGCCCTCGCTCTCCTTGGCTTTGCACTGACTCTGACACACAGCCAGGGTGGCAACCACTGACTCCATGTCACACATGGTGACCCCGGGGCATAAAGAGCTTGGAAGCCTGTTCGGGACACATAGCAGGTGTGTGGTCCAGCTGGGCTTGCGAGCCCCAAACCCACGGACTGAGCCACATTTTACTAATCATTGACACAGTGAAAAAGCCAAGCACACAAAGTGCAGAGGTTCCACGGCCGCTGTAAGAAACCATCGCAACCTGGAGGACTTAAAACAAAGGAAATGCCTTCTCTCCAGTTCCAGAGGCCAGAAGTTCAAAACCATAGCATTGGCCAGGTTGGCTCCTCCACAGGCTTTGAGGGAGAACTGGCCCCACCTATCTCCCAGCTTCTGATGGCTGCCGGCAACCTTTGCATTCCTTGGCTTGTAGACACTGTGTGCCAATCCCTGCCTTTGTCCTCATGTGCTCATCTTCTCTCTGTGTCCTGTCCCTGTTATTCCCTCCCAAGGACGCTTGTCACTGGATTGTGAGCCTACCCTAATCCAAGATGACAATGTCCTTACCTTGACCACACCAACGAAGGTCCTTTCTGCAAGTTAAGTTCACAGTCGCAGGTTCCGGGTGGACACAACCTACGGCACACTTCACAAGCCAACGCTTGCTCCATATGGCACCCCAAAGAACCCCAAACTCACTGCTGTCCACTTGATTCCAACTGCCCCATAGAGTTTCTAAGTCTGTAAATCTTTATGCAGGCAGACTGCCTCATCTTTCTCCTGCAGAGTGGCTGGTGAGTTGGAATCATGGACCTTTTAGTTGGCAGCTGAGTGCTTTAACCATTGTGCTGCCAGGGCTCCTCCCATGCAGAACCAAAAAACCACAAACACCTCACTGCCGTCAAATTGATTCTGACTCATCGCACCCTTGTAGTAGAGTAGAACTGCCCCATGGGTTTCTGTTGTTGTTATTATGTGCCGTCGAGTCAGACCCGACTCATAGCAACCTCTCCTTGGGTTTCGGAGGCAGTATTACTACGGAAATAGATTGTCCCATCTTCCTTCCGAAGAGTGGCTGGTGGGTTTGAACCGCCAGCCTTCTGATTAGCAGTCAGGTGCCTTAGACACTACACTATCAGAGCTCCCCCATGGCTTTCTAAGGCTGTAATATTCAAAGCAGCAGACTGACTCATCTATGTCCCGTGGAACAGCTGGTGAGTTTGAACTGTGTCCTTCTGGTTAGCAGACAAGTGCTTTAGCCACTGGGCCACCAGGGCTCCTCCCACACAGACACTGACCCCCAAATAAGGTAGCTAGGTCCCTCCTTGCTCAAGATCAGGGTAGTGGGCAGGCCACTCTGGAGTGTCTTAGAGTGGAGGTGGGGGAGCAACCCCATGTCTGCCTCCGTCCTCACATGGACCCCCATGCCTCCGTCTCCAGGTTCCCTCTCCTCCCTCTTACAGGGACACCATTCACTGGAGTTGGGACCCCTGGTTACTGGTGTGGGAGGTTAAGACTTCAACATGGGTGTTTTGGGGAAACAATTCAACCATCTGCTGTGCCCGCCTAAGCATTATACGGACAGTAACTCACCGGATCTTCATAACAATCCTAGCCGGTTGCAGCTGCTCTCAGTTACCACCAAGTGGCTCCAACTCAAGGTGACTTCATGTAACCAAAATCCAAAACCAAACCCACTGCTGTTGAGTCCAATTCCAACTCACAGTGACCTCACGGGACAGAGTAGAGCTGCCCTAGAGAGTTTCCAAGGCTGTCATTCCTTGGAAGCTGGCTGCCACGTCTTTTTCAGCTGGTGAGTTTGAACTGCCGACCTTTTGGTTAGCAGTTGAATGCCTTAGTGTCTGTGCCACCAGAGCTCCTTCATGTTGGAGCAGAATGAAACTCGGCTCATTGCTGCACCGTCTTCTTGATCATTGGGGTGTTTGAGTGCACTGTTGGAGCTACTGTGCCCGTCAGTCTCATGGAGGGAGCCCCTCCATTGTGCTGATCCTCTCTCTGAGGGAGCCCCTCATTGATCTAACACTCTCTCTGAGGGACCCCCTCGTTTTTGCCAACTCTCTTTCTCACCAAACACAATGTCCTTTTCTAGCAACTGGTCTTTCGTCATGACGTAACCAAGGGGAGTCGAGTCTCAGCCTCCTCACTTCTAAGGAACTTGCTGGCTGTGTGCCCTCTAAGACAGAACTTGCCGGCTATGTGCCCTCTAAGACAGAAGAGTTGGTGTGTCCCAGCTGTGATGTGGCCATGAGTATTGACTGTGCAGTGGGCTGCCAAAGAATGAAATAAGCCTTAGCAAGCAGAGACCACTCATTGTCCCATTTCAGAGAGAAGAAAATTGAAGCACAGAGAGGCCAAGCGACTTGCCTGCAGATGTACAGCTCCCAGGGGCAGAGCCAGGCATCCCATCTTCTCAATGCCCAGGGTCCACTGCCTCTCTAAAAACTGCTTATGTATGATCATATGTCACCTGGAGAAATGCCCAGGATAAAATGTGACGACCAAAAGCCACATTCAGCACCGGACATGCACTCAGTTTGCAAATAGGAGAAAAGAAGACATGGGTACACACACTCTCCCGTCCCAGGTCCTGGAGGGGAGGACACATGCACACACACTCCCCCATCCTAGGTCTTGGATGAAGGACACGTGTACACACACTCCCCCGTCTCAGATCCTGGAAGGGAGGACACAGGTACACACACTCCCCCGCCCCAGGTCCTTGAGGGGAGGACATGCGTACACACACTCCCTCATCCCAGGTCCTGGATGGAGGACACAGGTACACACTCCCCCGCCCCAGGTCCTGGAGGGGAGGACACGCGTACACACACTCCCTCATCCCAGGTCCTGGATGGAGGACACAGGTAC
>NW_006921831.1:514151-515288 GCF_000298275.1 Orycteropus afer afer
TACACACACCCCCTCATCCCAGGTCCTGGATGGAGGACACAGGTACACACTCCCCCGCCCCAGGTCCTGGAGGGGAGGACACGTGTACACACACCCCCTCATCCCAGGTCCTGGATGGAGGACACAGGTACACACTCCCCCGCCCCAGGTCCTGGAGGGAGCAGGCACAGAAAAGCAACGGAGCAGCAGTGCCGAGGACTGGAGATAACCTTTCCCTAGTTTCTGGAATGCCCATCCCATTGTCTTGACGACAAAAGGAACCCATTTGCCCGTGAACGGCTTCTTTAAAGTGTCGTTCTGAAATTCCTTCTGGAGTCTCCAGCCTCACTCAGGTGCCAGGGAGTGGGCATGCCCAGCCCATCATCCTGGCCTCGGCGGAGAGCGAGGCGCTCGTGTGTACCCTCAGCCCGCTCAGCCGCGGGTCCTGGAAGAGGAGCGGCACTTCTCCAGCACGCTGAATGTCCAGGGGTGACCGGACCCCAGGTGGAGACCCGCCGTGACACCCGTGATGGACAGGCCCGGAACCGTGGCAGCTCCCTGCACGCTCCCACTGGCCAGGTACGGCGCCCCGGGGCTCCCGAGGTCCTGAGCCAGGGGCAGTGTCGGATTACCCAATAGTCAAGGAAGCCCGTGCTAGGCTTGCTGGTGCTTCCTAACTAATCTGCAGTGAACTATTTCACGTTTTCACCACATCAAAGATGCCGCTTCTGGGGGTGGCTGGCCTCTGTCTTCCTCCCCACCCCACAGCCCCTTCCTGCAGAATCAAAGCCTCTTTTCAAATTCACAGTCCTGACAGGGACGTCGGCAAGGCAAGCAAGGCTTCTGTGTGCTAACTTGCTAACCTTATGATTTTACGCAGTTCACCGCATCTCTGACAGTGTTCACTATGGATTAGTAAACAGGCACAAGGAAGCCCGTGCTTACCTGGCTCATTGGTAGACCAGCCCTGGCCAGGGGGCGGCTGGGCAGGCCCAGACGAGAGGCAGAACTCCAGCAGCTCACATGCGTGACACGGACAGGTGTCCTGAGAGCCTGCTTTGCTGGCAGGGGGTGGAGGCCGGCAGCCGCGGCCTAGAGCTGGGTGTGAAAGATGGGAGTGTGCGCCCCAAAACTACAGCTGTCAATCGATCACCTACA
>NW_006921831.1:516625-524324 GCF_000298275.1 Orycteropus afer afer
TGGAGTCCATTCTGACCCACAGCGCCCCTAGAGGACAGAGTGGAACTGCCCACAGGGTCTCCAAGGCTGTCAGTCTTCACAGATGGTCCATCTTTCTCCAGTGGATGGTCGGCTCAAACTGCTGACCTTTTTGTTAGCAGCAGAGTGCTTTCACCACTGAGCCACCAGAGCTCCTCTGGTGCAGCACAGAGGTTTAGAATTCAGACTCCAGCAGCCGACTGACCTTGGGTAATTGCTCTGACCTCTCCATGCCTCAGTTTACTCATCTGTAAGGTGGACCACAGCAGCACCTACTCCATAGGCTTTTCTGAGGCTAAACGTCTAAAACAACGTCTGGCAGGCGCTGTGGAGCCGGCTTTGACTCATGGCGACCCCGCGTACAACAGAACCCAACGCCGCCCAGGCCTGCACCACCCTCCCAATCCTCGCTGTGCTTGGGCCCGTCGTTGCAGCCACTGTGTCAGTCCATCTTGTTCGGGGCCTTCCTCTTCCTCACCGACCCTCTACTTTACCAAGCGTTTACATCCTTCTCTAGGGACTGTCCCTCCTGATAACACAGCCAAAGCACAAGGGACCAAGTCTGGCCATTCTCGCTTCTAAGGTGCATTCTGGCTGCACTTCCACCAAGACAGATGTGTTCCTTCTTCTGGCAGTCCACGGCGCCGTCAACGTTCTTCACCAGCCCCGTCATTCAAGTGCATGAGTTCTCCTGCAGTCGTTCTGACCCATTGTTCAGCATCTATAAGCTTGTGAGGCGATGGGTCAGGCACACCTAAGTCTTCAAAGGGACATTCAGGGTGGCCTGTAATGCTCAATAATGCAAGCGGCTTTTTCACCCTGAGGGCACTCTGAGGGGGGCAGGTTTTTTGCCCTCTTTTTAGCAGAGGAGAAATTAGGAGCTGAGAGAAGGTGCGTAACTGGCCTAGGGTCCTTCAGCTGTGGCTTTATATCTGTTGGGGGCCATTCATTGCTTCACACCTGTCTACCTATGAAAATGATCACTGTACCCGTGACATGCTGGGGTCTTCCAATAGAGCTCCCACCAGTGTTTTCTGAGAGCACTTTTAGACTTACAAGGAGCACTAGTGGTGTTGTGGTTAAAGCACTGGGCTGCTAACCAAAAGATTGGCAGTTCAACTCACCAGCTGCTCCACGGGAGAAAGATGAGATCAGCTGCTCCCATGAAGATTGACAGCCTTGGAGACCGTGTGGGCAGTTCCACTCTGTCCTCTAGGGGCGCTGTGGGTCAGAATGGACTCCAGGCAGTGGGTGTGGTTTGGGCTTTGCTTCTGTGAAGACTCACAGCCTTGGAGACCCTGTGGGCAGTTCTGCTGTGTCCTGCAGGGTCCCTATGAGTCGGGATGGGTGGCGTTTAGGCTTACAGACAAAGCAAATGGAGACCACAGAGTCCTGGCCTCTCTCGTCCTGCACACAGTTTCTAGGCATTAATGTGCTTTCAGGTGGTAGACTGGTCAGCGCTACTGTTGTTGCTGCCAATGAGTTGGCTCCCCATGTGCCATGGGACGAAACGCTGCCCAGTCCTGCGCCATGTCCATGATCGCTGGCACGCCGCAGGCCGTGGTGGTGGCCACGGGGTGTTTGGGTGACTTCCAACCTTGGGGCCCATCTTCCAGCATGGTTTCTGACAGTGTTCTGTGGGACCCCATAAGCTGTTAATCAGCTAACTTTTGGAAATACATCACCAGGCCTTTCCTTCTAGCCTTAGCCTGGAAGCTCCACCAAAACCTGTCCATCACGGGGGACCCTGCTAGGATTGGAAATACTTGGGCATAGCTCCCAGCATCACAGCCACACACAAGCCACCACTGTATGACAGACTGACAGACAGGTGCCAAGAACCAACATTGACACCTTATTACTAATCGAAGCCCAGAGTTTCCATGGGGCTCAGCCCTGTGCGCTGTGACAAATGCATGATGTCATGGGCCCACAATGAATTGTCACTGCCCTGGGAATTGCTCCCGGGAAGTTTTAAATGCCCACTCAGCCCCTCGCCACTAAAATAGCACAATCTCTAAAGAATAAATGGATTCGTGTTTCTTTTTTACTTAAACATATTTGTGTGAAAGAAAACTCCACAGAATATAGAAATCAGTATCACTTGGTCTCATTAAAATGCAGCCATCAAAATAAATTAAATAAACAGGATCATTATATTGAGGATAAGTCTCTGCCCTTGCTTTGTACTAGGGGGTGGGGCCCACAGGCAGCTCCCCACACCTGGCAGCCAGGTGCCTGGGGCAGTGGGAGTGCATGCTGGCATGGGTGACCTGGCTGCCGGACCAGGCACGGGGCTCCTCAGCCAGCTGGCCACCCTGCCTGCCCCTACCCCAGCAATCTCCTGCCCCAGGCCAGCCCCCCATCCTCTGTTCTCATCTCCACCCCAGGCTGCACCCCCCCCAGTGCTGTGCTGGTTCCCTGCAGTACACCACTCCCCCCGCACGTCTCTGGCCGTTCACAGCACCCCGGGACAGCTGGGCAGAGACAGGCTCAGTGAAGGGCAGGCCCCCCTGTGGAGCATTTTGGATCTTGTTCCCCATCTGTCTGGTTTGTTACCTCCCCATCTCTCTGCTCCAACCCACAACCCCCATCTATCTGGTCTGTAATCCCTATCTGTCTGCTCTGTACAGGATGCTGTGTCTTTAACAACCTTATACCTTCAAAGCCAGGATGAGCCAAGGGTCCTGGGCTGTGCTGTGTGTGGCTGGGAGAACAGCACTAAGTACCTTAAATGACCACCAATCGGAAGTAGCGTAGTGGCTAAGGCACTTGACTGCTAACCAGAAGGCTGGCGGTTCAAACCCACTAGACACTCCTTGGAAGGAAGGTTGGGCAATCCTACTTCTGTAGTGTACTGCCTTGGAAACCCAAGGAGGGGTCACTATGAGTCAGGGCTGACTCGACGGCACATAACAACAACAACAACAAATTGGAACCCAAGGAGCTCTAGTAGCGCAGTGCCTAAGGCACTTGACTGCTCACCAGAAGGCTGGTGGTTCAAACCCACCAGCCACTCCTTGGAAGCAAGGTTGGGCAATCCACTTCCGTAGTGATACTGCCTGGGAAACCCAAGGAGGGGTCGCTAAGAGTTGGATCCAACTCGACGGCAGATAACAACACCAACAATTGGAACCCAGTGGCCCTGCCCAGGGTGGCCGAGGAGCTGCACTGTGAGGGGCTGGGGGAGCAGATTAAGGCCAACAGGCCTGTCTCGAGCCAACCCTGAGCCACGTCCATCACGCCGACTCAGACCTTGCGGCTTTGGCTTGGAGCCTGGGGTCTGAGTCCTGCCGGGGTCAGGGGTTGCTGTGGTAACAGCTGAGTCTTGGTTTGAACGTCCTGGCAACGTACCGATCTGTCACAAACCGGAGGCTTCAAAACCACAGAATCGTCCCCACAGTTCTGGAGGCCAGGATCGGAAGGCAAGGCAGGGCTACGAGGGCCTTACCCACTGTGCCACCAGCGCAGCAAGCGTTGGCTGCTGTTGTCAGAAAGGTGGACCTTCTGAAGTATCCCCATCCCATCCACATGACCTGCCATCTGTCCTCGGTCCGTGACCTGCTTTTGGAGCAAGATGTCTGCTGCAGGAGGCTCCATGGACCTTCTGCCTCGCAGGTAGTTCACGCGGGAGTCCTTCGGTCCCCAAGGGCTCCCCTACACTAACAACATCATAAGCGTGGCCTTTATTGAGAGCTCGGGGTGCTGGGTGTGGCCCCAGCAGCCTGGGAGGGGCTGGAGACATCGGTGCCTCCGGTAATAGACACAGAGACTTGGGGAGGCCGAGGGACTTGCCCAGTGTCGCTCAGCCAGTACGAGGAGGTGCTGGATTTGAAGCGAGTGTTGGACTCACGGCCACTGTGCTCTCCTGCCTTCCTCGCACCACAAGTCAGCCAGTGACGCTCCGGAAACACATCACTGTCCTGTTGTGGTGCAGTGTGGGGGCTGAGGGCCCAGCATGGGGGGCGCTGCACCCAACACGCTGTGCAGGCGTTTCCTTTGATCCTTCTACAACCCAGTGGGCTGTGTGATCCTCACACCCACTTAGCAGAGAGGAAGACTGAGGCTGACAGAGGCGGAATAAGTTGCCAAGGTCCCAGCCGGGGCTTGAACCAGACTGTGGGACCCTAGATGATAGATGATAGATGATAGATAGCCGCCATCGAGTCGACTCATAGTGATCTTCTGTCCGACGGAATGAAACATTGCCTGTTCCCGCCTCCGCCAGCAGGTTCAATCCATTGAGACAGCTACTCTGATCCGTCACGCCAAGGGTGGCCCTGGCCTTCACCAAACACGACACTGTCCTTCAGTGACCGACCCCGCCTGATGCCGTGTCCCTGGCGAGCTGGACAGATGATGTTCTGTTGGGATGCGAGGGTTCTCGTTGCCTGCTTTCGGTCACCAGGCCTTCCTTTCCTCTCGTCTGTTTTGGTCTGGAGCCCAGCCGGGGTGCCCGGCGGCCGTTGGAGCCCTGGGGGCATGGCCACTGTCTCCACAGCCACACACAGCACCACAGAGTGACGCAGGAGCGGACGGGCGGCCACACTGTGTGTCGGGGAGGTGCTTCCTGAAGTTCTGTGTGGGTGTCTGTCCGCCATCCTCTCAGCGTGGGGCTCTCCACAGACGGGAAGCCAAGGCACAAGGGACCTAGCCAACTCAGGGACCCACGGTCAAAAGGGCCCATCCAGCCTTATGTCCACCTGGGCCACTTCTTTGTTTTTTCTTTTTTCATTGTGCTTTAGGTGCAGATTACAGAGCAGATTTGTTTTACATTCAATAGTTTGTGTACGTTTGGTTTCACTCCCCACTCCCAGGCCACTTCTGGCAGGTGCCTCCAGGCAGCAGTCAGTCTCTGTGTCACTGCTGGCTGTCTCTCGCGAGACCCCTTCCTCCCGGCCAGGCTGCCCCGAGCTGTTAGGGTCCAGAGCCTTGGCCCCGTCTGGCTGGCTTAGCTGGACCTAGGTCGGTGGCACGCCAAGGTCCTCTCTGCCTGAGCAGTCCCTGGGAGTGTCCCAGTGGGAAGTGCTGGGAACCAAGGGCAGGTGGGGGGCTGGCTGATGGGCCGAGGAGCTGGCGGCCACCCCCAGCCCCCCAGCCCTGCTCAATATCATCTTTAAGAGTCTGGAGTCACAGGCCAGTCCTCTCACAGAAACAGAATAGTCCTCCTGGGAGAGGGGCTCCCTTTCAGCAGGTCAGCCTGAGCTGGCCCAGCCTTCTGAAGCCCGTGGAGTGCCACCTCCCTGCTGCCCCTGGTCCCCTGTGTGGTGATTCCCACTAAAAATATCAAAGCAGCAGACCCACAATGTCCCACTGAAAGCTGAGTCACCCAGGTTCTGTGACACCACCCAGTGCCCCTGGCTCCGAGTGTCAGATGAAAAGGACGTGCCCAGCCCCAGGTGGGGCAGCGAGGCGGGCGTCGCATAAAGAGGCCTTGTTCCCAAATCAAAAGGCTCTGAACAAAAAGGAGAGAAAAGAAAGGGCTGGGGGGCGGAGGGCCCGTGCAGCCTGGCGCCCCTTGAGCGGCTGGCGTGCCAGGCCAGCCTGGGGGTCCCGGTGGGCAGGACGGCCCCCCTGCACTGCACTCCTGGGGCAGCTCTGGGCTCTTCTCGAGCCTCTGTGGGGGCCGAGAAGCACCAAGCTGGGGTCCTTAGCAGCAGGACACTCGGGAGCCTGGTGCCCGGATGCCAAGGAACGGAATGCCCTCGGGCGTCCCGCCCTGGCTCCTGGAGACACGAGCAGCAGCAGCGGCTATGTCCACAGCAACAACACAACACAACAGCAAACACAGCAGCGCCAACATGTAGGGGCATTGGCCACGTGGGGGCGCTGTGCAAACGCCTGACTCGAGTGTGGTCCTAACTCCCATTTTACAGACGAGAACACTGAGGCCCGGACAGGTTCAGGAAATTGGCCACAGCTGGGAAGTTGGACCATCAGAATCGGCACATGGGCAGCATGATTCTAGAACCCATGCCCAGTGACCAAGCAGGTGGTCTGCAGGAGAGGGGGTCATGCCCACTGACCAGAAGCACACACAGCACCACAGTGTGACACAGGAGCGGACGGGCGGCCACACTGTGTGTCGGGGAGGAGCTGGCTGGGACCTCAGCCAGTGCACACTCAGCACTGTGTCCCCCGGGACAACAGGGAAATATTTACTCAGGTGACAGGCTCTCCAAGAAGTACTCAATGCAGAGTCCCGAGGACAGCTGTCCTTCGGAGCGGCTTAGCTGTTGGCTGCAAAGTGACAAGCCTTGAAAGCCCAACCCAGGCCACACAAAGCACATCTGAGACCCGAATCGGTGGAGTGAGCCCGGTCTGTGGCTTCCAGAGACACGGGGACAAGGCAGGGACCCAGAGGCAGGTGCCTTGGTCTGGATCCCTGTCTCCCCAGAGTGACCGTTTGCAAACATGAGCATCTGTGTCTCAGTTTCCAAATCTGCCGAGTGGGAATATTCCTGCGGGAAGGCATTCTGAGGTTGAACAGGACTATGTACCAGCCATGCAGCCTCACCCCTGGGCCGCTGCAAGTGGGGGCAGCAGCAGAGACCACCGAGCAGCTTCCGTGTGCCAGGCTCAGGGGAAACGTGAGTTTGCTTGGCCTGATGTATCCCGTGGCTGTCACCATGGCCACCCTTGGCTGCCCTGTATCCTGTGGCTGCGCTGTTGATGTGGCTGCCCTTGGCTGCTGTTGAGTTCAGCCCTGACTCACGGTGACCCCGAGCACAATGGAGCCAAGCACAGCCTTGACTGGCTGCACCTTCCCCGTGACTGGCTGGGGATTAGACCGTTGTGACCCATCAGGTTTTCACGGGCTGATTCTCAGAAATCGACTGCCAGCCCTTTCTTCCTAGTCCCCCATAGTCTGGATGCTCTGCTGAAACTTGCCCAGCCTCACAGCACCACTGAAACCCCCACTGACGGACTGACGGACAGGTGCTGGCTGTGCCTGAGGTGCCCTGGCGGGAACCCAACCTGGTCTCCCGCACAAACGGCAAGAATTCTGCCACCGAACCAGCACCGTCCCCACAGCTAAGCCACAGCACCCAGGAGTTCAACCACACGCCACGTGAGGTGTCGCTGTAAAGGCATCTTGTAGGTGTGGCAACATCTACCTACGAGCAGTTGACTTCGAATAAAGGAGACTTCCCTGGGTATTGTGGGTGGGCCTTACCCAATCAGTTGAAGGCCTAAAGAGCAAACTTGAGGCTTTCCTGAAGAAGCAATTCTGCCTCGAGCTGTGGTACCAGCTCCTACCCAGGCATCCCCAGCCTGTCAACCTGTCCTACAGAGCGAGACGCGGCAGTCCCCATCCCTGAGTGTCCCCGCAGAGGGACAGCGTGCTGGTCAGTGCCAGAGGGGAAGGCCCTCAAAAAGATGCCTGACACAGCGGCCGCAATGACGGGCTCCAGCACAGCAGAGGTGGCAGGCTGGTGCAGGGCTGACAGGGCTTCGTACTGTTGCACCCGGAGGGAGTCCCAGGAGTCAGAAGCCGTTCGACAGCATCTAAGACCACCGCGTCTCATCCCTCGGAGTAGCTCTACTGATTCCGCTTCCTTGGCAGCCAACTAGCAGCAGCAGGTCGGGGCTCCAGAGCCCAGGGGGCCAGAGCAGCCAGGAAGGAGCGCCATCTCGGCCTTGGAACATCCTGGTCATGCTGGTGGGGTGGCGGCTGGGC
>NW_006921831.1:524751-525905 GCF_000298275.1 Orycteropus afer afer
ATGGAGGGTGAGGATGGAACCCCACACAGGGTGCCCAGCACAGGGCCACGGGGCAGATGGAGGGTGAGGATGGCCCCTCAGACGGGGTGCCCAGCACAGGGCCACGGGGCAGATGGAGGGTGAGGATGGCCCCTCAGACGGGGCGCCCAGCACAGGGCCGTCTGTCGATACAGAGCTCTGGGTTGCCTTAGGCTCAGACACTCTCCAGCTATGTGTCCAGGTCATTGACTCACCATGAGTCCCCGTTTCCTCGTTCTCAAAAGAGGAGGACTGGTGGGAATTAGCACGTGCTGGCACCCGTGCAGTGAGGACCAAACGGGATCATGCGTGTGACAGGCACAGCAAGGTCTGGTACACAGGACATGCCCAGGATGGGCTGGTATGAGGAGGACAGTGATGGTGAAGGTGGGGGCAGAGATGCTGATGATGGTGAAGATGGTACCAAGGAGGATGGTGAAAGAAAAGATGCTGGTGGTGGGTGACAACAGTGACAATGTTGATGTCACTGAATACGATGATGAAGACAGACGGTGAATGATGATGGTGATGAAGACGGTGAGCATGAACCTGAAGACAATGAAGAAGGAGGAGGAGCTGATGACCGGATGTGATGAGGACGGCCCTTGCTGGTGAAGACCGCTGCCGCTGCCGCTACCGAAGACCTCTTCCCAGGATCTTTGTTAACGTCGTTAGGGGCTGTCAGGTAGGGGCTGACTCATAACGGCCTCACACACAACAGGATGGAATGCTGCCCAGTCTTGGGCCATCCTCACAATCAACTTCTTTGAGCCCGTTGTGCAGCCACTGTGTCATTCCACCTCGTGGAAGGTCTTCCTCTTTTTTCTTGACCCTTGGTTTCACCAAGCAAGGTATTCTTTTCCCAGGATTTGTCCCTTCTGATAATGTGTCCAAGTTCATGAAACAGAGCCTCACCATCCTCACTTCCAGCTGTGCTTCTTCCAAGACATATGTGTTTGTTCTCCTGGCAGCCAGTGATATAGTCAATATTCTTCACCAACACCAAGGAGCTCTGGTGATACAGTGGTTAAAGCATTCAGCTGCTAACTGAAAGGTCAGCTGTCCGAACCTATCAGCTGCTCTACGGGAGAAAGATGATCCCTTCTGCTTCCATAAAGACTGACAGCCTTGGAGAC
>NW_006921831.1:527190-527796 GCF_000298275.1 Orycteropus afer afer
TCTTTGCTTTAAACACTTTAAAGGGGTCTTTTGCAGCAGATTTGCCCAATGCAATAATGCATCCCTTGATTTCATGACTCCATGGGCATTAATTATGGACCCAAGTCCAGAAAAGGGAGGAACTAACTCAGTTACCAGCAATTAGATGCAGACTAGCACCCTAAGCCCCAGACTCCCAGAAATGCTCCCTCTTATCCTCACATCACTTGCTACCACCTTGAATTGAAGCCACAGGTCTAATCTTCATTTGGAGCGTTGGGACACCTGTGTTAGACACCTTGGGCTCAGATTCTCAGATGAGTGGAGTCTTCCAGTTAGCTACTCGATAACCTTTCTCCTCTTTAGTAACAGAGGCCAGTGTAGTTGGGTGTGGCCATATAAAAGATCCGGCCAATGAGCTGTAAGCAGAAGTTGTTGGATGTGGCTATTTAAGAGAACCCTTTTGCCCTTCCCTGCGTCCTTCATCTCTCTGCCTGGGAAGCTGACGTGATGGCCAGAGCTTGCGCAGCCATCTTAGATCACGCAGCCGTCATGAGAAGGGAAGTCACATGCTGAGGAGGGCGGAGCAGAAAGAACGATGTCATACCTGCTCCAGACAAAGTCCCT
>NW_006921831.1:528486-545682 GCF_000298275.1 Orycteropus afer afer
TTCCTGCTGTGTGTAGCCGCCCCGTTTGTGGTCACCTGTTGCAGCAGGAGTGAGTGCTGAGTGCCGAGAGCAGAGGCCGAGATGGGCAAACAGACATGGCCTCGTGAGCCGCCTTACGCCCCAGGACCTCCTGAGCGAGGCGGGCAGCGTCGGAGGACCAGGAGCAGCGCCTGCTGGGGGCCGTGTGCATTCTAGAAGGTGGTTCTGGCCAGTCACTAGAAGCAGGGGAGGAGGCAGGGGGCCACCCAGATGCCTGCCACCCTCCCACTGTCAGAGGTGACCCTTGGCCTGCAGGATGTGGATGCGGAGCCTGTCCTAGGACCACCATACGGCAGTTAGGCCTCCCAGCATCCATAGCATTGTTTTGGGGGGCCCTTGGGGCACAGCCCACACAAAGACTGAGAGAAGGCAAGCCTGGGTCGTCAGCCAACCAGAGCCAATGAGGTGTTGTTGGTGGTGGTACTATCAAGTCCTTGCCAACTCATGGTGACCCCATGTGACAGCAGAGCTGCCCTACAGGGTCTCAGAGGCTGTAATCATTACAGGAGCAGGTCACAGGTCTTCCTCACCAGGAGCTGCTGGTGGGTTCGAACCACTGACCTCTTGGTTAGCAGCTATGAACTTACCGTTTATGCCACCAGAGCTCCTCCGTGTTAGCAGGAAGCAAGAGGTAAGGTGTCCTGAGGCAGAGATGCTGTTGTGTGTAAATATTTGCAAAACTGGGCGTGAGGGGCTCACAGACAAAGACGCCCGGCCTCTTCCTCAGCCGTTCTTTGAAGGACAAAGTGGAAACACCTGCGGTCTTTGTGCCAGTTTTCAGGCATGTCAATGGCTCCCAGTGAGCGGGGGTAGAGAAGGATGAGGAGGGAGGGCCCGCCCACCTCCACCTGCAGCCCTCCATCAGGTGAGAAGAGAGTGTGGCCCCTACAGCCTAGGGGACCCCCAGGGCAAGGCTCACCAACAGAAGCTCCCGAGACACACAGACACAGCTGGTCAGACACCAGACCCAGCAGGTCAATGCTCTTGGTGACCGTGGTCCCTGAGTTTGCTGTTGGCTGGTAACCAAAAGGTTGATGGTTCAAACCCACTTGATGGCACATGGGAGAAGGATCTGAGGGTCCCCTTCCATAAAGATTGTTATCGGGTGGCGTTGACTTGATTCTGACACATAGCAACCATATATGACAGAGTACAACTGCCCCGTGGGAGCTCTGGTGGCATAGTGCCTAAGGCACTTGACTGCTAACCAGAAGGCTGGCGGTTCAAACCCACCAGCCACTCCTCGAAAGGAAGATGGGGCAATCTACTTCCGTAGTGATACTGCCTCAGAAACCCAAGGAGGTGTTGCTATGAGTTGGGTCCGACTTGACGGCACATAACAACAACAACAACAACAACAGAACTGCCCCGTAGAGTTTCCTGGGCCATAATCTTTATGGAAGCAGATCAGTAGGTCTTTCCTCCCTTTGATCTACTGGATGGGTTCAAACTACCAACCTTCAGGTTAGCAGCTGAGCGCTTAACCATTGTGCCATCAGGGCTCCTTCTGTGCAGATTACAGCCCAGAAAGGTCTGTGGACCACTTCTGCTCTGTAGCCCACGCGGTGTCTTAAGTCACCAGTCCACAAACGTTCACCTTGATCAGTTGGTATTAACAGCCTTGGCAGCTCGCAACAGGATGAGTCCACACAAGTGAAACTCGTCTGGCCGAGACCACCGTCTTCTGGAGAGAGTGAACAGTGCTGTGAGTCTTGACAGCAAAGATCCCATCACCCAAGAATGTCCCCGCGGGCCCCTCCCCAGGGGTGGCAGCCCTGGAAGGGAGCTGTTCTTCCAGAGGGTTCAGGAGAACCTTCCGCAGGGGGCACTGTCCACAGACAGCCCAGCTGCTGGCCTCTGTGCCCGCTACTGTGTGCCACAGCCACGCTTCTCGGGGTCGGCTCCCAGCCCGTGACGGAGCAGTGCTAGTGTGTGCCCGCTCCCAGCGGACACGGGGCTCTGGCGGGCGTTTTTGGCTTGGATTCCCTGTTGACCTGGCTGCAACGTCCCAGGGACCGCCTGCAGACTGCAACGCTCCCTGCCCAGCCCTCCTCCCTGACCCTCCCCTTCCACAGGTGTCAGACCTGCAGGGTGGTCTGAAGGCTCTTGCTTCATCCTCCTGCCCCAGCACTTACCTGAATAAATTTCTTTCCTTGAAAAATTGTTTATTTGTTTTTGTGTTGCTGAAAATATGCACAGCAAAACATGCCCCAGTTCAACAATGTCCACATGCACAAGTCCGTGACACTGAGACATTCCTTGTGTCGGGCAGCCGTCCTCACCCCCTTCTCTGGGTTGTCCCTCCCCCATAACGTAAGCTCCTGGCCCCTAAGCTTTCTGTGTGGTCTGTTGACTTGCTGTTGTCAGTTTGACCCCATGTAGATAGTTCTTTAAAAAGCCCTGTGTGCAAGGCAAACAGAACACATTTCTTGCGTGTCTAACCCGTTTTGGTGCCTGCCTCGCAAGGGACCCGAACCTACACCAGGTACACCTGCTGTCTTAATTCCCTCCACCCCATGGGGTGGTTCTCCTCTGTCCTCTAGGGGCGCTGTGGGTCAGAATGGACTCCACGGCAGTGGGTGTGGTTTGGGCTTTGCTTCCATGAAGATTGACAGCCTTGGAGACCCTGTGGGCAGTTCCACTCTGTCCTCTAGGGGCGCTGTGGTCAGAATACACTCCACGGCAGTGGGTGTGGTTTGGGCTTTGCTTCCATGAAGATTGACAGCCTTGGAGACCCTGTGGGCAGTTCCACTCTGTCCTCTAGGGGCGCTGTGGGTTGGAATGGACTCCAGGCAGTGGGTGTGGTTGGGGCTTTGCTTCTGTGAAGATTGACAGCCTGGGAAACCATGTGGGGCAGTTTTACTCTGTCCTCTAGGGACGCTGTCAGTTGGAATTGACTTAACAACACTTAGCAACAATTAATAACTGGTTGGAGGGAGAGATTTTGAGATGTTCAAATACCCTGTTTCTCTTCAAGCTTTCACTGATTTTTTTAATATTCACATTCATATATATTTCATATTTCTTTTTTGTGAATATTTATTTTCTTGATGTTTTATAGTAGTGGTCTCAGACAGTATTTGTTCTTTTGTGACTAACTACCTATGCTCAGCATAACGGCCTCTAGGTTCACCCCTGTTATGGGATGTTTCACAGATTGCTCTTTGTTCTTCAGTGCTGCATACTATTCCATGGTGTGTATGGACCACAGTTTGTGGATCCACTCCTCCATGGATGAGCACTTAGGTTGTCTCCATCTCTTTGCTGTTGTGAATAGTGCTGCGATGAACATGGGTGTGCATGTATCTGTTGGTGTCATGGCTCTGATTTCTCTAGGACACATACCCAGTAGTGACACCCACTAATTTTAATACCCACCAGCAGATCTTGCCTGTAACAGTATCCTAACGGGGATTTTCTGGTTTACAGTTTCTACATCTATTCATTGGAATTGTTTTCTGAGAAGAAGCTGTTCCTTCCTGTCACTTGTTTATTTTCTCCACACAGTTGTAATGCACCAGATACACTCTTTTCCTGGGCAGCAGAAGAAACTTTTGAGCTAAGGACGTGTGTCCCACAGTGACAGGCCCTCAGACTCCCCACATGTCCCTCCCATGTCCCCACAGAATACAAGTTGGCATTGGGTTCTCAGGTTCTTTCTTCCTTTCTTTCTTTTTTTTCCTCTTAGTCTTTGAGAATCTCCTCTTGAAAAGTAATATACAGAGAAGGAGGAAAGGCAACTCCAGGGAGGGGTCTCGGGTCACAGGTTTTGGGGAGTAGGGCACGCACTCTTGGTGGGCCATGCTCTGTTTACCACATAAGGCACATTCACAGTCTGCCTTCATGAGGAGACTGGGCAGCACAAGTGGTTTGCAGTCAGCAGCTAACTGAAAGGTTGGTGGTTCGAACTCACACAGTGGCACTGGGGAAAATGGTTTGTAATAATCTTACTACAGCCTAGGAAGCCCCAGGGAGCAGCTCTACTGTGCAGCACACGGGGTCTCCACAGGTGGGGAGCTGGTGATGGCAGGTAGCAAGGATGACGTCATGCACGACCCCTTCCCGCTCTTCTCTCCCTCTCCCTACAGGCAGCTGTTGTTATGAGTTTACACATTGAGTTCACATGCCATGTGCCAGTCCCGTGGGCTCTGACCATGCAGAGAGTCACGTGTTGACCACCGGTGTCCTCGGAGCCCTGGCCCCATTGTCTCAGCCGGGGAGCCCAGGGGCATGTCTCCTAGGTTTGATTATCCCCAGCCGGGAATCGACAGCCCAGGAGAAAGGCCCCTGTGGAGGCAGGCAGGACTTCATCCACCTTTCTCCCATGGACTGGGGGTTGGGTTTGAACCGCTCACGTTTAGGTTAGCGATGACTGCTGTGGTTGATAGTTGCCATCCAGTCGGTTCCAAGGCCTGTGTGCAGAGGGGACCTGCCCTGTAGGGTTTCCAGGCTACGATTTCAGAAGCATAGCCCAGGCCTTTCTTGCAATGCTCCCCTGTGTGGATTTGAACTGCCAACCTTTCAGGTAGTGGTCTAGCATTTAACCTTTTGTGTCACCAGGGACTCTCAGCAGTGCGTTTTTGGCCAGAAACCCACAGAAGTGATGGTGTGCCCTTCCTGCTCCATCCGTCCAAACCCAAACCAAACCCACTGCCATCGAGTTGATTCCAACCCCCACTGGATTTCCAAGGCCGTAAATCTTTATGGAAGTAGCTGGCCCCATCTTTCTTCTATGGAGTGGC
Organism: Orycteropus afer afer; assembly: GCF_000298275.1. NCBI lineage: Eukaryota > Metazoa > Chordata > Mammalia > Tubulidentata > Orycteropodidae > Orycteropus > Orycteropus afer. The sequence continues at coordinate 533,268 of NW_006921831.1, forward strand.
TGGGGGGTTTGAACCTCCAGCCTTCTGGTTAGCAGTCACATGCCTTAGACCTCACCCCACCAGAGCTCCTTGCCCCAGCCATCAGGCTGTCAATGTATCTTCCTAGAGGTTAGTGGTTTGAACGCCCGCAGAGGCCTGCAGTCGCTTCTGAAAGGGTGCACCATTGAGAACTCCAGGGAGGGGTTCCACCATGTAGCACACAGAATGAGTCAGAATCAACTGGAAGTCAGTACTGCAGTGCACCTCATTTTAACTCATTTGAATGACATCTCCAGAGGCACTATCCCCAGATCAGATCATGTGTCCAGGTACCAGCTCAGTTAGCAGTAAAGTGGAAACTGCCCTACCCACCAAGTACACAATCCTTATTTGATAAGATGGTGGTGGGTGCTCCGGCTGGGTCCAGGCACTGTGGGAACATACCGCCAGGACCCAGTGGTATCTGGGATGACCACCGAGATGGTAGGAGCCTCTGTGTCTCTTCTGGCCCCAAATGCAGCAACAGGTAGCCTGGAGCCCTTTCATGGTGACTCTCAACCCCGGGCCATGACACAGGGCCTGAGGCAGCGACTTCCACCCGGGCTTTTTGAAACCTCATCAGAATAAGGAATGGCCCCATGCTTGCTGGCCGGGGGGCTGGTTGCCCAGGGGGCCAGCCTTCCCAGAAACAATGTGGAGCCAGTTGGTGGTCTTTTCTTGGACCGTCCAATGAAAGCAACCTCACTACCACAGAAAGCACTGCTTGAATCGCTTCTGCAGGAACGGCATTTCCTTTGAGGGGACCTGTCACTGGTGCTGGACGGGAAGAAAGCGTTTTGTCATGCATGTCAGTGCCTTTCGGCAGGCCTCCTCTCTGGGAGCTGCTGCCCCCCAGGAGGACACTGTCCAGCCAGCGCCCATCCATCACGCTCAGAGTGACGAGGCCAATCACTGTCTCGCAGAGATGCCCAGAGCTGGTGTCCACGACAGTGTCAAAGGCCTGTCCCCAGGGGGTGGCCCCCGGGGAGGCTTTCTGTTCAGCAGGACTCAGAAGGCTCTATTGATCCCTGGAGAAGCGTCCGACCACTGACCCTCTCGGCAGTCCCAAACAACACTCAACCACCAATCCCTGCACCCCTGGGGCTGGCTGGCCTCTGTGCCTTAAGCCCCACTGCAGCCAAGGGTGTTGGCCTCAGCCTCCCACCGCATTGCCTGCAGCCCTGAGTCCTTGGTAAGTGCAAGGGTGCCTTGTGAGGTTGCATTGGCAGGGCTGCACCTCTGGGCACCCACCTGGCCCGGGCATCCCTCCACAAGCACACAGGTGTGCATCTCCAAGCTGTGATTGGCTGAACAGGCCTTCTTCCGTCCCCCAGTTCCAGAAGCTCCTTGTGAGCCCAGCAGGGTAGCGGCCAAGCCGCTCCCCAACAACAGCAATAATAAGGGCTGGGGCACGAGCAGCTTCGTTCACTCAGACCTGAGCCCCCTGCATGCCTGTTCTCCTTGAACCCTCAGGACCATCCCTTGAGGCAAGTAGACTCATCTCACCATTTCACAGCTAGGACGGCGGGGGGGGGGAAGGGGGGCGAGGAGCTGCCCCATCACAGACCTTATGGGGGCAGAGTCAGAGCCCACAGCTGGCCCCAGCACCCAGGCTCCCTCCACCATCTCTCACTCCGCCACACCGCTCAACTAACCAATCACCACCCAGGTTGAGCAGAGACCAGAGGAGGCGTGGCTCCCAAGAGCTTGGCCATCTCCTGTCCAAGCCTCAGCTTCCCCGACCCTTTCCAGCTTCAGAATTCCAGGGGAAGGATTCCAGAAGGACTGTAGCCAGAGGCTCCTTGAGGCTTAACTGTCTCGGTCCCTCTGGAGCTAAAAACCCATGCACACTTTCTCTCTGGCTCGAGTCTGAACCCCTTGGCTCCTGAGAGGGCCACCCTGACCTGTCACTGTTACCGCTTGTTGTTGTCAGCTATCGGAGGCTCGACTCATGGTGAGCTCACGGGCGACAGATGAACGTTGCCCGGTGCAACCCCATCGTCACGAAGGCTGGAATGTTTGATCCCAGGGCTGTGTCGTTCACTCCTAGCCAGGAACCACGAGCCAGATGCCCCGAGTCGACTCTACCTCCTGGGGTCCCATGTCTGTCCCAGTGGAGCTGTGCTCCATGAAGTTTTCTCTCAGTGGCTGATTTTTTTAAGTAGATTGCCAGGCCACTCTGGTGAGGCACATCTGGGGGCCTGGCCCTGCAGACATGCAGGTCACAGTTGACGGTGTTAACTGTTTGCACTGTCCAGGGACTCCAGTCTCTCCCTCCTGTTGTTAGGTCCAACCTGTAGAAGCCCACATAAAACAGAACAAAACACTGCCCGGCTCTGTGCTGCCCTCACAGTCCTGGCCAAGTTTGAGCCCAGCATCGCAGCCACTGTGTCAATCCATCTCGTTCAGGGTCTACCTCGGACCCTCCACTTTACCCAGCATGCTGTCCTTCTCCAGGTCTGGTCCCTCCTGGTCACACGTCCTAAGTACGTGAGACAAGGGCTCCCCATCCTCACTTTTAAGGAACGTCGGCTCTTCTTCGTTCTCTTCCTTGTTCATTGTCCAGCTCTCTCACGCATTTGAGGTGATTGAAAATACCATGGCTTGGGTCAGGCACACCTTAGTCCTCAAAGTGATATCTCAGCTTTTGAACATTTAAAGTCTTTTGCAGCAGATTTGCTCAGTGCAATACATCATCTGATGTCTTGACTGCTGCTTCCACGAGGGTTGATTGTGGATCCAAGTCAAATGAAATCCCTGACAACCTCAACCTTTTCTCCATTTAGTGCGATGTTGGTTATTGGTCAAGCTGTGAAGATTTTTGTTTTCTTTATGTTGAGATGGACTCCATACTGAAGACTGTAGTCTTTCATCTTTAGCAGTAAGTGCTTCAAGTCATCTTCACTTTCAGCAAGTAAGGTTGTGTCATCTGCATATCTCAGATTGTTAATGAGTCTTCCTTCAATCCTGATGCCACGTTCTTCATATAGTCCAGCTTCTCAGATTATTTGCTCAGCATGCAGATTGAATAAGTGTGGTGAAAGGATACAACCCTGAACACTCCCTTCCTGATTTTAAACCATGCAGTGTCCCCTTGTTCTGTTTGAATGACAGCCTCCGGGTCTATGTACAGCTTCGTCATGAGCACAATTAAGTGTTCTGGAATTCCCATTCTTCTCAATGTTATCCACAATTTGTTATGATCCACACAGTCAAATGCTTTTGCCTAGTCAATAAAACACATCTTTCTGGTATTCTTTGCTTTCAGCCAAGATCATCTGACATCAGCTATGATAACCCTCGTTCCACATCGTCTTCTGAATCTAGCTTGCATTTTTGGAAGTTCTCTGTCAATATACTGCTGCAACCGTTTTTGAATTTTCTTCAGCAAGATTTTACTTGAGTGTGATATTAATGCAATTGTTCGATAATTTCCATCTTCTGTTTGATCATCTTTCTTTGGAATGGGTACAAATATGGATCTCTTCCAGTCAGTTGTCCAGGTAGCTGTCTTCCAAATTTTGCATAAATGAGTGAATGCTTCCAGCATTGTATCCATTTGTTAAAACATTTCAATGAGTATTCCGTCAACTCTTGGAACCTTGTTTTTTTTTTTTTTTTTTTTTTTTAAGAGTTTGTTTTACATTCACCGTTATGTGTACATTTAGTTTCATTCCCCGTTCACCATGTCCAACCCTAAACCAGTCTCCTCCCCTCCCTGCCCAGTAACCCTTCCCCCGTGCCCCTCACATTTATGCACTCCTGCTTGTCCTATATTTCTTCCGTGTGAATGTTACCCCTCTGGTGACCCGTGGTCTATTGTTCCAAGGGATGTATTTCCATAGAGTATGTGGGTGCATCACCCTGGGTTGAGTGGTCTGCATATACATCTTATTAACTATTGGGCTGAGAACTAGCTCCTGGGAGTGAGTTTTATTCCAGGTGCAGGATGTATTCTAGGGCCATGGTATTGGGGGTCTCAGCAGACTCCATCTGACCAGTAATTCTGGTCATTATTGAGTTTTTAGATTTTGTTCCACATTTTTCCTCCCACTCCATCCAGGATATCCAGATTTGATCCTTTCCTGAGTGGTTGGCATTGGTAGCTGGGTGGCACTTTATTGTTTTTGACAATTCCTTCAAGTGCAGCTTTGACTTCTTCCTTCAATACCATTGGGTCTTGATCACATGGCAGCTCCTGAGATGGTTGAATATCAACCAGTTCTTTTTGGTACATTGACCCTGTGTATTCCTTCCATCCTCTTTTGATACTTCCTGTACCGGTAAATATTTTGCCCATAGAATCCTTCACTATTGCAGCTGGAGGCTTGAAGTTTTTCTTCAGTTCTTTCAGCTTGAGAAATGCTGAGCATGTCCTTCCCTTTTGGTTTTCTAACTCCAGGTCTTCACACATTTCATTACAATACTTTATGTTCTCCTCTGGAGCTGCCCTTTGAAGTCTTCTTTCAGCTCTTTTACTTCATCATTTCTTCCATTTGCTTTAGCTACTCTCCATTCAAGAGCAAGTTTCAGAGTCTCTTCTGACATCTGTTTTGGTCTCTCTTCTGTTCTTGTCTTTCTAGTGAGCTTTTGCTTTCTTCATGGATGATGTTCTTGATGTCATCCCACAACTCGTCTGGTCTTGGGTCACTGGTGTTCAGTGCATCAAATCTATTCTTCAGATGGTCTCTAAATTCAGGTGGGATATACTCAAGGTCATCCTTTGGCTCTTTTAGACTTGTTTTAATGTCTTCAGCTTCAACTTAGGCTTGCATATAAGCAATTGATGGTTTCTTCCACAGTCAGCACCTGGCTTTGTTCTGACTGGTGATACTGAGTTTCTATATCATCTCTTTCTACAGATGTAGTCAATTTGATTCCTACATACTCTTTCTGGTGAGGTTCATGAGTATAATAGCCATTTGTGTTGTTTTAAAAAACTGTATCTGCAATGAATAAGTCATTGGTCCATGCACAATTCTATCATGTGATCTCTGGTGTCATTTCTATCACCAAGGTCATATCTTCCAACTACCGATGATTCTCTGTTTCCAACTTTCACATTCCAATCACCAGTAATTGTCAGTACATCCTGGTTACATGTTGGGTCAATTTCAGGCTGCAGAAGTTGTTAAAAATCTTCAGTTTCTTCATTTTTGGCTTCAGTGATTGGTACATAAATTTGAACAACGGTCGTATTGACTGTCGTTCTTGCTGCTATACAGATATTATCCTTCACTGACAGCATTGCCATTCAGGACAGATCTTGAAATGTTCTTTTTGATGATGAATATGATGCCAAACTCTCAAAAAACTAAACTCACTGCCGTCAGGTCAGCTCCGACTCATAAAGACCCCTCCTTGGGTTTCCCAGGCAGTATCACTATGCAAGTAGATTGCCCAGTCTTCCTTCCGAGGAGTAGCTGGTGGGTTTGAACCGCCAGCCTTCTGGTTAGCAGTCAAATGTCTCTCCTCTTTAATTTGTCGTTCCCAGCATAGTAGACCATACGATTGTCGATTCAAAATGGCCAATACCAGTCCATTCCAAAGCACTAATGCCTATGCACTTGACTGCTAATCAGAAGGCTGGTGGTTCAAACCCACCAGCCACTCCTTGGAAAGAAGATGGGGCAATCTACTTCCATAGTGATACTGCCTCAGAAATCCAAGGAGGGATTGCTATGAGTCGGGTCCAACTCAACGGCACATAACAACAACAACAACAACAATGCCTAGGATATTGATTTTTATGCGTTCCATTTCATTTACAATTACTTCCAGTTTTCCTAGATTCATACTTCGTACATTCCATGATTATTAATCGGTCCTTGCAGCTGTTTCTTTCATTTCCGTCAGCAAATGGAGGTCCTGAAAGCTTTACTCCATCCACATCATTATGGTTCTACTTTGAGGAGGCAGCTCTTTCCCGGTCATATTTTGAGTGCCTTCCAACCTGAGGGGCTCACCTTCCAGCTCTGTATCAGACAGCGTTTCACTGCTCTTCATAAGGTTTCAGCGGGTAACTTTTTCAGAAGTGGACCTGGCCATGTCCTTCTTCTGAGTGTGTCTTAGTCTGGAAGCTCTGCTGAAACCTGTCCACCATGGGTGACCCTGCTGGTATTTGAAATACCAGTGGCATTGCCTCCAGCCTCACAGCAACACGCAAGCCACCAGTAGGACAAGCTGACAGATGAGTGGTGGTGATCCCATGTAGACAGATTTTAAAAGTGTGCACACCTAAAGCAAGCATTCTTCACTGGTTAACCTAAACTATTACTTGGTTTTAAGATGACTTCAGGGAATATTTTTGTTTTAAGATATAAAGACAATCTCAGGGCAATAGTTTCAGGGTTCATTCAGCCATTGTGGCTTCAGAAAGTTTGGATTCCATGAGGATTTGAAATTCTGTTCTACATTTTCCCCCTTTTGATCAGGATCCTGCTATGGAATCTTTGAAGGAAATGGTCAGTAATGGTAGCCGGGCAGCATCCGGTTCTTAAATTAGACACACATTCCATGCTCTTCCTCTTTCTGACTCTCCACCCCCCTCTGTGTGAGTGATCACTAATGGCCTATGTGCATTTTGGCTAAAACCCAACTCTTTTTGCTGAGCTACAAGGCTCTTTCTCACCCGGTCCACGCCCTGTGTCAGCCATGCTGGTAGGTGTTCTCTCTATCCAGAGTCAACCAGCTCACTCTTCCCACAGGTGTCCCCAGACCTCTGCACAGCCAGCTCCCTCTCAGGATCATGCCCCTGCTCATCCCCTCCCTGGGAACCCTCCCTCACCACCCTGCCCTTCCTTCTCCCACCTCCACCTGGCTTTGTCATCTGTCTCAGGCTCACACATCTGACATGCCCCTGTGGTCTCTGGCTTTATTGTCCTCTCCTCACCAAGGACCTTTTCTGTCTGTCCACCAGCATGTCCACAGCACCCAGCACAGGGTGTGGCACACAGTGGGCTTTGGAACTAAGGGCTTAATCTGGGAATGAAGACATGGCTCATCCCACCAACAGTCTTGTGGGGCTCAGATGGGGTTGGGCACCAGGGTGGAGTATCCAGTAAACAAGGTGAGCACGGGCTTGCTTGTGCTTACTGACTAATCTGCAGTGAACAATGATGCAGTGAAATCCACATGAAACTGTTCACTACCAATCAGTTTACTGGGCACTCTGTCCCTGTCAGACACTGTAATTTTGAAAAGAGGCTTTGATTCAGTTGAAAAGGGCTGTGGGGTTGGGAGAGATACAGATGCCAGCCTCACCTGGCAGCAGAATCTTTGATGTGGTGAAAAAAATGTGAAACTGTTGGGTACAGATTAGTGAGTAAGCACAAGGAAGCCGGTGCTTACCTTGTTTCTTGAGCACCCTGACACTGTTGGTTCCCATGGCCACAGCCTTGAGGGGCCCATCTGAGCACGGACCAGGGGCAAGGGAAAGACAGTGTAGGGGTGCCCATGGGGTGCTGGGCACCATGCTGGCACGCAGCTTCACCCTTCCAGTGCTCACGCCTCCCCCTCTCACAGGTGAGGAAACTGAGGCGAGAGAGGCCATTTCTTGAGCACGGATGGAGGTCTTTCTCAGCTTAGCCCACAAGCACCTCGTGCGACAACGACAGTTGGTTTTTTATATATGTTCCATTTTGCAGACGGTGAGACTGAGGTTTCCTGAAGCCTTGTGGCTCGCTCACAGCTACAAAGTGGGAAAGAGCAGACAGGACAGGCGTCCAGGCCAGCTGACCCCAGCCCAGCTCCTCCAGCGGCCCAGCGTGTGACCTCCGGCAGGTCCCGCAACCCATCAGGCCTCCGGGTCCTGGCCTCTCGAAGGGACAGTTGCTGCTGGAAGGTCCTCCCTGAGCTCAGGCGTGTGTGACATCACAGCTGACATCATCGCCCCATCATCATCCAAGGGACTTTGCGTCTGACCCGAAGCAGAGCTCACTCTCGCATCCTGCAGGCACCCACTCACTCTCTGATGGGGGAGACGCATATAATTATAGAAGTGTGTAGGACAAGCCCTTGGAGAGAAGGACACGCCACAGAGCAACCTGGCCTAAGCGAGGTGTGTTAACCAGTTGAGGGTGTGCAGGGGTGGGCAGCACGGGCCAAGGGCCTGTGGCACCAGAGTGCAGCCCATTCCTGGGGCTGGAGCGCACGGGCAGGGGCTGAGCTGTGAGGTGCGTTACAGCACGAGGCAGGGCAGGTCAAGTACGGTCTCTGAGTGTCCGTCAAAGGTCTTTATCAACAGAATGAAGGGACAACCTACAGACTGAAAAGAAATTGAGGAACCATATGTCTGATGAAGGTCTAATATCCTAAATAAATGAATAAAAGAAATTAAAAATGTCTACAACTTAACAACAAGAAGATAAAGATCCCAATCCAAAAAATAAAAAGGTAAAGGATTGAAGAGACATCCCACCAAACAGGATATCTGAACAGTCAACAGCATGTCCAAAAGCGCTCAGTGTCTGTGGCAGTGAAGTCTGTGTGTCAGCGTGGCTGGGCCTGGCTGAGTATCTGGGCAGCTGGAGGTAGTGTTCCCCATGATGAGACTGGTCATCAACTCCATGGTGGGATCTACTGGAGCAGCTGATAGCTGCCTTAGGGATGTGGTCTGTTTCCCGTATAAAAGGAGAAGCCTTGGGAACGGTCTCTAGCTTATGGCACGCTTGAGTCCTGCAGGTAGGCGTGTTGTTGTTCAGCAGTGCTCTATGCTCTGACGACCTTGGGACTTTGAATGAACTTAAGTTCGTGGTCTGCTGTGTGGTTTGGTATCATCAGGACTGTGCCTTTTTACTTGTCAGCCTTGGGTTTGGCAGCCTCAGCAGCCAGCAGCTGTCTGAGTGAACAGATACCTCTAGCTCCAGTGGGCCGGGAACAGGAGGCAGAGCTGGACCCCAAGGTTGAGGGCCTTTCACCCAGCCCCTAGAGCCTGGCACTTTGCACTCGGACTTAAAGCCTCCAATTGTAAGAATTGACTCCTGTTTGTTCGAGCCATCCCATTTGTGGCATATTCCTGTCAGAGCTGCACTAGGGAACCAGAAGTCATTAGAGAGATGCAAATCAAAACCACAGTGAGATACTGCCTCACTGCTAGAGATGGCAGTGATAACAGGAAACAACACGCTTCGTTGGCCAGGTTGTGGAGAAATCAGAACTCGCATGGACTGCTGGTAGCAAAGTAAAATGTTCTCCACAACTGCTGTGGGGAACGGTTTGGTGGTTCCTCAGAAAGTTGAACAGGGAACTAACACAGACCCATCATCCCAATCCTGGGTCCGTTCCTGGAGAATGAAGGCAGGAATGCAAACAGAAACCTGTTGGGCAACGTTCCCTGGAGCAGGGTGGGAACAACCCAGTGTCCATCAGCAGATGAATGGACAAACAGTGTGGTCCGTCCACACCGTGGAATCCTTGAGCCCACGAGAAATGAAGCCCCGGTGCACAGCCCAACATGGATGGCCCTCGAAGACACCACGCTGAGCAAATTAGCTAGTCATAAAGGACGAATGCTGTATGATCTCACTTCCATGAAATAAGCAAACGTTCAGAAACCAAAGAGTAGTGACCAGGGGTGCAAAAAAAAAACAAACCCAAATTCACTGCCATTGACTCGATTCTGACACATAGTGACCCCCTTTGGGTTTCTGAAGCAGTAAATCTTTATGGGAGTAGATTATCCAGTCTTCCTTCCGAGGAGTGGTTGGTGGGCTTGAACCGCCAGCCTTCTGGTTAGCAGTCAAATGCCTTAGGCACTGGGCCACCAGAGCTCCAGGGGTACAGGGAGCAGGGAAAAGAGAATTCTGCTCAGGAGGGCGTGAGTTTATGCTCATGGTGGTGGGATGGTTTGGAAAGAGATAGTGAGAATGGTTGTTCCACTGAAGACTGGAACCAGTGTTACTGGGTAAGACATGTGGAAATTGTTCAGTTCACACATTGTTACGTATATCGGAAGGAAGATTGGGAGATCTACTTCTGTAGAGATACTGCTTCGGAAACCCAAGGAGGGGTTGCTGTGAGTCGGGTCCAACTCCATGGCAGTGAGGTGGGGGATGTATAGTTCCACTACAATAAAAAAAGATAATTAGTTTTTTAAAATAAAAATAATGATGAAGTATCCTGAGTTTTATAAATATGTTTAAGTAATATGTATGACAACAGTACCACAAAGGCAGTGTGGTCACTGGCATGGACCATCCACACCCAGTGTGGTTATTGGCACACATGTAGATGGTCCATCTCAGTGACCACACTGCATGTAAACGGCCCACACCTCCCAAATAAAAGGCAGAGATTCTCAGGTCGGATAAAAGCAAGCCCCAACCACATGCTATCAACAGGTCAGGCTAAATCTAAAGACAGAGAGAAGTTCAAAGTCAAAGGATTGCAAGTGCATGCTTTGCTCCTCGGCCTGAATCCAACACACCACTGGGAAGAGAGAAGTGGGCACCGTGTCTGCAAATCAAAACCATCTTCAGATGCATCAAAATGCACTCGCCTGGCTCCAGCACGAACTGGAAGCCTGGTTGGTTGCCTCCCTTAAAAACAGGGCAAAAATAAGGCCTGGAGGAGCCCTGAGCTCACTCCTGGGGAGCTGGGTGCAGAGCAGAGGTGAGCAGCCTCGAGTCCCAGCACCTCAAACAGCTGAGCTTGCAACAAGCTGGAGAGCCCTGCTTTCTGGTCATCGGTCAAGTCCCCTCCGGCTATTCCACACACTTCAACCCTTATCACTTAAGGGTATAAATTATCACAGCTCCTCCCTTGATTACAAGTATCTTATCAACCAACAATGTGGGTGCATTGCCCGTAGGCCTGCTAATGCTGCGCTCCGGAGGGAGGCTCTGGAACCTTCCAACTTTGCACAGGTCAGCCCCGTCTCAGTGTCGTGTCAGCCACGCTGACTGCACGGCAGGTGTCTGACGGTGTACACGGGGTGACGGGGGAGTGCAGGTCTGCCGCCCACTCCGGGCCCTGCTCCCTCATGCCGTAGATTACGAGCAGGGATCTGACATGGGCAGCTGTGTGAGGTTGGGCAGTTTCTCAGCCTCTCTGGGCTCAGGAATGCCTTACAAAGGGGTACATAAAGGTTGGCAGTTCAAACCCACAAGCTGCTCCGCGGGAGGAAAATGAGGCCGCCTGCTTCCATACAGATTTCTGGACTTGGAAACCCAGTGGGGTCGCTAGGAGTCAGAACTGACTCTGTGGCACTGGGTTTCCAGGAAGCCTCTGGGAGTCCCTGAGTGGTGCAAACGGTTAAGCGCTCAGCCAGCCACTGGCTGAGAAGTTGGTGGTTCAAACCCTCGAGAGGCACCTTGGAAGTATGCTTGGCAATCTTCTTCACAGCCGCGACAGCCCCCGGGAGCAGTGCTGCCCTGCGCCCACGGGGTTGCCAGGCTCAACTTGGCTGGGCCTGGTTGAGTGGCTGGGCAGCTGGATGTAGTTATTCCCCGTGGTGAGGGTGGTAATTATCTGCATGGTGGGTTCTACTGGAGTGGCTGGGGAGCTGCCTTTGGGTGTGTGGTCTGCGTCCCGTGTATGAGCAGCAGCTTCGGGAAGGGTCTCTAGCTCGTGGCGCGCCTGGACCCTGCATGTGGCCAGGTTATTGTTCAGCAGCCTGCCGTGCTCAGCCCATCTTGGGACTTTTAACGGACTTGAATGAATGGCCTGTCGTGTGGTTTGGTAACATCAGGATTGTGCCTTTTAACAACCTTGGGCTTGTCAACCTCAGCAGCCAGCAGCTGTCTGATGAAGAGAAGCCTCTACCTCCAGTGGGCCGGGAGCAGGAGGCAGGCAGAGCCCCAAGGTTGAGGGGCTTTCACCCAGCCCCAAGAGCCTGGCACTTTGAACTCAGACTTAAAGCCTCCAAACTGTAAGAGAATCAACTCCTGTGTGTTAAGGCCATCATCCCATTGGTGGTATATATTCTTGGCAGAGCGGCTCTGGGAACCAGAACAATTGTCCACCACAGGGCTGGGGCATGAGCCCCCCAGGCTGGAAGGCACACCAGATGCCGGTGGGCAGCCGTGGATGTGAACACACGGATGACTGTGAGGATGGCCCAGGTCTGGGCAAGGCTTCACCCCTTGGACATGGGTCACCATGAGTCAGAGCCGACTCGACGACAACTAACAGCATGTTTATTTATCGGCCATACCCCCCAGAACGTAGGCTCTAGGAAGCCAGGAACCTCCCTTTTCATCGTTAACCCCCAGCTTCCAGAAGTCCCTGGAGGGGTGCAGTTAACATTCAACTACTAACCAAAGGTTAGAGGACAGACTCAGCCCGAGGTGCCCAGGAGGAAATGCCTGGTGACCTGCTTCAACTACTAACCAAAGGTTAGAGGACAGACTCAGCCTGAGGTGCCCAGGAGGAAGTGCCTGGTGACCTGCTTCAACTA
>NW_006921831.1:547269-563786 GCF_000298275.1 Orycteropus afer afer
CCTTGGAGACCCTGTGGGCAGTTCCACTCTGTACTCTAGGGGCACTGTGGGTTGGAATGGACTCCAGGCAGTGGGTGTGGTTTGGGCTTTGCTTCCCTGAAGATTGACAGCCTTGGAGACCCTCTGTTGTTGTGGTTGTTAGGGGCCTTCAAGTCGCCATCCTTGCTATACCTGAGCCCATCGTTGCAGCCACTGTGTCAGTCCATCTCTTGAGGGCCTTCCCCTTTTTTGTTGACCCTCCACCTTCCCAAGCATGATATCCTTCTCCAGGGAATGGTTCCTTCTGACCACATGACCAAAGTAGGTGAGGCAAAGTCCAGCCTGGAAATCCTCTTGGGAAATTCTACCCTGTCGTCCAGGGTCCCTATGAGTCAGAACTCAATAGCACACAACAACAACAGCATGGGCAGTCTGTCGCAGTGGATGGGGGGAGGTGTCACACTGGGACTTGAGGGGCCTGCCCCGGAAAGCCACCAGGCCCCTGAGCTGATGTGGTCACCTCTCCTGGGCCCTGGCTGCTGTGGACGGGGGAGTCCCTCTCGCTGTGACCGATGGAGGAGGAGAGGTGGGTCCTCTCGGTCAAAGTTCACACTGGGACTCACCACCCCTCCCCCGCAGATCACGCCAGACATCTGCCAACACCATCTGTCCCCCTCCTCAACCCGTTCCAGGAACATCACTGTGGACCTCCTGTGCCCATGCCTGGCTATGGGTCGGGTGTGAGAACGCTTCTCTGTGTTCACTTGGGAATACACTCATTTGAAAAGATGGACATTAGTCAAGTCATGACACCCTGCAGGAAAGGCCCACGGGGCTGGGGGCGACCTCACAGGGGGCTGACAGCCAGGAGGAACTGAGATGACTACCTTGGAGGGGACAGGTGAGCTGTGTGGGTGGAAAGGAGAGCATTTCAGGCAGGGCGCTGGAGGGGACCCAGCAGGGCCCTGTGGGCAGGGGAAGGGGGACAGGGAAGGGGCCTAGAGCAGTAGAAGGCTCTGCAAAGGTATGAGCTGAGTGTTGTAATTCCATCTGCTTTCAGAAAGACCACCCTGGCTGTACTGGGGGGCAGAGTGGCTGTGGCTGCCTCAGAGCAGGGAACAGAGATGCAGTGTCCAGGGCCTGTCCTTCACTTACCGAGGCGGACTCTGCCACCCCCCCACTTTCCAGGCCTCAGTCTTGAGACTGGACCCCTGCTGAGGGAGGGCGTGTCCAACAACAACCACTACAAAAGGTGCCAAGCCTGCAGGCTCCAGCCCCCCAGCCCCGAGCCAGGACCTCAGGCTGTGTGGCCCACCCTGCCCCACCATAAAACCATTCCAGCCCCCTCTCTGCCTGTTCACTGACCTGCAACCCAGGTGCAAATTGGGCCCGGCCAGGAACAAAATGGCTTTGATCCGCCAAATGGTGCAGGGGATGGGGAGGGGCACTGCCTTGGCACCCGACACCCAGGCACCATGTCCCTCAAAGACCCAGGCCCAAGAAGGGGCCGGAGGGATTCGCTCCCAGCGCCCCCCCCCCACCAGGGATGCAGCCGCCACACCTGCCAGGCCCCTTCCTGGCTTGGGGGCCGTGAGCACCACCACTAGGACCAGCTCTTCCTGAAGGTACACTTCAAAAGAGAAGGAACACAGATTCCTGTAGAGACTAAAGTGGCCAGCACAGCCTTTCACCATCCTCATTCAGTCTGCACACAGACCGGGAGGCTGTTCTTGTTCAAACAGAACAAAGGAATACCGTGTGGTTTAAAATCAGGGAGGGAGTGCGTCAGGGTTGTGTCCTTTCACCATACTCATTCAATCGGCATATTGAGCAAATAATCTGAGAAGCTGAACTATATGGAGAGGAACGTGGCATCAGGATTGGAGGAAGGCTCATTAACAACCTGTGATATGCAGATGACACAACCTTCCTTGCTGAAAGTGAAGATGACTTGAAGCCCTTACTGATGAAGATCAAAGACCACAGTCTGCAGTATGGTTTACGCCTCAACATAAAGAAAACAAAAATCCTCACAACTGGACCGAAAAGCAACATCATGACAAATGGAGAAAAGATTGAATTTGTCAGGGATTTCATTTCACTTGGATCCACAATGAACACACGTGTAAGCAGCAGTCAGGACATCAAACAAGGCATAGCACTGGGCAAATCTGCTGCAAAAGCCAAGATGTCACTTTGAGGACTAAGGTGCACCTGACCCCAGTCATGATCTTTCCAACCGCTTCATATGCACGTGAGAGCTGGGGTCTGCTGATGGAGCCCATGTGACAGGGAGGAGTTGGCTGACCGACCAGGCTCCAGCATGAGCCCCCGCCACCTACCAGCTCAGTGATCAGACGTGTTACAGAACTCGCCCGGGACATCTGAGACCAGCAAGCTGACCACCAGGTCTTTCCTCTGAGCACCTCCCTGCTGTGACACTCCCAGGTGTGTCTCCAGAGGTAGGGAGGGCGGGAATGCAGACAGAAACCAACCCCGCCAACGCGCATTGGGGCACTTAGCACAGTAGCCAAAAGGTGGAAACAGCCCAGGTGTCCATCAACAGATGATGGCTCCACACAGTGTGATCCATCCTCACCATGGACTCCCGCTCAGCCCTAGAGAGATGGGAAGCCCTGGTGCGTGTCCCAACATGCACGGACCTTGAAGACATCACGCTGAGCGAAATCAGTGCATCACAAATGGACAAATACTGCGTGATCCCGCTTACGTGAAACAAGCAAACAGAAACCAGTGATGGTTACTGGTGACCAGGGGCAGGAGGGAGGGGGTCTGCTTAAGGGCTGGGATTTGATGTTCAGGGTGGTAGAATGAGTTGGAATGGAACAGTGGCTGGACTAGACCAAGGCGGTCAGTGTCCACGAATTTTATGCACAGAATGAATGTTTTGCTGTGTATATCCTCACCACACACACAGCACCCCCCCCCACACACACACAAGATAAACCGGCAGCATATGCAGGAGCCCTGAGGCCCCAAAAGGACACCAGGGAGCCTTCTTCTCCCCCAGTGTGCCCTGGAACCTCTAGCCAGAGGAAAATCTGCCCAGAGCTGGCCGGGGGGCATTTCTGGTCTCCTCACCTTCGACCTGCCTCCTCAGCTCCCCCCACAAACGCACCCAGCCCACGAACACCCCTCTCTTGCCCAGTGACCAAGCCCTTGGACGCGGTCCCTGTATTATGGAAACTTCCCCTCCAGAATAGGAGGCGGAAATGAGGAGCAGGAGCCGCACAGGTGAGGACGGAGGAGGGATGTGGAGGCCAGAGGTGAGAGCCACGCAGCGAGCCCCCCTGGCTGCTGTCTGGAGCCCGGGCTTTGCAGCAGGGCCCGGGGCTGGCCAGCAGCTCCTCCGAGCGGCGCCCGGGCCACGTGGAGCCCACGGCCCGCAGCGGGCCTGCCCTGCACGGCCCCGGCCTTTCTTCTCTGCACTTCTCTCCCGGGTGCCCATTCTTCCACCAAAAGCTTTTGATTCTGCAGGAAGTGGACAAAGGGGCTAATCTGAGTTTAATTTCTGAAGGCAGGCCTTTGATTGAACAGTCAGTCATTTAAGTAATTAATGCTCTCAGTGTGGGGTTAGAACGCGTCCCGTTTAGCTCGTCTCTTTCCCTAGAGCCAGAGGGAGACCTCACAGTGCTCGGTACCTTCAAACCATTAATTTCTACCAACCGGGACATTCCAAGGACGGGAGCAGTTATTTAATGTGACTTTGCAAAGTTTTCCACCAGCGGCGATTAAATCCATTACCACGGACTGAGCCCCCAAGGATGTCCCGCGCATGCGCCTACCTACAGCGCGCGGGTTCTGCGCAGACGCCCGGCCTCTTGCAGGGAAGTAAGTGTCTGGGCGCATGAAGACGGACTACGGGGATTTAGAGCTATTTTTTCAAGGCCAAACTGTCACATCTTCCATTCATTCATTCAATCAACAGACAATTGTTCTGAGATACAGTCCAACCTGCGAAATCCAGAATGTGCAGGTCTGACCTGTCAGAGAAGGAAAATGCAAATATTTTCCATGAATGGAGAGTGATGGGAAAGTAATCAGACTGCACCCTGTCAGAGGCGGAAAACTGGCGAGACCCGGAAAACATCACTCCTGTTGAGCTCCGGCTCTCAGAGACATCACTGTTGTTTATTTCCAAGGCCAAATTGCCCTCTTTGCCTTCCTTCAATTCAATCCACAGGTAGTTTTTTGTTCGTCAACATTGGACGGAAAAGCTCCTACTGTCAGCAAAGCACCGGGTGGGTCTGAGAGGCTCTTGCAGGGGAGTAAACAGGGTGTGAGTGGGTGGCGGCCTCGGGTGGGAACACCGGAGCGCAGGGCAGCTCGGAGGGTGTCGGGATGGGAGGCGGAAGTGAAGAGCAGGAGCCGCCCAGGTGAGGACCGAGGAGGGGCAGCCAGGTGAAGCAGAAGCTGTGAGGGGCCTGCGGAACAGGGCGCAGGGTCCGGCTTCAGAGGGGAGGCCTCTGAGCTGTGTGCAGGGAGTTCTGAACAGGAGCGGGGGGCGGGGAGAGAAGCATGTGGCGGGGTCCTCACTCTGGTGCTGTGGCCCCAACCTTGTTTGGGAATAAGATCTTCGCAGGTGTGATCACGTTAAGATGAGGTCACGCTGGACAGGGTGGACCGGCCTTAAACCAATGACTGGTGGCCTTTTAAGAAAACAGACTCAGGCATAAAGAGAGGACACCCCATGAGGATGCAGGTGTATTGAAGGGATGCAAGCCAAGGAACGCGGGCACCACCGGAAGCTGGGACGGGCAAGGAGGGAAGGTGTGCCCAGCTATGCGGGCTCCCCAACCCCGTCCCTGTGGGCGTGGCCTGGTTCGGAGAGCGGGTCTTTGCAGATGCTATCGGTTCACAGGAGGTCCCCTGGAGCAGGGTGGGTCCTGGTCGCACCTGAGTCGTGTCCAGCAAAGAGAAGAGATGCGGAGACACCGAGAAGGACGGCCGGGAGGACGGAGCTCTGCTGCATCCACAAGCCCGGGACGCCGGGGGCCACCCCAGCAGAAGCCGGGAGCCACCGGGCCGATCCTGCCCCGAGTCTCTGGAGGGGGCTCGGCCGCGGCAGCCTGAACTCAGACTTCTGGTCTCCAGGCTGAAGACTGTGGTTCTGCCCTCACCAGCCGCCGGGTCTGCGGGACTTTCTCTCGCCAGTCATGGAAGCTCACGCAAGGCACTTGGGAGGGACAGCCCGTAGCGCAGCCTCCTGTCCTGTGGTGGGGGGTCTGTGTGCCCCCAGTGACCAGAAGTTGATACAATGCCTCCTGTTCAAGAATAACTTAGTCGTCTGAGCCTGTAAACACTGACACGGAATCCAGAATACGGCCCTGCTCCTAGCTGGTGATTTGAGGCAAGTTACTTAACCTCTCTGTTCCTCGGTCTCTTCATCACGGATCACCACAGAGTCTGCTTCCCAGGGCTGGTGGAGGCACTGAGCAAACTCACAGAGATGCTTAGAACAGGGTGTGGCTGACATTAACACTCACCGAGTGGCAGTAATGGAAGCAGTGGTGGTTCGGGGGCAGAGTCCTCGCCTTCCATGGGGGTGGGGCAGGCCCCATGGCCGCCCCCACATGTGCCACACGCGGCCCCCACCCTCTGTCCCGGGAGCCTGTGTGTTTCTCTGATGCTGGACGGTGTCAGCGAAGCTCCCGACTAAACACCAGGAAGAAGGGCCTGGTGGTCAGCTTCTGCGGATCAGCCCGTGGAGCCCGCGGCTCACGGTGGTTGGCTCTGCAGCCGATTGGGACGGCACAGGAGCGGACGAGGGTTTGATCCACTGCGTCGGCTGCTGTGAGTCAGGGGCCCACGCGACAGCAGGTGACAACAGTGGCGGTCGGTAGTAATTCTAGCTAGAGGCAGGTCCTGTGCCCGGATCTGGGGGCCTGTGTGAGCGGCCCCCCGGAGGCTCAGAGTGCACTGGGAGAGAGGCAAGCAAGCAGACGACACACACAGAGAGACCAGGGCAGTGACGAGGACAAGCATGCACTGAGGGGCCTGAGGGGCGTGCAGTGCACACTGGCCACAGCGAGGGGCTCCTCCCAGGAAGGTGGTCTGAGTGGAGCCTGGAAATCAAGGGTATTAGCCAGAGGAAGAGAGGCGGTGGAGGGCAGCCAGGCAGGGACAGGGTCTGCTGCCCACACTCTCCAACACACACGTGCAGATACACAGATGGGAGCACACAAGCACGTACACCATGCATGTAAACATGTACGTGTACATGAAACACACACGCATGCAAACGCACACAGGAGCACACACCATCCGTACAAGCAGGTACACGTGTGTATGTGCATGCACACGTGAATGTACGCCACACACAGCATGACCACTTATGTATATATGCCCACGTATGCTTGGGCACAGGAGCTCTGGTAGCATAGTGGCTAAGACACTTGCCTGCTAACCAGACGGCTGGCGGTTCAAACCCACCAGCCACTCCTCGGAAGGAAGGTTGGGCAATCCTACTTCCGTAGTGATACTGCCTCGGAAACCCAAGGAGGGGTCGCTATGAGTCGGGGCCGACTCGACGGCACATAACAACAACAACAACATGCTTGGGCACACATACCCACAGGCACACATGCATGTGCACATATGAGCAAATGGCCATGCATCACACATACAAACATGCACACGTGCAGGCACATGTAAGCACACCCATGGACATAAACACACACCGCACGTGTGCACACACATGCACATCCCTGAGCCAACACCATGCACACAGGGATGCACGCACATGCTCCAGTGCACACACAGGCATGCACGCACACATCTGACGGGGTGTCCTGCTCCCTCCATCCATCCCCCTAAGCCTGAGGCCATCATCAGATGGGGTTGGCTCCCTTAGGTTGCAGACAAAACCCGCAGCACAGCGCCATCTGGTGGGGGCAGCAGGGCCAGGCTGCAAGGGGCCCTTTCCGTTTGCTGTGGGGACAGGATTTTCCAGGATGGGCTGGCACCAACTCTAGCCCCAGGCGGTTCTGGAGGCCTGGGACAGGAGCCCAGCCACCCCTTCGTTTGGGAGCAGTTGGGACCCACGCCCCTGCCCTACCCCTGTGCTGGCTCCCTAGTGGCCTGGGCTCTGCTGGGGAGATTAGAAGCCTCCTTCCTCCCTGGCCTCCACCTGCCGCCTCCATGAAATGGGGCCATCACACACACACAAAAAAAAAACCCACCTCACTGCCATCGAGTCATTTCCGACTCACAATGACCCCCATTGGGTTTCTGAGGCTGTAAATCTTTATGGAAGTAGATTGCCCAGTCTTCCTTCCATGGAACGGCTGATGGGTTTGAACCACCGACCTTCTGGTTAGCAGTCAAGTGCCTTATCCACTACACCACCAGCGTGGCCATCACAGGTGCCTGCCAAGCCCAGGCCACCTGTGTCCAGAGCAGCCCCTCCGCCTGCCCGGGGCTGCCCGTAAGTAGCCTGGCCACGCTCTTCAGGGGCTGGTGGGGGCTCCCGCTGGGCCAGTCCGCAGAGCAGACTCAGCCAGCAGGGGTCCCCAGTCCCTGGCTTCCGTGGCTTGCCAGCTCACCAGCTTCTGCAGCACAGGTGTGGGGGGGCGAGCTGTGAGAAATTCAGTCTCGGGGGCCCCATCTGCATTGTAACAAGCCCCGAGGGATTTCAGCACCCCTCTCTCCCCGGACCTTCCACCACCAAGCCTGAGCTCTTTGGGGCAGGAGCTCTCTGTCCCCCACCCTGCCTGCAGGGATGAGGGCTCCGTATGTGTGCTGTGTGTGACGCATGCACGGTAGAGAAGGCGGCAGGGGCCCCTCCTGGCCGGGCCAGGAGCGGGTTATGGCCCAAGCTCCGAGTCAGGCCCTGGGTTGAATGCTGATTGGGCCACTCACCGGATGAGTTGCTGTTGTTAGGTGCCGGCGAGTTCATCGTGATCCGTGGCAGCCCCGCGTGCTCCCATGGGTTTTCTGGGCTGTCGTCTTTACCGGAGCACATCACCGGGCCACCTTCTGCAGCCCGCCTGGGCGGGGGTCCCGCACACGCTGGCCTGCTGAAATGCCGGCTACCGTCACTGCGGCCTGGTGCATTTCGACGCCCGGCGAGCCCGTGTGGGCCAGAGCAGAACCGTGCTCCGCAGGGTCTTCAGGGCTTCGGCCTTCCGGAAACGGATCACCAGGCTTTGCTTCTGAGGTCCTGCTGGGCAGGTCTGAACCAGCAGACCTCAGCCAGCAGCCGAGTGCCTAACCGTGGGTGCCCCCTAAAGGGTCCCGCCAGGCGGGGAACCCGGGGCAAGTCAAATCCCTCTTCCGTGCCTCACTTTCCCCCTTGATAAAACAGGAACAATAACAGTGGATGTCCCAGAGAGTTGCCATAAGGGTTAAATGAAATCTAACCCGGGTCAGTCTACAGTAGGTGCTTGATAAATGCAGTGGGTAGAAGTGGCATTGCTCTGCATTGGTGTTTAAGCCCCAGTCCCCGGGGCCATTCACCTCCACAGTCCAAGAGGCACCTCTCAGAAGGGGCACAAGAGGAGGCCAGGCTTCTACCCGTGATGCGGGTCTGGGGTCCACGCATCTTGACCAGAGGCCCCGCATCAAAGGCAGCCAAGTGGCACTGCCTTCGTGCATTTCCGTAATTCACTCCACACCAATTAATCTTCCAAGGTTGGTGGGAGGCTGCGGCCCCTCCCTGGAGAATGTGACATTCCCCGGAGTGCGGGCGTGAACTTCTCGGCTGGCATCACGTTAATTTCCCCTGAGTCCTGCAAAGTGGTTTCAGAACAAGGCGTGCAGCTGGGCAGGACCCCGACATCTGAAACACATCTGTGGGGGGGGGGGGCGTGGCACTATGACATTTGCTAATTGCCGATTGAGCTTCAGCGTGAGCACCGGGCACACAGACGGAAGCTTCCCGGGCTGAGGCTGGAGGGAGGGGAGGGCTGGCTTCCGGGCCAGGCACACCCCCGGATGGGCATCCTGTGATGGTCACGAAGATTTGACTTAGATCCAACAGGACAGATAGCAGGGAAGGTCCCTTCTGGACAACAGAGGGGGCCGGTCAGGTGCTGGGAGACCTGGGCTCCAGAACCATCTCTGCTGAAAACCAACCGGGCAATGGGGGCCCAAGCCCTTGTCACCCCCAGGCATCTGGGAGAGGGGCTGTGACGGTCTTATTTCTCTCGTGTGGCTATGACAGACATACCACAAGGGGGTGGCTTCAACAAACAGACATTTATTTTCTCACAGTTAGGAGGTGTGGTAGTTAAGTTGGGTGTCGACTTGGCTGGGCCTGGTTTTGAGCGCCGGGCAGCCGGATGCAGCGATTCCCCAGGATGAGACTGGTCGCCAGCCCCATGGTGCACTCTGCCGGGAGCAGCTTACCAGCTGCTGTGGGGATGTGGTCTGCTTCCCGTGGCTAAGAAGGCAGCCCTGAGAAAGGTCTCTGGTTTTCAGGCACACTTGGACCCTGCAGGTAGCCAGGTCTTCATTCAGAAGCCTTCCATGTTTCCTGCCGACCTTGGGACCGTCTCTGGACTTGAGCTAGTCGCCTGCCGTGTTGTTTGGTAATCTTGAGACTGTGCCAATTTATCTGTCGACCTTGAGTTTGTCAGGCTCAGGGGCCAGCAACTGTCTGAGCTAAGAGAAGCCTCCAGGTCCAGTGGGCCGGGAGCAGGAGGCAGAGCTGAAGCCCGAGGTTGAGGGGCCTTCACGCAGCCCCTAGAGCTGGCACTTTGAATTCAGACTTCCAGCCTCCTAAATTGTAAGAGAATCAACTCCTGTTTGTTCAAGCCACCCGTTTGTGGTATGTCTGTTAGAGCACCACAAGAGAACCGCAGCGGGAGGCAAGAAGTCCAGGTGCAGGTAATGGCTCTGGAAGCCTTTCTCTCTGTTTGCTCTGGAGGAAGGTCCCCGACTCTTCCCAGCTTCTGCTCCTGAGAGGTCATGTGGCTTGACATCTCTCTTTTCCCATCTCTTTCTTCATTCATTTCACTGTAAGTGGCAAAGACAGACCACACAGCCCATTTACGACCTTGCTTAGAAATCTCCTCAGCCAGATGTCCAAGTCGATCGCTTTAAGTTTCTATCTTCTGCCAAACATTTGAACATCTTCAGACAAGTTCATTGCCACTGTATAAAAAGCATCTCTCTTCCTCCAGTGTCCAATCATACGTTCATCATTTCCTTTTAAAGCCTCACATTCAATGTCCACATTTCTAGCAACATTCTTTGCAGATACCTTATGTATTCTCTAAGATGACAGCACAAGTCATCCATTCTCTAAAAATGAAGAAGCCTGTCTTGGAAGAAGTCCAGCAGAATGCTCCTTAGAAGTGAAGATGCTGAGACGTCGTCTCACGTGCTTTGGGTCTCTGATCAGGAGGGACCGGTCCCTGGAGAAGGACATCATGCTGGGTAAAGCAGAGGGTCTGATTGAAAGAAGAGGACCTTCAAGGAGATGGGTTCACACAGCGGCTGCCACACGGGCTGTAACACAGCAATGACCACGAGGAAGGTCCCGGACTGGGCAGGGTTTCACTCTGTCACACGTGGGTTGCTGTGAGTCGGAGCTGACTCGATGGCATCTGACAACCACAACAAGATGACAGAGACTTTCTAAAGAATTCTCCTCACGTCCTCTGAGCCCTCACTGGCATTGCCTGTGGCATCCATAATCCTACCAACAGCCTCTTCGTGGAAATCTAGGCTTTTATGGTCACCTTAAAACTCTTCCAGCCTCAAAGGGATCAAAATTGGAGATCCTGGAGAGAGTGGGAGGAAAATGTGAAACAAACACAAAAATGACCAGAGTTACTGGTCAGATAGAGATTGGTGGGACCACTGAGATTATGGCCCCGGGTTATCCTTCGGGCCTGGAAAAGGATTCATCTGTGGATTAGCTCTTAACCCAACAGTAGAAAGACTTCTACGCAGAACACCTACCCTAGGGAGAGGCACCCACCTACCCCAGGGAGAGGCAACCCTTAGATCAATCAGCCAGGAGACATCAGAGGGGCAGCATTCATGGAGGGAAAGCCAGACAGACAGAAACGCATAGACAAGAAGGGCACAGGAAGGGGTAGTCACAGGAAGGGGAGGGGAGGAGAGTTTTTTATGGTTCGGGACAGTAATCAGGCTGTGAAACCAAATGTGCATGAACTGCTAAATGTAAAACAAATCTGCCTCATAAATTTGTACCTAAAGCACAATAAAAACAAACAAACTCTTCCAGCCTTAACCCATCACCCAATTCCAAAATTGCTTGCACATTTTAGGTATCTGATAGCATAGCACCTCGGTCTCGGTACCAAATATCTTATGCTGGGTTCTTTAGAGAAACAAAACCAGTGAAGCAAATATATAAATATATAGAAACAGGTTTGCTTCAAGAAATTGGCTCCCGAAATTGTGGAGGCTAGCAAGTCCTAAATCTGCAGGTCAGTGGCAGGCTGAAGGCTCCTCTGAGAGTCAGAGGTCAGACCACTAGATGAGTGCAGGATTGAGAGAGCATGCATGTGAGCTTTGCCTGAACACGCCTATCTATTGAATACAGGCCACACTGCCAAGGAAACTCCCCTTTCAGCTGGTTGGCTGCTCACATCAGATCACAAAGTAGAGGATGCTTGCATGATATCCCCCAAACACTGAGAGTCGTGGCTTGCCTTGACCATCATTTCATCCTTCCCCAGCTCACCCATAGAGCCCAGGACCTGGCTTATGGCTGAGGACTCTGCTGTGACTGAGGACCTGCAGGGCCAGTCGGAGGGACTTCAGAGCCTTAGCTCCAAACCTCCACTATGAAGAGCCCCAAAGGGGGTCTGCTCCATGGCCTGTCCTCATGGTTTGCCCCCTGGTGGGCCTGGTGGACCTGGCAGGCCTGGCAGACACAGAGCCAATGCAGAGCTTTTAAACTGGATCCTGAGTCATTTGCACACCTGGCTTTTTAAAGCACAGGCTGTCTTAGCTGCGGTGTGTGGAGAAGCTGGATGCCCCTGGCAGCCTCACCCACCGCTGACAGCTCCTTGGATGGCCAGGGCAGCAGGTGTCCGGGTGCACCCTGCTCCGTAAGTCCCCATGTGAACATGAAGTGGGCATGTGAGCTTGTTTGGCAAACACAGCACCAGACATGTTTGAGGACCTCCTGGTCCTGCCCATCCAACCAGACCATTACCCCTCAGGAGCCCTCTGCAGAAATTCTGGGACCCCCACCCCTTTGGGAGTGAAACACTGGGCCTCCATCCCTGTCTCCAAGGGATGGGGGAAAAGGGCTGAAGACACAAAGTGTGGGGACTGCCGGCCACAGCCAGCGTGTCCTGGGGTCTCCTCTGACCCCTCCGCACCTCTCAGTAGTAACAGCAGAAAGACACTCCCAGGACATGAGTGACAATCTAGCGAAAGTGCCCAGTGTCCTTGCACCTCTGTCCAGCGTTTCCTGGAGGCTCTGATGGTGACCATTCCCACCCCGTCTCCGACCACACCAACATCCACCTCCAGCTGTTGTTGTGTTGATGCTGACTTCAGGCGCCCCTGCCTGTCAGAGCAGAGCTGGGCCCCAGCTCTGGGTTTTCAGTCGACAGCCAGGGCTTTCTTCTGAGACACTCTAGTTGGGCTTGGACCTCCAAGCTTTCAGTTAACAGCCGAGGGGTTAACCATTTTTGGTACCCAGACACTCCCCAACTAAACACACAATCAAATAAAGTCAGCATGCTTGCCCTCACCTTCCCTTCCAGACATGTCCCCCAACTCGGTCTGCCTCTTGAAGACTTTGTCCGTAAGCCTTTCCCCCAAGTGGAGCAGGAAGGGCTTTCCACCACATGATCGATTTGACTGGCCTCACTGAGCGTCCACATGGAAAACACTGAATGGGCAAATGTTGGGTTCTCTACATCTTCACAAACCAACCAACCCAAACCCACTGCCATCGAGTGGATTCTGACTCATAGCGACCCCCACTGGGTTTCCAAGGTGGTAAATCTTTATGGAAGTAGATTGCTCAGTCTTGATTCCACAGAATGGCTGGTGGGTTTGAACCACCAACCTTCTGGTTTGCAGTCAGATGCCTTAGGCACTGCACCCCTAGGGCTCCTCTACATCCTTACAGCAACAAAGAATAATTATGAAACAAATTATGAGGAGAGATCTAATGCTTAATCGACAGGAAGTTAAGTACACCAAAGGGACAAAAATTGTGAGAGAGCTCCTTTATTTATGTGGGGTTGAATTTGTAAGGGAAAACAAACCCACAACCCACTGCTGGGGAGTCCATTCTGACCCACAGCGCCCCTAGAGGACAGAGTGGAACTGCCCACAGGGTCTCCAAGGCTGTCAATCTTCACAGAAGCAGACTGCCTCATCTTTCTCTCCCGGAGCGGCTGGTGGGTTCCAACTGCCAATCTTTTAGTTCGCAGCTGAGTGCCTTAACCACTGCACCAGCAGAACTCCTCAAAGAAACAGAGGATACTTCATTTAGAAGACACTAACAGGCTACCAGGCCCTTGGTGCCATTGCAGATCTTGTGCTGGGAGCTACTAGGGCCCCTTGCCCTATTTGCAGGCTGTGAGCTGAGGTGGGCTGTCTCCAAAGCCGGGGCTCAGGGCTCTGGCCCTTCATCCTGCCCAGGGGCCGAGGTCCAGCCTCACTCTCCCTGAAGGCACTGCTCCAGCCCAGCCCCCCGTGGTCTGAAGGGAGACCCCCCGGGCCAGGCCAGGCTCTTCCTGCAGCCCGCTCCTGGCCCGCAGAGAACCTCTGGATCAGAGAGCCACGTGCCTGACCGCCAGGGGGGCATTCTAGCTCATTATGCAGACTAAAGGCAGCTGGTGGGATAGCTGGAGACAGACAGGCAGCGGGTTAGGACCACCGGGGGAGGCCGGGGGCTGAGATCTTTTGTGCCGGACTCTGATTTCCTCTCGTGTAACCTCACAATAAACCTGGCGAGCCATAACGGTAACTGCCAGTGCCGATTCTCAAGCACCTATCGTACATCCATGGGTCGTGCGAACAGTTAAAGCGCCGTGTGCTTACCGAAAGGTTGCAGGTTCGAGTGCACCCAGAGGTACCGTGGGAGCAAGGTGCATCCACACAAAACCAGCCGCTGGAAACCTTATGAAGCACAGTTCCGTCCTGACACCCATGGGGTCATCGGCAGTCAGAGCTGGCAGCAGCTGTGCCAGGCCCTGTCCTGAGTCCTCCACCCTGCAAATTCTTCTGGAATCCTCTCAATAACCCAAGGAAGCAGGTCAGTGGTCGCCTCTATTTCATGGAAACCAATAGCCTGGAAGCTTCAACAGTCTCCCCGGGGCCATTTAGGCACAGCCAGTTGAAATAATAACCATCGCACTATTTTTGGCTAAAATTTGATATCAAAGACCAAAGTAGTTGCTCTGCTCCAGTCCCCCCCACACACACACACACTGCCGACTCCCCAGCCTGCTGGCGTCAGGGAGGGGGCTGGGGAGAGCCCTTCCTGTTGAATATTATCGACTTCTTGGCATCGGTGGCTGTTCAGTCCCCAAAAGGTCACGCTGATAACACGCTGAGGGGCACGGCACAATCAAGGCTCTGTAATTGTCCTCAGTCTGGTACAGACAATAAACCACCCCAGACGGAATGTGTCTCCCTCACCACTTTACCGGGAGCCAATGGGCTCCAGGAGTGCCGCCATCTTGGATCGGGCCCAGCATGAACTGTGTGACTGGCCGCGCCCTGGGCCTGTGCCAGGGCCCCGTGCCCTCTCCGGGGAGGTACGAAGGAGCATGTCGGCCTGGGGAGGTGGAGCCTCCTACCTGAGGTTGATGACACCATGTGGGTCACTGGGGCCTAGTTCAGCCACCAGGACACCTCAGTCCTTTATCTGGGGACGGCACTCTCTGGGCAATTCGCCCAAATGCACGGCCATAAACGGCGGCCTTTGTGCACCCGGAATTGCTGGCCCCTGGTCTGTGGATCACTGACCCGGTTTGTTTATTTATTGGGATATTTTTAGCTCGCTCCCTGTTGCCCCTGGGATCACCGACTTTCCTTTTTAATCTTCCCTTTGATAGAAAGGAAACCAAGAGTAAACCTCTGTGTCACTTAAGGCCGGGGTAACTTTCGGGCAATGTGGAGTTCACTGGGGTCAGGCTTCCACCCGTGGCAGGCTCGTCAAACATGGCCACGTGTGCCCAGCCTTCAAGGCCATGTGCGTGTGTGTGTGTGTGTGTGTGTGTGTGAGCTGCGTGGGGCTGGCCAGAGGTGAAGGCCACGCGTCCACCCAGGCACGTGCCAGAGGGTGAGAGCCCCGGGTGGTGTGCGGTGCCCCCCAGGGGCACTGGGCCTGTGGTCTGTGGAACCTTGCGGCGTCCGTGTGTGATCTCCCTGACATCTTCTGCAAGGCAGGGCCTATTCACTGCCCTGCCTTCCTCCTGGTCCCGGAATTCTTGAACATAGATGCTGCCACTCTGCTCACCACCTCTGTGAAACGGGTCAGGAAGGCAGGATGTCATAAACTTGGTGAGAGGGTCAGGAAACGACGGGCCTTGGCCCCTGGTCCCCGGGCTGCAGTGCTCGACACGGGCAGTGGTCAGCCGAGGATGGGGATTGTCGCGATGATCGTTCATATCGTCATCGTTTGGAGTCCCTGGGTGTCGTCACCAGTTAACACACTTGGCTGCTGACCCCAAGGTCGGCAGTTTGAGCCCACCCACAGGCATATCAGAAGGAAGGCCTTGTTATCTCCTTCTGAAAAATCAGCCATTGTCAGCCCACGGAGGGCAGCTCTCCTCTGCAGCTGTCGTGAGTGGAAGTCGACTGACTGCAACTGGTTTTGTCTGTTTTTGCTTTTATGGTGAGAAATACAGAGCTTGGAGCTGACCCGATGGCACCTAACCACAACAACAACACAGGGCTCGAGGGCGCAGGGGAATTGGTGGCCGGATCTCAGACAGCCTGGAAAAGGTGCTACTGTGGTTGCACCAGCGAGCGTTCTGTGGTGCGTGGGTCCTCTGGTGCCGCTCCAATAGACAGACCACAAAATGCGTGGCTGCAACAAACAGGGATTTATTGTCTTACAGTTTAGGAGGCCGGAAGTCCAAGTTCAAAGTGCCAGGCTCTAGGGGCTGAGTGAAGGCCCCTCGACCTTGGGTTAGGTCTGGCTCTTGCTCCTGGCCCACTGGAGCTGGAGGCTTCACTTAGCTCAGACAGCTGCTGGCTGCAGAGGCTGATAAACCTGAGGTCGACAAATAAAATAGCACAGTCGCAAGATTACCAAACAACACGGCAGGCCACTAGTTCAAGTCCAGAGACAGTCCCAAGATTGGCAGGAAACATGGCAGGCTGCTGAATGAAAACTCGGCTACATACAGGGTCCAAGCTGCCAAAAAGCTCAGACACCTTTCTCAAAGCTGTCTTCTTATACACTGGAGGCATTCCATGTCCCTAAGGCAGCTATTCAGCAGTCCAGTAGATTCCACCATGGAGTTGATGACCAGTCCCATCATGGGGAATAACTACATCCAGCTGCCAGGCCCAGCCAAGTTGGCACGTAACCCTCACTCCCACATCCAGAGAAATGTGTG
>NW_006921831.1:564351-565998 GCF_000298275.1 Orycteropus afer afer
TGTGTGTGTGTGTGTGTGTGCGCGGGCATGGGCGTGTGTGCATGTGTGCATGTACATATGTATGTATATATATAAAACAAAGACTCACTGCTGTCGAGTGAGACCCGACTCACAGCAACCCCTCCTTGGGTTTCCGAGGCAGTATCACTACAGAAGTAGATTGCCCAACCTCCCTTCCGAGAAGTGGCTGGTGGGTTTGAACCGCCAGTCTTCTGGTTAGCAGTCAATACCTTAGGCACTGCGCCACCAGAGCTCCTATGCATTGTGTATGTAATTAGATCAGTGGATGGGTGGATACAGACACATTGAGGGGCTTTGGTGGTTCTGAGGTAGAGTTCTCACCTTCCATGCAGAAGACCCGGGTTCCACTCCTGCCAACGCATCTCATGCGCCCCCCACCTGTCAGTGGAGGCTTGAGCGTTGCTGGGAGGCTGAGCCGGTGCAGTGGAGCTTCCAGACTAAGAAAGACCAGGGAGAGAGGCCTGGTGATCACTTCTGAAAATTAACCCACAGCCCCAGGGGTCACAAGTCTGACCCCGGCCGGTCATGGGCAGTATTTTGTGTCGTTGAGTCACCGTGAGTCGGCAGAGCACGTCCAGTTATCTGTGCAGTTCCCACCTGATCTCCTTCAGACGAGTGCTGGGAACTGAAAGCCCTGCAGTGCCCCTGGCAGTCTGAACATGCCACGTCCTCCGGGGACGTGGCTATAACCCCAAGAATGTCCGAGTGGCCCCCAGGAGGCTGGGGAGCAGAACGGGCTCCCGGGCAGCTGGCCGGGGTCAGTGACCAGCAGGGTGTGTCCTGGCCACTACTAGGTGCTGGCAGAGGCTGCTGAGTCACAGGCCACGCCACCAGGAAACGCTCTTGCCCGTGGCCGGCTCTCTGCTCTGCCAGTCTGGCTGAAAAGTCACCTGCAGGTCACATCCCTGATAACCCAGGCTCGGGGTACCCCCATGTGCCCGGGTTACTTACCTCCAGTGCCAGAAAGGGTGGCTATAAATTCTTTGAAAATCTGACTTTAGAAAAGAACCAAGCAGAGACGTGTACTCACCGTACCCCTCAGAGGAACCCCTTTCCGCCAGGCCGCTGTCCCCACGCCTGCCACTCCTGGCACCGCCACGTGAGTCAGAACAGTGCTGGGCTCCAGGGGCCTTCCACGGCTGACCTTTCTCAAATCCATCGCCAGGGCTTCCTTCTGAGGCACCTGAGTGAACTCGATCCGCCCACTTTCAAGGAGCACGTGAACCATTGACACCACCCGGACGCCTTTACCTCGTCCAAGCCAAGACACCAGACCCATTACTGTTGAGTCAGGCATATGGCGCCCCCATAGGTTATAGTGGAACTGCCCATAGTTGCAAATCACCAAGTCTTGGTCCCACTGAACCACTGGTTGGGTTTGAATCATCAACCTTTTGGTTAATAGGTGAGCTCTCAAGCGTTGTACAATGAGGCTTCTTCCCAACTACGTGCTGCTTAATAAAAGATGGGGATTCCGAGGCACACAGGTTTGAGAAACCCCTCCTCACTCAGGCTGTAAGATCAGACCAAGGGCCCGCCACACACAGCTGAAGGCTCCCCTCAGCCCCCCGCTGCTCCCACAGATCCACCGCATCGAGGGCCCACACGTGTGTGTGTGTGTGTGTG
>NW_006921831.1:567023-569382 GCF_000298275.1 Orycteropus afer afer
TCCTGTGGCCTCTTATCTCTGCCAGCCCTGTCCGGCATCCTCTCCTCTGCACCACACTTGAGGGCCCGGTGTTGGCTTATCTCCTGGTAATTGTCCGTCTTATCTGTGGCTGCCTCTCACTGCCAGTCACGGCTTTATGCTTTTACAATGCAGTCTGCTTCCCCTGGGCCCGCAGGGGTGGCTGGGTGTCTCCATTACTGAGGAAGGGCCTGTCTCAGCAGGAACCCCCTGGGTGAGCCAGCAGGGCCCTCACAGGGTCCCCAGCCCTGGGCTTTGGCCTGGGGAGGGGCCGGGAAGAGGGCCTCTGGGCGGGGAACCCGGGAGCCCCAGCCCCCATCTCCCTGCCTTTCCGGTGCCCCCTTTGATCTCCTGCCCCACACTGAGTCCGGTCTCTGCTGTCCTGCCTGAGGCCGTGGAGAAGCACTGGGCTTGCAGTCAGGAAGACCCTTGTTGCCCTCACTGTCCTCAGAGCCTCACTTTCCTTACCCGTAATGGACGTAGAGGTCAGTGGTGGTGCAGTGGCAGGACGCTCGCCTCACGTGCGGGAGACCTGGGTTCCATCCCGGCCAGCGCCCCTCACTCCGGGCAGCCACCACCTGCCTGGCCGTGGAGGCTTGTGGGGTGTCTCCACGATGCTGAACGGGTTCAGCAGAGCTTCCAGACGAAGACGAGGAAGAACATCTTGGCCACTGCCTTCTGAAAATCACCCTGCGAGACCCTCCGGATCCCAGCGGCCCCGCTGTGACCAGTCATGGGGCTGGTGCAGGCCCAGGCAGTGTTTTGTCCCACTGGGCGCGGGGCTGCAGAAGTCGGGGGTTAACCTGACACAGCTCCCGGCTGCCCTCCCCTCACAGAGTGGCTGTCGGCCACCACAGGAAAGGCAGCTCCAAGGGCCCCATGAACCAGCAGGTGTGGCCTCCTCCCATGACACTGCTCATAGAAGGTTCTGGAAGCCTGCTTCCTGACCCATTCCTCCCAGGGCAGAGGCCAGGCTGAACCCCAGGGATGTGTGTTCGGCCTGGCGAGAAGTTTCCACCTCCAGTCCCTTGTGGACAGCTGCAGCCCCGACCCTCAGCCCCCTCATTCCTGTTTCTTTGCTTCTCGTCTCTCTGAGAGACAAGCTCATAACAGGGCTTGGGGCAGTGTCCGAATTTGTCACTCAGCACCTCACAGAACGAGAGGGCTCTGGAGGCTGAAAGTCTGGGTTCAGGTCTTGTCCTACCATCACTGCTGTATGGCCACAGGCCAGTGACTGGCCCTCTCTGGGCCACAGTTTCCTCATCTTCAGAATGGAGAGGATAGCATGTCCTCAAAAAAGACGCTATCAGATTAGATGCAGTCATTCACTGGGTATTCACGGAGCATCTACTATGTGGCAGGCAGAGTTCTAGGGGTGAGGGGCCCGGCAGGGACCAATGCAGGCAAAGTCCCCGACCTGCGGGAGCCTACACCCTAGTGAGGGGGCACAGACAAGAATCGAGGGGCCCTTTCCTGTGCACCAGCCAGCAAGGCTTCCTGGCTAAGTTTTCAGGGTCGGCAGATGTCCCCATCCTTCCCTGGGGCCCAGTGGACACCGGCGGAGTCCAGGGCTTTGGAAGGGCCTGGGCCGCCCTGATGAGGAGGAAGCACTTCCTGTGAGCCTGGCTGGGCTCCTACCAGTCAGGCGGGGTGGCCTGAGAGCTGGGCGGGTCCAGAGACGCTTTGAGGGAGTCAGAACCCAGATACAAGGTAGGACCTCCCCCTACCAAAACCTCTCAGTGGTGTCACTCTTTGGTTTCCCAGTTCCTCAGCAGGGTGCCTGAGGCCAGGACCCCTTCCACAATGCTTGGCCCACCCCTCATTGTTTCTCACTAGCCAAGGTGAGCTCTGGGTGTCTCAGCCCTATGGGGGAGGGGCTCACCATTGCACCCTGGTCCTCTCTGCCTAGGCACCTCCTTCCCTTCCATCCGCTATCACCTGCCCCACTCACCCTTCCAGTCTCAGCGTGGGTAAGTGAATCAGCTCAGAGAAGTTAGGTGACTTTCCCAGAGTCACACAGCACAACACAGCCAAGTAGGGTCTACTCTTAGGTTTCCCAGCTCAGCTCTCCTCTCTCACCCTCTCCCAGTCCTTGGGCCTTGTTACTGAACCAGGGAACCACTCCACCTGGGCTCTACCGGCCTGAGTGGGCTTGCTGGCCTAAGTGGGGGACTTTGTCCCCGAGCCAGCTGCCCCTCGGGGTTCTGCACTGGTTGGGGCTGAGACCCTGGGGTCAGCCCAGTGACCTCTGCCTCAGACCAGAGGAGGAGATGCCACGTCCTAATGGCTCTGCCCAGAAAAGAGTCCTGAGCACACCTCCAGTTCACCACAGGTGTGGGAC
>NW_006921831.1:571537-577431 GCF_000298275.1 Orycteropus afer afer
TAGAAAGGGAAACTATTTTAGAATCTGAAATTGTCACATCTGCAGGCCCCGTAAATAACAGAACTACAGATGCTGCTTTGAGGAAGAATTTTTCTTCTAATGATGTAAATTATTGGATCGAAAGAGGACCAAGTGGTTGGCAACATCACAGTGGATGTTGAAAATTTGAAAATTCGTGTTGAAAATTTCTGGATGGTAAACAAACAAAGTTCTGGAGCCAGAATATAATTTCTAGGGTGCAAAGCTAATGTGAAACAGGGAGTTGTTACTGATTCTCCATCAGTCAGCTCTAAATATTATTTTGTTTGTAAGCAAAACTATTCAGTTCTAAATCTTTAAATTTTTCATTTGCTATGGATGGATTTAGCAATTGGTGCCACTCAGGCATGATTGGTAAACATGCAAACAGCTTAATTCACAGAGATTGTGTGTTGTCATATTTAAACCAAGACAGGATTTTGGCTTAACTCATGAACAGGAAACTCATCAATATTGGAAAACTGTTTTGCAACATGTTGTTGCTGTTATTATAACAATCACTGAACAAAAACTACCTTTTCAAGGAACAAATGAAGTGTTTGGGTCTCTGCACAATGGAAATGTTTGGATTTACTTGAACTTTTTGCTCAACTTGATCCATTGCTAGCAGGTCACGTCTCAAAATAGGGGAACACAGGAAAAGGCAACCCATCGTACATGTCTAAAGCAACATGCGAAGAATTAATAAACTTGAAAAGTGATAAGGTTCAATCAACTATCTAATCAACTATTTCCAGTGAGATAAGTATAGCTTGATAGTTCAGCTTATCGCAGAGTCTGTTCCTGATCTTCCTCATACAGACCAGCTAAGTATTGTTTCAGGAGACACATCTCAACAGATGGAACACCTTACTAGCTTAAAAAGTCACACTGGTGAACAAACTGCAAATCAAATACTTCACTGTTTATGTGAAGTTTGCAAAACTCATTTTTCTGAGTGCAGAGGCCAGTCCTAGGACAATGCTGCCCATGTGCTGGGGTGTTACAAAGGCCTGAGCAGAGAATCTTAGAACATAATGACTATGCCATTGTCACACCATGAGCTGTGAAGTCACTCAATCTTGTGTGATGTAATGCACCAGACTTGTTCAGAAGCAATAGACTTTTTCCTACTGTCCAGTTACTCCACACATTTCTTACTGCCTCTACTCACTGATGGGCAGTTCTTAAAACACATCTAGGCAATGATCAAATATTAAACTGTATTTCTAATGCACGTTGGGAAGCACGGGCTGAAACAACAAATGCAAAGCTGGAATCAGACACTTAGATTAGAAAGTATTGCTGAAGACCAGGCGCAAAAAGGAAATAGCAAAAGAGAAGCGGGGAACATCGCCCACAAAATGCAAACACTAGAGTATGTCTTTACGCGGGTTGTGTGGAATAATATACTGCAGCATTTTCACCAGACGTGTCAAGCTCACCAAGATTCAGAAGTAAACTTGAAGACGTGCACCGTGCATCTTTACCAGTCATTAACAGGCTCTTTACATAATTTAAGAGAAGATTTTGGAAGTTTTGAAAGCACAACAAAACAAATACTGACAAATACTAATTACCAAGCAACTCACTGTTGCAGGAGCATTAGAAAGAAACCAAGAAGTGATGGAAGAGCTTCAAGCATCATTGAAATGTGCCAGAGATCCGTGTCCTGTAGCCACACGACACCATCACTGACACCCTTGAATCTTGCATGAAAAGAAGGGTGAAAGTGTATGAAGTCCTTTCACATAGATTTTCCTTCTTAAACAATGTGGATATGCCTGATGAAGGATGCATGGAGGCCCCTGAGACATTAGTGGAGGCTTATCTCCATGACTCAAATACAAACCTTGATGAAGAAGTGTCACAACTTCACTCTTACATGAGAACTAAGGTTACAGACTCAGGAAAGACAATTTACTCATGCACCATGTACAACTCCGTAACAGAAGATAAAATACAGTGCGTATCCCAATATGGAAATTGTTTTATGCATGCTCCTGACTGTAGTGATCACAAATGTCACATTTTTATCCCTACAGAGACTCATAAAACCCTCAGCATAAAACAATGATTCAAGACTCAACAAATTATCCTTATTACGTATGGAAGTAGATATTGTTCAGAGGGTTAACTGTGGTGAAATTATTGAAGAATGTGTAAGAGCAAAGAATAGGAAGAAATAATTTTAATTAAACATGTGAGAGAGGAGAGACCTATCTAAAAATAAAATACAGTAATTTGTTGTAATGTTTGTTTTCTGATCATTGAATTTCCTTTCTGACATCTTTTCCTTTGCTCATTTATCATCACAGCATTTGTTACGAAACGGGCATCCGCACTGAAGGCCGAGCCGGTTAAAGCGAAACTGTGAGAGTTGATTTTTCACTGTGGATCCACAGGATTTTACACTGATTGTTGACACAATGAAGACCACTGACTCTTGTCTCTGTCGTGGAATATGTGGGATGTTCTCTTTGTAGAAAACGTGGTATATTGTAAAAATCTTAGGACCTTGCGTCCCCTAAAAATTTCATCTCGTTCTGCTAAAACGGTATATGCCACATTTGTGTTCAGTTGTTAATATTATAGTCACATTTAAGAAGTGCCTTCATGGATTGCTATGACACACACATGCATGCATACACATGCACACACGCACACGCACATGCACACATGCACAGACACACAGGACACACACTCAAGTACACAGATGTGTGCACACACACATGTGCACTCATACCCATGTGCGCGCATGTGCATACACACACGCATGTGCACACACACATGTGACTCACATATCCCATTCAAATGTGTGAGTAAACAGAGGAGGGACCCACAGATGATTAGTGCCTTGGGCCTCACATGCCTTGATCTAGCCCTGAGCACTGCCACCTTCAAGGGATGATGAGGCCAGAGAAGCAGAAGGCCACTGACTGGAGGCCCTGAGTTCTCTCCTTTCACCAGGTCCGTCCCCAGACGCACAATTAGAAGGGGTCCAGGGAGCTGGAACAGCATTAAGTGAAGAGAGGTAACAGAGAGAAACAGGGAGGAAGGCAGAGGGAGAGAGATGGAGAAAGGAGAGAGAGACACAGAGGGAGAATAAAATAGGGAGAGGGTGAGGGAGAGACAGAGAATGAGAGACAGAGTAAGGGGGGGGAGAACGAGAGATGACAAGGAGAGAGACAAGGAGAGACAGAGAGAGATGAGGAGAGGGTGAGGGAGAGACAGAGAATGAGAGACAGAGTAAGGGGGGGAGAACGAGAGATGACAAGGAGAGAGACAAGGAGAGACAGAGAGAGATGAGGAGAGGGTGAGGGAGAGACAGAGAATGAGAGAGAGCGGGACAAGGACAGAGAATGAGAGACAGAATAAGAGGGGGGAGAAAAAGAGAAGACAAGGAGAGAGAGACAAGGAGAGACAGAGATGAGGAGAGAGACAGAGAATGAGAGAGTGGGTGGGTAAGACTGAGAGAGACAGAGGATAAGACAGAGAGAGAACGAGAGACCAACACAGAGAGAGAGACAAGGAGAGACACAGAGAGATTCAGAGAGATGAGGAGAGAGACAGAGAGTGAGAGGGTAAGACTGAGAGAGACAGAGAATAAGAGAGAGAAGGAGAGAGACAAGGAGAGGGAGAGAATGAGGGAGGGGAGCAGGGCATAGATGGAGGGAGAGAGAGGGAGAGAAACAGAGACCAGGGGGAGAGAGAGTCCCCCGTGGGGTGGTGAGCTGGGAGCCAGGGCTGGGGGAAGACATGCCGGGGGGGGGGCCTTTGTGAGCCGTGGTCCCCTGGCTGCCCACACAGAGGGGCGCCCCCCACGCACGCACAGGACGCCCGTCTGCCACAGCCTGGGCTCTGGGGCAGGGTGTGTTTGGCCCCTGGAGGCCGCCCTGCCCATGGGCTCCTGAGCACAGCCCTGTTTCTGCCACTAACAGCAATGTGACTCCCAGCTGGGCCCTGCGTCCACCCTCCCGAGGCCCCCCCAGGCCCCTGGCGTGAGGACCCCACACCTCAGGGTCACTAGGCCAGAAAGGGACTAACTCATCCACCCGGGGTGTCCATGGCGTTCTGGGATCCCACCCCAACTTCTCACTTCCTGCCAGGAGGCAGATACAGCCCTTCCTATCGCTGTTGAAGGAGCTCTGGTAGCATAGTGCCTAAGGCACTTGACTGCTTCCTCCCTCGGAAGGAAGGTTGGGCAATCCTACTTCCAGGAAGGTTGGGCAATCCTACTTCCAGGAAGGTTGGGCAATCCTACTTCCAGGAAGGTTGGGCAATCCTACTTCCGTAGTGATACTGCCTCGGAAACCCAAGGAGGGGTCGCTATGAGTCGGGCCGACTCGACGGCAAACAACAACAACAACAACAACAACATCCCTGTTGGCAGATGGGGAAACCAAGGTCACAGAGGTCTGGCCCAGGAAGAAACGGGCCACGTGGGTGGAGTCCAGCAGAGACTGGATTGGAACCCAGGTCTTCTGAGCCCTGTTCTAGCCGGCCCCACTGGCCCACGCTGCCAGCCATACTGAGTCCTGCTATCAGTGTCCACTGTCGCCCAGCCTGGTGTCAGGACAGCCTCAGGGCTCCTCCCACACCCTCAGGCTGCGCCAGGGGTCTCAGCAGACCCCAGCCACAGGAGTAGCAGCCGGAAGGCCCTTGTCTGCAGAGCCACGATCAAACACCACATCACCCTCCTGGGGAAACTCAGAGTGGGGAGAAAGGCCACCACCTGGGAGTCCCCAGGCCCAGCCCACCCGGGAAGCCAGCCCCTCGGCTCCGGGCTCCGGGACCAGGGAGGGAGGACCCCACCCCCTCACCCTGGTGGCTGCCGAGGCTTCTAGCCAACCTCCCAGGGCCAGACACTGGGAGATTTCCGGCCTGTGGATGAGAAGGGAGGTGGCAAAGGCTGGTGGGGACTCCAGGTGGACACTGCCCCCTGGAGGACAATCTCAGAGCCACAGTGTGCACCTCCACGTGCAGCTTGGGCCAGGGGTCAGCTTGGTCCAGTCGGGCTGGGTGGGGTGGAGATCATGCCCCAGGATCCCAGCAAAGCTGGGTATTGTGCAGGCCTGTCTTTCCTGGAGGCGGGCTGGTCAACCACAGCCTTGGAGACCCAGGACTCCGAAGGGCACCCCAGGCTCACCCACCCACTGAGGATTCTTTGGGCCTCATGGGTGGACATTACCTCCTGGGGCAAGGTGTCCCTAGGAGTCTCAGGGGACACTCGGCAGCATAGTTCATTCACAAGACAAATTGTGTACATACCTGGCCCAGGGGCCCAGGGTCGAGCTGGCAGAGATGGGGTCGGGAGCAGCCTCTTCCCAGATCAGCCTCCCAGGCAGCCCGGGCTCCCACCAGACCTGCTCATCTGAGGTCTCTGGGCCTGGGCCCTGGGGAGTGGCATTTCAGAGTCTCCCAGGTGTGGGCTGGGTTTGCACGGCCAGCACAGTCAAGGCAGAAGCTCCCACTCAGGCCTGGCCTCCCCCGCTGGGCCCTGTGGGGTCGGGGACCCAGGTTCAGGAGGCCCGCTGACAGGCCCAGGAAGCATCTGGCTCACTGTGGGGCTGCAAGGGGACAGCGAGCCCACTTCATCCAGCAAGGGTGGCCGTGGTGACACTGGACATTCATGTCACCAGAGTCACAGCCTCCCACACCTTTCCCAGCAGTTTCTGGAAGCGGGAAGGAGCGTCTCAGATGGGCCCAGCTCCACGGCCCGGCCCCGCGGGGGCCCTGGTGATGGGCCCAGCTCCCCGGCCCGGCCCCGCGGGGGCCCTGGTGATGGGCCCAGCTCCATGGCGGTCCCTGGTGATGGGCCCAGCTCCCCGGCCCGGCCCCACGGAGGCCCTGGTGATGGGCCCAGCTCCCTGGTC
>NW_006921831.1:577531-584019 GCF_000298275.1 Orycteropus afer afer
GATGGGCCCAGCTCCCTGGTCCGGCCCCGCGGGGGCCCTGGTGATGGGCCCAGCTCCCCGGTCCGGCCCCGTGGGGGCCCTGGTGATGGGCCCGGCTCCCTGGCCCGGCCCCGCGGGGGCCCTGGTGATGAGCCAGGCTTCACGGCCCGGCCCCGCGGGGGCCCTGGTGATGGGCCCAGCTCCCTGGTCTGGCCCCGCGGGGGTCCTGGTGATGGGCCCAGCTCCCCGGCCCGGCCCCACGGAGGCCCTGGTGATGGGCCCAGCTCCCCGGTCTGGCCCCGCGGGGGCCCTGGTGATGGGCCCGGCTCCCTGGCCCGGCCCTGCGGGGGCCCTAGTGATGAGCCCGGCTTCACGGCCCGGCCCCACGGGGGCCCTGGTCAAGGACCAAGCAGGACCAGGGCCGAGAGCCCAGCTCAGGAGCCCTGGGGTCGACCCGAGCCGGCACATCACCTGCCACGGCACGCCCAGGTGTCAGCGGCCAGCAGCCGTGCAGGGGTGGGGTGAGGTGGACAGCGTGGGGGGGCAGCTCTGAGCAGAGACCCCAGAAGGAAGCACTGCACTCTACAACCTGCAAGGTCCCTCGAGGGATTGTCTCCCCTGAGCCTCACCCGGGAGGTAGGGTTCGTTGGGGTTGTTTTACAGACGGGGAAATCGAGGCCTAAGGCTCAAGAGAGGAGATTCGGGACCCGAGGGCCACATCCCTGCCGACCCCCACTGGGTGGGGACAGGTGTGGAATTTCCTGTCGCTCCTCACCTTCCAGAGGTGTCCTGTCGGGGCGGTCCCACACCCACCCACACCTGGTATTTTTATTCCTATGCGAGCCTGATGCCAAGAGAGCCTGGTGAAAGCTCCAGGCCCTGCCGTTCCCTTCCATCAAGGTCAACGGGCCTC
This sequence comes from Orycteropus afer afer, assembly GCF_000298275.1. Classification (NCBI taxonomy): domain Eukaryota; kingdom Metazoa; phylum Chordata; class Mammalia; order Tubulidentata; family Orycteropodidae; genus Orycteropus; species Orycteropus afer. The sequence continues at coordinate 578,424 of NW_006921831.1, forward strand.
TTATCTGACAACATCTTATCTACAGTCCTTGCCTCCTTCCTGGAGCTGGCTCCTGGAGGTACAGGAGGCCCAGGTGGGCCATCGAAGGTGCCAGCACTGGCCTCGAGGCGGCTGGGAGGGGCCGCCTGCCTCAGGACCCTGACTTTGCCACCCTCTTCCCCCAGGACTGCTTCCCCAGGATACCTTGCTCTCTTGTTCTGATTGCCACCTGTCCTCACTCCACAGGCAAGGCAGACAGACAGCTGGGAGTGAAACAGGAGAGTGTGGGAGCAGAGGAGGGAGGGAGGGCGGAGGAAGGACTCCCCAGCGTGTGAGGGGAGGGAGATGTTTCAGCCCTGGGTTAGACAGGATGCTCTGCGCTTCCTAGCAGCCAAGGGGAAAGGGGAAGGGGGTGGGGCATGGATGAGCAGGGCCTGGCCTCCCACACATCCACCTTTTAGGGAAGCCTTCTGTGAAGCTCACAGCCTAGGAGACCCTGCGGGTGGCTCTTCTGTGTCACATGGGACTGTAACGGGCTCGCCGGGAGTCAGAATTGACTTGACAACATCGTCGAACGATGCGGTTCTTCTTTCCCCAACAAACTCGTTTCAGTGGGAAAAGGAGATGAATAACTGTCAAAGGTCAGACTTGAAAAACAAATTCTATTTTTCTTGGGGGAATTTTAATATGGAAGGTGGGGTTTGCAGCAACAAACTTCTGCAAGAGCAAAAACAGGAAGGAAAGTCAGGCTTGTATCCGTCAGAACTGCCTCACTGAGATCCAGATTCCCAGAGGGACCACCGTAAGCCTGTCTCGACCCCACTGCCACATCCTTGGCCAAATCCCCACTCTTCAGCACGGCCTCCAACACCTCACCCACTCCGGCCCCTCCCACCCTTCCTTTCCCTTGTCCTCTTATGTCTCCACCCGCCACAGCCACAGGGATGCCTGGCTCTTCCTCCAAGGCTTTAGCACTTTACTGCCTCAGGGCCTTTGCACATGCTGTTCCATCTGCCTGAAATGCTTTTCCCTGCAGCTGGCTCCTTCCCATCATCTGGTTACCTCCTCCGAGAAGCCTTCCTGGACCACCCTGTCTAGTATCACCCCCTCTGCCTGTCAGCTCCATGGCCCCTTTTTCTCAGTCCCTTTCTGGTTTTTTTCACTCCTTGAAAGTATCTTGTTTGGGTGGTTATTGCTAGTGTCCTCCCCACTGGCTGGTCCCCTCTACGGTGACGAAGACATGGAGGTCACTCTACCCTGTGTCCAGGGCCCAGCACACAGTAAAATCAATGCCATCTCCTTGAATAAATACCGGAAGTGCCCACTGTCACAATACGTTTGGAGGTCAAAACTGAAACAAGTTCCCACACTGTTCCAGACTCCCTGGTGCTCACCTGCACGTGCACCCCGCGTCCTCCAGGTTGGGGTGCGGGTGTCCCGTCCCCCCACACGTGAGCGACGCCAACACCCCCGCTAATTAATTCATCCAGTCATCCCAGCTCAGGATAAGGACTGAGAGCAGGAGGAGGGAGCCTGGAGGTCCAAGGGTCAGCACAACACTTGCCGGAAACCAAGTTCGCCGCTAGGGGGCAGCATGGCGTCGTGGAGAAGGGCGCAGGCGCGGACCTGCATGGGCGGGGCTTGGGGCCAGCCGGGCTCCTGAGTCGGTGCACTCCCGGAGGGTGGGACAGTATCTGGGGGCCACGTGGCCGTGGCGATGGAAGCTGAAAGGCCAGGGTGCGGGGCCACCCGCGGTCCGTGAGCTGAGCCAGAGCGGTGGCTGCGGCGGACGGGGAGTGTTGCCCTTCCAGCAGCCCCTTTTTACCCCGATGCCCAGGTTGAAGCTTCCAAGAGTTATGGCTTAAAATAGGGTGAAGCGTGTCCCAAAGAGCCTTCTCTTCTTTCCGGCAGGGCTACGCTTGGCGGGCTCTGGCGAGGAGGGGGCCCGGGCTGCACCGTGGGCTGGGCAGATGTGGGGCTCCGAGCCCTGCGCCCCCTGCCTGCAGCCCAGCCTCCCCCTGTTTTCCCGGAACAGTGACCCCCTCACCAAAGGGCCAGCAGCCTGGGGCCCACCAATGCCCCGCTCAAGGCAGCTTGGGGTCTGGGCAGAGTGGGGCTGGAGACCCCCACGGGAACAGGCCCAGGTGACCACTTTTGTTTAAAAGTCACAAAATCGCTTCCTAGAATGAGGGCAAGGTGACTGGATGGTTCACACACTTACGCCGGGCCACCAGGGGGCAAGGCGGCAGCTCACCAGGCTAAGGTCTGCTCTGTGCACACGGGTCACCAGGAATCCGTCACAGCAGAACAGGCCCCGGGAGACATGCCCTGCAGCCACTGTGACAGACTTCCACGACCTTGGTGGCCTAAGGAGCTCTGCTGGTGCTGCGGTTAAAGCCTTGCGCTGCGAGCCAAACGGTCAGCAGTTCAAACCCACCAGGCGCTGCACATGAAAGAGACGAAGCAGTCTGCTTCTGCAGAGATGGCAGCCTTGGAAACCCTACGGGGCTGTTCCGCTCTGTTCTCTAGGGGTGCTATGAGTCGGAATCAGCTTACAGGGGCTGGAAACAGCAGTGTATTTTGTCAGAGCTCTGGAGGTCAGCACGCAGACGTGCTCTCACTGGGCTCAGTCAAGGAGTGGACGGCTGCTTCCTTCCACTGGTCCAGGCCGTGTGTTTCCTCGACGTCTCCTGCGTCCAGAGGCCACCAGCATCCTTGGCTCGTGGTCCCTCCTTGTTTCTCTGCAGCCTCTCTTCTGTCCTCACATCTCTGACTCCCTCCACCCCCCACTGCCTCCGTCTTATCAGGACCCTGTGACAATCCAGGGTCACCCCCAATCTCAGGACGCTTCATGGCATTATCCCTTTGGCCAGATAAAGTCTTCGTGTCACGGGTTCCAGGGATTATAACTTGAACATCTTTGGAGGGGGCCTCACTCTGTCCACCACAGACCCTGCACACAGTTGGTGCTCAAAGGCTGCTCTAGAGTAATGAGTGCCAACTGCATGCTGTTGTTTCACGCACCTGAGGACCCCTAACATGACCCTGTTCTGTAAGGCTGGTCGTGGTGTTCCCGTTTCTGTGGGAGCAGAGGGTCAGCCAGGCCCGGGCTCTTGGGCAGAGGAAGGTTGACACATGGGGAACCGCAGGGGCCTGTGGGGCTCCGCCCCTCCTGCACCTGCGGCAGGTAAGGCATCTCGCTGGTCCTGCCCCTGCAGCGCACCTCCACCCCGTCCCCGAGATGTCTTCAAAGTCCCCCGTTCCCCTGCAGCCTTGGGCCCTCGGGGTGAGTCGCTTAGGGGCTGGTGGCCGTCTGAGGCTGTGTTTGGGACAGCCGCACCCGCCACATGTTAGCCTGTTTCCCCTCTGTCGTACGGGCTGAACACACCTTCCCCTGCAGGTCAGCAGGTGCCAGCACTGCTGAGGGGTCAGGTGGGGACACCCAGGTTCCTTGTTGGCGGGCAGTCCCCTCTCAGGGGGAGCTGGGGGTGAACTGCGATGATGTCTCAGCACCAGGCATCATGCACCCCTGCCCACCCCAAACATGGGGCTGCACTCGGGGGGTCCTGGGTGTAACACGCCTTCTGTCTTCTCCTCCGGGGTCTGTGCATGTAGCTGAGCAGCTGAGCTGCAAGATGAGCTATAAGCTGATCAGAAGTCACTGTGCTCGGGACAGTGCAGAGCCTCCCTGCACCACCAGGGGGCAGCAGCGGCCCGCACCCAGCACCACCTCCCCCCACCCCACCCAGCAGAGGCCTTTGGGGCCATAGGGGTGGGGATCTGTCTGGCCCTTCCCAGACGCCACTTTCTTGTTGTTGCAAACCCAAGAAGCAGTAACTCCCCAGGATCAGCTCACTGGAGGAAGGTGAGAGTGGCTGGCTGTCGGCCCCCAGTCCAGGTCACACCAAGGGCATCTGAGGGTTAAACCTCAGCACCCCTGGACCCTTATACACTGGACCATGGGCAGCCTCCTCACCTGGCCCGCCTCCTTCTGGAAACTTCTCTTCCTTGACGTCACCCTGGCTTTCCTGCACCCTCGAGGCCGCCTCTTGCCCACACGCCTGACTCCCTCCTTTCCCTGAAGGGACGGGGATGGTGACTTCAAGACCCTGTGAGCATGGTGGGGTTCCAGAGGGTGGCCCGGGGCGATGTTTGTGGGTACAGCCCCTTCTCTCTGGGTGCTCACACTCAGTCACACACATGAACACACACAGATACACATTCACACATGCTCATACTCACACATGAGTGTTCACACACATAGACACAGTTATGGAGCACACTTACAACATTCACACACAGACATGTGCACACACATGAAGACACAAACAAATGAATGTAGTCACATGTGTTCTTGCTCACACACACAGAGAGACATGCATGCAGACACACATGGACACATTCACCACATGCTCATGTTCACACAATTCACCCATGTACAAAATTCACACACTCACAAACACAAGTGCATAGTTTCACACATGTACACACACTTATACACACACATGCATGCATGTGTGCACCCATGTCTGTGTGCACTCATGCACATACCTGCTCACATGTGGATACACACATGCATACTTGTCCACATACCCACTCAGTCACATATGGACACATCCCCACATATGGACATACACACTCACACTCATGCACACACCCGCTCATTCACACATGGATATATCCCCATACATGGACACGTGTGCACATTCATGCACACACCCACTCGCTCACACATGGACATGCCGCCACACATGGACACACACGCGCACACTCTTGCACACACCTGCTCATTCACACATGGATACATCCCCACACATGGACACATGTATGCACATTCATGCACACAGTCACTCGCTTACACATGGGCACGTCCCCACACATGGACACACACACGCGCACACTCGTGCACACATGTACCACTCCAGGGTCCCAGGGCAGGAGCATCGTGGCCGGTTCCCAAGCAGCCCCTGGAGTTGCTGCCCCTCGCTGACCCCAGGCCTGTGCCGGCCTCATCTGAGGGCGAGGCTCCCCTAGAGCTCCTCTTCTCCCCAGCTTCTCCCCTGGAGGCTCTAGGTAGGTGCTTCCGGCAAGCTGTGTACCAGGCTGCCTTGTGGCCAGGTTTGCCTTCTCCTCTCAAGCCAACTGCACTCGCAGCCTGTCTCCAGCAGGGGGCACAAGAGCTGCGCCAGGAGGGTTGTCTGACTCCACGGCCCAGAAACATCCAGGCACAGACCCCTTGGCCCAGCACCCTGTCATCCATGTCAGTGTGGTCTGCGAGGAGCCCCTGGGCGCTTTCACCGGAAGGAAGGCACCAGGGACGGGCATGCCAAGCCCAGGCCTCGTGGGGGAGCTTTGGAGGCGGGTGCCTCTGGAGGGACCCCTCCTCTGTTGCAGGATGACAGCGTCTCAGGGTGCAGCACCAGCGTCATGGGGTGCAGCACCACCATCTCGGGGTGCAACACTACCATCTAGGGGTGCAGCACCAGCATCTCAGGGTGCAACACTACCATCTTGGGGTGCACCACCACCATCTCGGGATGCAACACTACCATACCATCTCAGGGTGCAACACTACCATCTTGGGGTGCAGCACCACCATCTCGGGGTGCAGCACCAC
>NW_006921831.1:584774-595128 GCF_000298275.1 Orycteropus afer afer
GTACCAGCTTCCCGGGGTGCAGCACCACCATCTCGGGGTGCAACACTACCATACCATCTCGGGGTGCAGCACCACCATCTCGGGGTGCGGTACCACCATCTCGGGGTGCAGCACCAGCGTCTCGGGCAGCAGCACAGTTTTGGCGGCCTGAGCAGCTGACAGCCCTTGGGAAGCAGCTGAGTCAGTTCGCGGCTCGTGGAGTTGGAGGGTATGACAGCCTGCAGAAGAGACAGGCTGGGGCTCCAGCAAAGACTGGCCTGGAGAGAGGGGTCTGGGAGTCACCTGTTGCGATGGTTATTATTATTATTTTTTTAATATTTAATTTTATTTGTGGTGAAGGCATGGACAGCAGAACCTGTTATCACGGTCAGTGACGTTGGGGGCAGCTTTCTTCACCTTGTGTCAACAGTCCATCTTTCTATTCTGCTGGGTCTTTTCCATTTACTTCACCTCCCTGCCCCTAACCTTCTTACCTTTGCTTAAAATGAGACCCTTCGGACTTGGATAATTGGAAGCACACACAAACTCAAGGATGACAATCTTTAATCTTTGGACTGAACTGTCACTTAGCTTAAAGGTGACTTCAGGGCATAGTTTCAAGTCAAGATGTGGGGAGCAGCTCAGGGCATGGTCTCGGGGAGTCCTCTAGACTCCATCAGTCCAGTCAGTCTGGATCCTCTAAGAACTTGAGGTTCTGTTTGGCATGTGCCCCCTTTATTTCGGGGTTCCGCAGTTGTGTCCCTGATGGGAACATTCCCTGCAGACGGTTGGGCACCATCTGCTTTTCCTGGCCTCACAGTGGAAGAGGCCATTGTTGATGGCGACTGTCATCCAGGGGCCCACCCTTTCTCTGAATCTTAGGTTTCCTTTTTCTCTTTTATCAATGAATGCCGACCAACAGTTGTATCTTACATGGCTGCTCCCAATCTTTTAAGATCTCAGACACCACTCACCAATTGGGAGATACAATGTAAACTTGAAGAACAATATTATGCCAACTGACGCATTGTCCCAGGAGACCATGACCTAAGCCCCCAGGCTAAGGGGACAGATCCCATGAGGTGGCTGGCTATGTCTAGTTAGTATCCGCATCTGTAGCCCCCTTTCTGTTGGTTGTTGTCATTGTGGGAAAGTCACTCCCCACCTGGCCTTTGCCTGTTCATTGCTTCTCACTACGAACAGCGTATCGACATCCATCAGGCTTCTCGGGCGAGATGGCTTGTGTGTCCATTTGGCTGAGGGGCTCAGGTGTTTGGTCTGGCCCTCATCCAGATCTTGCCAGAAGGGAGTTTGCAGCCATAATTCACACCCTCAATCTGCTGGCTCTAAGGAGGTTACCCTCTGCCATGTGGGTGACCGCACTCAGTCAGTGGAAGGCTTTAAGAGCAAGACCTCGGGTTCTGGGAGAGAAAGAGGTCAAACCTGTAACAAAGAATTCCGCTGAAGCGTCCAGCCAGGGCCTGCCTTGCAGATTCCAGCCTAGCCATTCCTCATGGAAGCTGATCCCTAGAGATCTGTGTGTGTGTGTGTGTGTGTGTGTGTCCACAGTGAAATCTGTGAGAGCCTAACAAGGCTGCTTTGTTAGTCCAGGTCTCACAATGTTTCTGCCTCTGACAGGGTGCAGTATCATCGGTTTTCCGTCACTCTCTGTTAATGGAAAATATTCACGTTTTCCCGCTCTGATGGGTTTCTGCCTCGCACAGTGCCATGGATTGACTTGTGCCCACAGTTTTGTGTCCACGTGGCTGGGCTGTGATTCTCAGTGGTTTGTGGAATGATGTCATGTGGCAGCTATGTCACAATGCCCACGATGTGATCTGATGTGATCTGCCAATCAGGTGTAAGAAGGTTGAGATTGAGGTGGGCTGCAGCCCCTTAGTCCCATCACTGCCGTGAGCCCTGTGAGGGGGGCTTCCCTGGGGTGAGGCCTGCAGCACCCTTTATCAAAGGCGAGAGAAGCGAGCAGAGAGAGGGGCCCTCAGAACCAGCAGGAGAGAGGAGCCAGGACTGGAGGGTGTTCTCTGGACCCAGGGTCCCTGCGCTGGGACCCTCCTAGGAACGAGAGACACAGAAAGAATCTTCCTCCGGAGCCGGCACCCTGAACTTCAGCCCCTAGATGATAAGAGGATCAGCTTGTGTTGGTGAAGCAGCCACTTGCAGTGACACAGCAGCACCAGGGAACAAGACACCCGGGTTCTGACCCCACGGGTTTTATGCTCACATCCCACTGCCGCTGAGTCACGTGGCCCCGTGTGCTACAGAGCGGACGGCTCCGTGGAGTTGTCTTGGTTCATTCTGGAAGCAGATAGCCAGGGCTTTCTTCCTCAGTACCACTGGATGGCTTTGAACCATCGACCTGTAAATTAGTCCAGTGCACACCGTCTGTGCTGCCCAGGGGCCTAGGAGGCTCCTAGCGGATGGCCCGCAGCTGCTCCCAGGCACGTCCACCAGGCGGCAGGGCTTCACATGCCTTCACGCTGCCTTCCACTTCTTCCCTGCGCCCTGGCTGATACACCTGGGACAGGTGGCCCGGCACCCTGCCATTCTCTCTCCTCTTTGCTGCACCTGCAGCTGCTCCCCCCGGCCCGGCCCCGGCACAGAGCAAACACCAAGGCAGAGGAGGGTCATCTGTCCGACCCCTGCCCCCAAGCCCCCAAGCCCTCGGCCTGCCCACCTTCTGGCCTCACTCCAGTCTGCGGCTCCTCTCTCCTCTGGACCTCCAGAGGGGCTTCCATGCCTGAGCCCCCCACCTGCTCCGTGCTCCCTCGGGGCTCCCCATCCTTTGGCCTCAGCTTACACGGCCTTCCCTGGAAGATGCGCCCCCTGACTCCCTGTTACGGGCTGCCCTCCACCGGGTACCACACCTTCCCTCCTCCCCGATGCTGTACACACCCCAAGGGCAGAGCCTGTCCCTTTCCCACAGGTCCTCAGCATCCACCACAGGACTGGCACACGCTCCATGTGCAAGAAATCTCTGAGGAGTTTGTGCAAGTGTGGACGGAGGGGTGGGAGGGCACGCCGGGCCCGGCCAGGGTCACCGTGTGCATGCCAGGATTGTTAGTCACACCAGTCCGCAGCCAAGTGGCTGGAAGGAAGCAGATGGCAGGGAGCGCTGGGGCGTGAAGCCACACTGTGCAACCCACACAAAGCCGCCCACTGGGTAGTCACTGGCCAACCATCCCTGGCCCGGGGATCTGGAAAAGCCCAGAAACGTCCGAGCCAAGAGGACAAACATCTCTGGAGCGTGGGAGGCGCCCCGGCCGCACCCCCACGTGCCCAAGGGTCCCGGCAGCCCACGCCAGGGGCACTGGCCCAGGAGAGAGCCTCGGTGCTGCACAGAGCACTGACCTGGGCCTTGAGGAGCAAGAAGCTGACGGCAGAGTTTATCTAAAGGCGGAAACAGCCGTAAAGCATGGCACCCAGGCCACGATGGGCCCAGAGCCTCGCAGGAGACACAAAGCAGGTCCCGCAGAGGCGCGACGGCTTATTTAAAATTCCCCAGCCCAGAGCTGGGCTGCAGGCCGGCCAGACGCCGCCTGGAGAAGATGAAGAGCTCACTTCCTTCCTGCAGATAAACACCCAGCAGCCAGCTCCCTTGGCGAGATAACAAACAGCCTCCTCCCCGGCCCTGGGGGTGTGGGTCGACCTGGAGCCTGGGACTGGCTCCCTCGCCAGCACTGCGGCCAGCCTGGCCTGTCGCAGTCACCAGCCGCTGGCCGTTGAGTAGAACTGGGCCCCCGGGGTCTTCGATGGCTGCTTATTTCCGCAGTCCGTCACCAGCCCTTCCTGCCCAGTGTCTAGATCTGGAAGTTGTGCTGAAACCCGTCCACCGTGGGTGGCCCTGCTGATGTTTGAAATGCTGGTGGCCGAGCTCCCAGCATCAAGGCTGCAGGCAAGCCCCACACAGTAGGACAGACTGACAGGCGGGGGTGGGTGCGAGCGTCACTAGTACGTGGACCGCTGGTTGCCGTCAAGTTGACCCAGACTCCTGGCGACGCCACGTGTGTCAGAGCAGAACCGGGCTCCACAAGGCTGTCAGTGCCGGTCCGTTGGGAGCAGATTGCTAGGCATTTCCTCTGCGGTGCGTCTGGATGGACTCGAACCTCTGACTCTTTGGTGAATCAAAGTGTGACCGTTCGCCACCCAGAGACTCTGAGATGCCGCTCATCTCATGCAGACACCCTGTGGCTCTCCGAGTACGGGGCACAGGGACAGAATCCGGCTGCAGCTATGACGGCCTGCCTGGCCCAGGGCCATGGACAGAATCCGGCTGCAGCTATGACAGCCTGCCTGGCCCAGGGCGATGGCCCCGGGGCCTCTAAGGCAAGCGGCTTCAGACCAGGATTCTAGAAGGGAAGGGGGGAGGGGGACGGGAGAGGAGGCGACTGTACATCTCCCCCAGGTGGGGTCTGTGCATTGCTGCTAGTGCCTGTGTCACAGAAAAACCACAAGGGGGTGGCTTTGATGGACAGAAACGTATTTTCTCACAGTTGAGGGGGCTGGATGTTCAAATGCAGGGCACTGGCTCAAGGGGAAGGCTCTCCGTTGGTTGGCTCTGGGCCAAGGTTCTCGTCTCTTCGGTTCGTTCCTGGCTCCTTCGCGATCTCCACGTGGCATGACATCTGTCTCCCCATCCCTGCTTCCCGCTGCTGGGTCTAGTCTGCTCTTCTGTGATTGGTTGAAGTCACACCCTACACTGCTACGGCCTCATTAACATAACAGACAACACTGCTCCCAAACGGGTACCAAAAACCCCGAACCCACTGAGTCCACTCCCACTCAGCGCCCCTAGAGGACAGAGTAGAATGGCCCCAGAGGGTTTCTGAGGCTGTCAATCTTCGCAGAAGCACATCTTTCTCCTATGGAGCTGCTGACGGGTTCAAACTGTCCACCTGCTGGCTAGCAGCCGAGTGCTTTAAGCACTGCGCACCAGGGCCCCTCTGACAGGTGCAGGGCTGGGATTCACAATGAAGTTTGGGGAACACAACTGGAAGAGAACCCTGGGGGGGTGCTGCCCCTCCCCCCGAAGCCAGCATTGTCCTGAGGTTCCCCACCCGAGGAGCGGATTGGCGTCTGTGGCAGCTCGGACTCCCTGCCTCGTGGGCGACTCTCCCATCTCAACGTCAACATCACTGCTGCCCAGCCCCGAGGGCTGGGTCGGGACCAAGCTGGGCTAAAGGACCGCTGCAGCTGGAGCGGTCCACCCCGAAGCGTTTCCAAAGTCCAGGCGGGTCACTTATAAGAGGCCTGATTGCTGGCACGTGGGGCCGCGGAGGGGAAGGCGACGGGGGCCCGGACCACGGCCTGCAGCCGTCCGATGGCTGCCTGCACCCACCCTCCCACGTGAGGGGCATTTGTGGTTTCCTGTGCCCGAGCTCACCTGGGGGTCAGCGGGAGAGCAGCATGCTCGCCCCCAGGGCCCAGCAGCGAGGGGGCGTCAAGAGTGCATGTGGGAAGCCACAAAAAGGAATGAGGCCTGATGTGGGGTGCATTGTGGAGGGACCTCTAACACATCACGCTGAGTGGAAGAAGCCAGAGCCAAAATATAGCACAGGAGTCCATGCGCAGGCGCCAGACCCACAACACGTGACACATAGCATACAGTCCACATGCACGTGGCCCCCAACTCACAACACGTGACACATAGCATATGGTCCATGTGCACGCGGCCCCGACCCACAACACATGACACATAGCATACGGTCCACGTGCAGGCGGCCCTGACCCACAACACGTGACACATAGCATTAGGGTCCACGTGCATGGGGCCCCCGACCCACAACACGTGACACATAGCATACGGTCCACATGCAGGTGGCCCCAACTCACACACAACATGTGACACATAGCATACAGTCCATGGACAGGCGGCCTTGACTCACACACAACACGTGACACATAGCATACGGTCCACGTGCAGGCGGCCTCTGACTCAGGACATGTGACACGTAGCATGCGCACGACCTGTGACGTCCGGGTGAACTGCACTGTGCCCGTCTGGGTCTCCGCACCTGTCTCCTCTCGTGGCGCCCACTCCATCTCGTGCTGCAGTGTGGAGTTTGCTGGTGGTCTCATTCTCGGATGTTCACTTGCAGATATTTCTACGTAACGTTTCCAACCCCGAGAGACAAATAAAGATCAGACGTATAAAGATACTGATAATAAAAGGCGGCAACGACAAACGCTTACAAAAAGGAAAGGTGGCGACTGGCTCGTCAGAGCGTGCCATGTTGGAGCCTTGTCCTGGCCGCTGCGGGGTGGAGCCCCGTGGTCAGTCGGGAGCTACCTGCGTGTGAAGCGTTCAGAACAGACACCTCTGTAGATAGGCAGTCGGCTCGCGGTCCCTGGGGGGCCGGGGTCGAGGAGCAGCCCTGGAGGCACGGCGGATCAGGTGGTCGGCTGCCAACCTAGAGGGCAGCTGTTGGAACCCACCAGCCGCTGGGCAGGGGAAAGGTGAGGCAGCCTGCTTCCGAATGTCCCCAGAAACCTGTCACCGCGATGGCACCGGGCGGGGGCTCACGGGTACGGCCCGTTCCGGGACTGGACGGGGTGGTGGCTGACGACACGCTCAGGGCATTAAATGCCCCTAGGTTGCTCACTTTAAAACGGTTGTTTGTTACATGAATTTCACCTGTTTTTTTTTTCAATATTTACTGTTTTAACTTTTCATTGTGGTTTGGGTGAAGATGCACAGGCAAGCCCGTCCTCCCACAGTCCTCACACACTTTGTTCTGCGTCACTGCCTGCAGGCCCCTCAGTGTGACCTCACCCCTCCCACTTCTGCCCTGTGTCCGGCCTGTTTCCATTCCTCTTCCCCTAACCCCTCCTGTCCCCCGAGCCCCGTTCCTGCACAAACGCCGCCCTTCTCATCTCCAACGGTCGGTTGTCCTGGGGAGCGCCTGCCTTCCTGGGGTACCGCCCACCGTGTGCACCTGTCTGTTGAGAATTCAGCTGTGGGAGTGTGGTTACAGGTCCACACAGTGTCTCAGGGCCAGTCTTGGCGGTCCCACCAGTCTCCACGCGACAATAAGCCTGGTCTTTTTATGATTTTGAGTTTGGGGCCACATTTTTTCCCATTCTGCCCGGGGCACCTCATTTTTTTTTTTTAAAGAAGGCTTTACCAGGAATCAGCAGGGCCTCTGGGCGACCTGTCTGGGACCACCTGCCTTCGTGGCCCGGGGAGGTAGCCCTCGCGCAGAGGTGCAGCGGGAAGAGCGAGGGCCCGCAGGTCGCTGCCAGCACTCAGCCCTCGTGTGAGGCGTCCTGGCAGTCGGTGTCTCTGCCCATCAGACGAGTGCGTGGGCACTTCTCCATGCTGCCCGGCTCTGCCCCCATAGGTAACAGACGTCAGGAGCCCACGGTGTCCCCATTTTTGGAATGCAGATCACAGGACCCAGTGCCCAGAAAGCACGTGGCCTCCCAGCTGGCATTCAGCCACACTCTGCCCACAGGCCTGGTTCCTGCAGGACGTCTGATTTGTGTCCATGTGTTACCTTCCTGGGTTCCGACTCACAGCACCTCCTCCTTGGGTTCCCAAGGAGGCAGCTCTACAGAAATAGACTGCCCAGTCTTCCTTCCAAGGAGTGGCTGATGGGTTTGAACTGCCAGCCCTCTGGTTAGCAGTCAGATGCCTTAGGCACTGCGCCACCAGTGCTCCCCAACTTTCAGGTTAGTGGATGAGCCCTAAAGGGGCCCTGGTGGTGCGATGGTTAAGCCCTTGGCTGCTGACCAAACGTTGGAGGGTCGAGTCCCCCCAGAAGCATCTCAGAAGGCAGGCCTGGCGTCTGCTTCTGAAATACCGGCCGCTGAAGGCCCTGTGGGGTGCGGTTCTGCTCTGGCACACAGCAGGCCCTCGGGGCCGGAGCTGACGGGTGTTAGGGGTGATGCAGCCTGCACTGCCCCCTCACTTTAAGGGGCGTGAAGGACAATCAGACCCCTGCCTGGGGCTATGGGAGGGCTCCTTGTTCCTGGTTTTCATGAAGGCTGCACTGGATTCCAAGAAGGAGCAGAGGGGGACTGCGCAGAGGGGGCTGGTTGGCCAGCAAACCCTGCCCACTTTCCTCCTGGGCACACGGCTAACCTGCACGTCCCAGCCCCCCTGCAGTTTCAGTGGCCGTGGCCTGTGGCTGAAGACGACATGGCCCTGCCCAGGCTTGTCCCACAGGCATCCCTCTCATGGTACTCCGTGTCCATCTCCTTTCTCCTCTGGATTCAGAAGATCTTGAGGCCCTAAGGGACCACAGGCTGGAAGAGCCTGGATCGCCGAGTGGCTCCAGGGGGCAGAGTCCCCTCCCTCTGCAGCCCCTCCCCACATTAGATTGCAATGGGAATGGGAAGTTAACCTTTGTTGATTGCCTCTGTGTTAAACCTGTCACAGCAACACCACACACGACAGAACACTGCCCGGCCCCGTGCCGTCTGGGTGACAGCTTGCGGACCGGACCCTCAGCCATAAGATTTCCGGAAGTACGTCACCAGACCTCCCTTCCTGGTCCACCTTGGTCTGGAAGCACTGCTGAAGCCTGACCAGCCTCTTGGCAACACGCACACCCTCAGCGCCGGGTGCCCGTGGCAGGCATGCCAAGGTGGGAGGGCCTCGAGCCCCCTCTAAGGGCTGCCCCGGGCGCTGGGTGCCCCCCGGCTGGGCTGAGCCTCTCTTGGCACTGCCCAGGGGCACTGCCTCTCCGTCCTGCCTTTTTCCTTCCTGCGCCTCGTGGGCTGAAGGCTCCCCCGCTCCCTCCCGCTCTTCTGGTGGGTCTAGTGATGTTATGTCAATCCCGCCCTCACACCTGGCTTTTCCTGGCTGCAGCTCGGACCCTGCAGGAGGAGACAGAGTGGAGGAAGGAGACCATCTGGCTGCTGCAGTGGTCTGGGGATGTGTCTGGTCACAGATCTTCAGGGAGGGAATGGGTCCAAGATCTGTTTCCGATCACCAGGCCTGGGATCAAATTGCATGGTTTGCATTTTATCACCTGCTGCTTTTAGCATTCCTTCTCAGGCTCCAGGGATTAGGCCACACTGCAAACTGAACGCAGCCTGAAATGTTTATCCACCGGCTCTCCATTCCGCCCTAAATCTCCCGTGAGACCTTAACAAAAGCTTGCCTGAGAAAGTGAGAGCCTGGATTCTAAGGCCAGGCTTGAGTGTTACTAACACAGCCAGGAAGAGGCCAGTGTGCCCCAGCTGGCCCTGTACCCAGCCTTTTTGGACGCCGCCAGGGCCAGTGTGGCCTGGACAAGGTGCCCGGACCCACCTTCCCTCAACGTCTACAAAGAAGTAAAATTCAGACTTAGGTTCCCAGTGTGACTGACTGTGACACCTGGGCAACTGGACAAGGTCCGGTCGTGGCGGGACGAGCCCCACCCTTGTCCCGGCTGCTTGTTTAACTTCCAAGCATGGATTTGACTTTGAGATGGGTGATTGGTGACATCAGAATGCCCGCTCTTTTTTTTTTTTTTTTTTGCATTATCCTTGGATTTCTTCAGGAAGAGTAATTACCAGTAAAGTAGCAACAATGCCAATCCCATAATCATAACCATCATTATTGAAAACATGTGTTCATTTTCTTTCTTCAACAAATATTAAATGGCTGCTATGTTGCCTTTCATTCTACTTGGATCCACAATCAATGCCCGTGGAAGGAGCAGCCAGGAAATCCAACGGTGCATTGACTGACAACTCTGCTGCAAAAAACATCCTTGAGGTGTTAAGAAGCAAAGACAGCCCCTTGAGGACTAAGGTGTGCCTGACCCAAGCATGGTATTTTCCGTCGCCTCACATGCATGCGAACACCAGACAATGAAAGAGCAAGAAGAATCGAGGGGTTCGAATCGTGGTGTCAACAAAGAATATTGAATACACCACGGACTGCGAGAAGAACGAACCAGTCTGCCCTGGAGGCAGTCCAGCCAGAGTGCTCCTGAGGAGCAAGGAGGCCAGACTTCATCTCAGGGACTTTGGACGTGAGATCAGGGGGGACGGGTCCCTGGAGAAGGATGTCATGCTTGGAAAACTAGAGGGTGAGCAGAAAAGACCTCAACAAGATGGACTGACACCACGGCTGCAACGAGGGGCTCAGATACAGCGAGGTCTGTGAGGCTGGCGCCGACCAGGGCAGCATTTCTTCTGTTGTTCACGGGGTCGGGGTCGCTGGCCGTTGGAGCCGACGCAACGGCACCCCCCAGCATCCTACGTGCCGGGCACCACTCAACCCCCCGGCATCCTACGTGCCGGGCACCACTCAACCCCCCGGCATTCTACGTGCCGGGCACCACTCAGACGGTGCCCTTAGATTTTCTGGAATGTTTCTCGTTTTCTCTGGTTTACTCTCATCACCCCCACCTCCCCCACCTCC
>NW_006921831.1:595932-611940 GCF_000298275.1 Orycteropus afer afer
TGACAGCCTTGGAGACCCTGTGGGCAGTTCCACTCTGTCCTCTAGGGGTGCTGTGGGCCAGAATGGCCTCCATGGCAGTGAGTCTTTGGCCCAGAATTGACTTCTAAAGTCCTTAACGGTGATCATCCCAGCTCCTAAACGGCCTTCTTCTCCAATGCGTCCCGGTCACCCATGGCCTGGAGTTTCTCTGTGGCAGGAAGCAGGTCCAGCAAGTTCACAGACCAGCAGGGGTTTCACAGCAAAGAAAGTGGACAGCGCTATAAGGAAAGCCTGTCCTTCGAGCCTTGACTGCCCTCCTGTGCAAGTCTCTCTTCGCTGCCACTCAGACCAGGCCTGGCCCAGGATTCCGGGGGAATGAATGGGATCCCAGGCACTCCCTGTCCCTGCCCTCCCCCCGTGAGAATGGGTCACCCAGGCCTGAGAGAGGCCTCGGGGTGGCCGAGGCCAGCATGCTCATCAGCGCAGCCGTCGTGCTGTCCTTCTGGCCATAGTGCTGGGACGCTCTCTTTCACGTAGACATCCCTGTGCCAGGGCAATGAGCCCGGGGCTTGTCGTTTCTCGTGCTGGAAGCCTGGGTGGATGGCCTGGTTGCTGTCAGCATTCCTCCCCAAGAGGCAGGGACATCTAAAGGCCAGATGGACATGGGCCAGAGACTTGCAGGGTGTCCAGGGAGGGCAGCTGCAGGACAGAGCAGTCCCACTCCCAGACCTGAGCCGGGGGCTTCTGGGCTCAGAGGGCACTCGTGACCATGGCGGGCTGTGGGATGGTCATACCCTGGTCTTCGCACACACGGTGCCCCTCTGCCTGCTTGCCCCCACCCCGCCCACAGAGCCTGGCCCAGGCTCCACCCACAACCTGGGGACCCTCAACCACCCCTATGAGAGCAGAGGCCACATCAGGCCCCTTTGCTTGGTTCTGCCCCCAGTGGTGTGAGACCTTCCTGCCCAAGTTTCACTTCTTAACCTTTGAACTCCAGAGTCAGCACAGTGCCTTCCCAGGAAACCTGCTGCCCTCAGGTGCCCGACACACAAGGGCCCCGTGTTACGGAACACTGCTACTCAGTAGGGTTTCCTTGGCTGCTGTCCTTACGGTGATAGATCATCAGGCCCTTCTGCCGTGGTGTACCTGGATGGATTTGAACCACCAACATTTCGGTTGTGCCACCCAGGGACCCAGTGCCCACAGCAAAGCTTTATGAAAAATAGAAAAACAGTGGGTCATTTCTCTCAGCTACCCCACCCCCAGGACGGGGACCAGAAGGAGCACTTGTGTTGTCAGGTTGTGAACTAAGTAAGGGACCACAGGACTGGGAGTCCACCGGCTGTTCCCTGGTTCTATTGACATTGGGGACCGGGTCATTCTCTGCTGTGGGGGACTGTCCTGGGCATTGTAGGGTGTTTAGCAGCACCCCTAGAGGCCAACAGCAGCCCCCTGATTGTGACTGCCAGCCCCCCACCTCCCGCATTGAGAAGTGCTGCCCTGGGCCAGCCCACCTGTCCCCTGAGGCGTTCTACTGCCCTTAGGTCCAAGGAGGAAGGAGAGAGCAAGTGTCGCAGAAGATACTCTGCCTCCCAGATCTTGGTCGTAAGTGTCCTGTCTGTGCCGCTCACCAAGGAGTAGAGGGCAGGTGGGTGGGGCCAGGAGCATGGGGTCAGGGCCAGGTGAGAATCCCAGCTCTGACCTCACCCACCTGTGAAGGGATGACTCAGACAAAGTCATCCAGAAAACAGAAGGCCTTTGACTGCAGAGCGTCTCAGAGCCGTCAGACAGAGGAGGGGTGGCCATGCCAGCACCACCAGCGTCACCAAGTCACCTTGTGCTCACGGTGGGAAAGTAGCAACTTTCTCTCAGGGTCAAACCCACGTGGGCCGTGGTGCTTCCAAAGCCAGCAGAGCAAACCGCGGGCAACGAGGGCATCAGCCTGCCCAGGGCAGGGTGCAGCTCTCCTCCACTCTGGGCCCAGAACCAGACCTGGGCGCTGCTGCAGTCCCGCCTTCTTAGGAGGCTGAGCCTCGGCTCTGTGGACGACGCTGCATCAGTGACCGCTCTGTGCAGGGCTGTGGGTTCCAGAGCCCCAGGTCTTCAGTTCACCTCTGTCCTCTTTTAAATACACGTTATTTTTTTAGAGGGGTGTTAGCCCTACCGCACAGGGTGTATCCCGGTATCCACGTGGGTGTCAGAGCTCTTACAATCGAGGAACCAGCATCGATACCTTCTCATTCGCCGAACCAGCCGCCTTCACTCCCACCCACTGACCCTTGTGTTGCCGAGCACCGGCTTCAGTCCTGAGTCTTCCGAGGTGGATCACCAGGCCACTCTGCCATGGTCCTGAGGGTGGACTAGAACCCCCAGCCTCGGGGTGAGCATGTTCACGGTCGGCGTCACACAGGGACCGTCGCTCCCACTAAGGGCCCGTCTGTGCTGGGTGGTCCTGTTCGTTGCACATTTGTCCGTTTCTCGGCACCTGCACCAGCACCACCGTGGGCCCTGGGACCGCTCGCCTGGACCACAGCTGGGCTTTCCAGCTGCTCCTGCAGCGCGCGCTGGCCCCTCTGCCGTGCTCCGCCAGGCAGTAGAGGCAGGTTCCCCAACACAGCTGGCGCTCCTCTCCCGCCTCCTGTGACTGTCCCACCTCGGCTCCAACTTGACCCTCTCTGGGAAGCCTCCTCGGAATGTTCTCACGGCACCAGGGACCTGTCTGTCCTCACGTGTCCCAGAGTTTGTCTCTCATGGGGCTGTGTGTTCTAATCAGTGCCCATCTCTTACCAGAATTTAGCCTCCACAGGGCAGGACTAGGTCCACTTGTACTCATGTGTGCCTCTCTAGTGGACAGGACACCATGCGCGTTAGATGGATATGAGACTGAGTTGGCGTTGACATGAGGCATTGACAAGGGTCTTCTCTCCTTCTACCCGCTGCCTTTGGTTCCCACTTAACTGGCTCCCACTCCTGGCAACGTTACGTGTGACAGAAAGAAACCACGCCAGGCCCCGTGCCACCTTCAGGGTCACTGGAGTATTTGAGTCTGTCCTGTGCCCATGAGTGCATTCTTCTCACTGGGGGCCTCCACTTCACCGACCTTGGGGTCCCTTCCTAGTGATTACTCTTTTCTGATGACGTGTCCAAAGGAAGTGAGTCGGAGTCTGGCCACCCTGACTTCTGAGGAACATAGCGGTTCTGTTTCCTCTGAGCCTGATTTGTCCGTTCTCTCGACAGCCCACGCTCCTTTCAGTGTCCTTCACCAGCACCACAGTTCAGGTGCCTCGTTCTGCTTTCCTTCCTCATCGTCCGGCTTTGCGTGCGTATGAGGTGAGGGAAGAGACCAGGGCGTGGGCAGGCACCCCTTAGCCATGGAAGTGCCATCTTTGCTTTATAAAACTTTAGAGCAATCTTCTGCAGATTTGTCCGACGCAATGCCGGTGTGGTTAGGTACCGTCTTGTTGGTTCCGACTTACGGCAATCCCATGTGTGACAGAACAAGCCAGCCCCATCAGAGCAGCCAGCTGGGGCCCACTGCTGAGCCCCTGTGTCCCGCCACCTCACTGAGGGTCTTCATCGCTGACCAAGCACGGCCTTTATCCAGGGACTGGTCCCCCCGAGAACATGTCCCAAGTTAGTGAGACAGAGTCTCACCATCCTCACCTCCAAGGAGCACTCGGGCTGCGCTTCCTCGAAAGCAGAGGTATTTGTTCTTGGCCGTCCAGTGCGACGCATCGTTTGACTTCTTGACTGTGCTCCTGTTGGCATGGATTGTTGATTCAAGTAGACTGAAGTCATTGACCGTATCAGTCCTTTTCACTGATCATGGTGTCGTTTATCACCTGCCCACCATGTTGTTCCTGTTGTTAGGTGCCGTCGGGTCAGTTCCGACTCCGCAGCGACCTTCTGTGTAACAGAGTGAAACACTTTCCAGTCCTGGCCGCCTCACAATCCTGGCCGTGCTTGAACCCATCCTCGCAGCCACTGTGCGGGTCATCTCGTTGAGAGTCTTCCCCGTTTTTGCCCACCTCCTTCTTCAGGGACTGGTCCCCTCTGACAACACGACCAAAGCACATGAGATGAAGTCAGGCCATCCTCCTTCTAAGGAGTATTTCAGCTGTATTTCCTCCAAGACAAAGTAGTTCTTCGAGCAGTCCATGGTCCATTCAATATTCCTTGCCAACAACACAATTCAAACGCATTCACTCTTCTCCGCTCTGCCCTACTTATTGTCCAGCTCTCACACGCCCATGAGGCGACTGAAAATACCGTGGCTTGGGTCAGGTGCAGCAGAGTCTTCAAAGTAACATCTTTTCTCTTTAACCCTTTAAAGAAGCCTTTTGCAGCAGAGCTGACCAATGCAATACGTCATCTGATGTCTTGACTGCTGCTTCCATGGGTGTTGATTGTGGATCCAAGTAAAATGAAATCCCTGACAACTTCAGTCTTTTCTCCGTTTATTATGATGTTGCTTATTGATCCAGTTGTGAGCATTTTGTTTCTTTATTTGAGGTATAATCCATACGGAAGGCTGTACTCTTTAATCTTCATCAGTAAGTGCTGCAAGTCCTCTTCACTTTCAGCAAGAAAGGCTGTGTCGTCTGCAAATCGCAGGTTGTTAATGAGCCTTCCTCCAATCCTGATGCGTGTACTTCTTCACATAGTCCAGTTTCTCGAATTATTTGCTCAGCATACAGATTGGATAAATATGGTCAAAGGACCCAACGCTGACGCACTCCCTTCCTGATTTTAAACCACACAGTATCCCCTTGTTCTGTTCGAACAACACCCTCTGGTCTGTGTACAGGTTCCTCGTGAGCACAGTGAAGTGGTCTGGAATCCCCCTTCTTCTCAATGTTATCCATAATTTGTCGTGATCCACTAGTCGAATGTTTTTGCATAGTCAGTAAAACACAGGTAGACATCTTTCTGCTATTCCCTGCTTTCAGCCAACATCCCTCTGACATCAGCAATGATTCCCTGTTCCACATCCTCTTCTGAATCCAGTTTGAATTTCTGAAAGTTCCTTATCAATGCACTACTGCAACAGTTTCTGAATTATCTTCAGCCGAATTTTACTTGCGTATGGTATTGATGGTAAGGTGCGATGGTTTCCACCCTCTACTGCGTCACCTTTCTTTGGAAGTGGCTCACATATGGATCTCTTCCAGGTGGTTGGCCAGGTGGCTGGCTTCCAGATTTCCTGCCCACGGCAGTCTTGGGAAGGTGCTGAGGCTGAGCCTGGCCCTAAGGCTCCCTCAGATCTTGCCCAGAGAAGGGAAGGCAGCTGCTGACACCAAGGCTTCTGCGTGAACTCAGTCTGTCTTAGTTTCCTGGAGCTGTTATAGTGGAACAAGAGAGATTTGTTTTCTCACCCTTTGGGACAGGAAGCATGAATTCTGGGCACTCTGGGGGAGGCTTTCTCTCTGTCAGCTCTGGGGGAGCCCTTGTCTCCCGTAGGGTGCTAGCAGTCTCCACGTGGAATCCCTCTCCTCCTTGCGCTCACTTCTCTCCTGCTCCTTGAGGCTCTGGAGGGAAAAGGCTTCGGACTCCCTGCCCTGAATGGCCTCATTAACATAACAAAGAAAGCCCTATTTCCCACAGGGGTGTGTGTGGGGGCGGCTAGGATTCCTACACACATTTTGGGGGGCACAATTCAATCCATGGCATGCATGGTTCCTCATCGGGACCTCACGTCCATTAGGAAGCTGGGACCCTGGAGAAGTAGAGCTTCAAGAGTGGGTCTCTGCTGTGAGCTCCAGACACTCTGACCGGCCCCCTGTGGAGACGGAAATCAAAGTCATAAAAACCAAACCTGTTGTGGTCCCGTGGATTCCAACCCATGGCAACTCCAAGCGTTAGAGAGGACGGCTGTGTCCACACCGTTTTCTTGACTTTAATCTTCATGGAAGCAGATTGCCAGGCCTTTCTGCAGCACCCCCGGGTGGGTGCCAGCCACCAGCCCGAGGTTAGTGAACAGGCATAAACCATTGTGCCCAGGGACCTCTCAGGCCATGGACAGGGCCACGAGGATCGGGGAGGCACGTGGAGGACAGGAAAGCCCCCTGTCCCCTGGAGCCCCTTCCCACCTCTCTCCAGGACCTGAGGGAGGTGGGGGTCTCACCAGAGAGGGCCCTGTGGCCGCCTGGCGGCTGGCCATTCCCACGCCTCCTCCTTGGCCACAGTGGAAACACCAGGTCCCAGGAGGGAGGCTATTACAGGGACTGACCCAAGAAACAGAGTGAGCGCCTGAGTCTCTGGAGGAGTGCCCCGTGAGAATGACAGCAGAAGACTCCCGAGGAAAGGTTTAAAGAGACATCCCCTGTGGCCCACAGGGCTGCCCGGGGAGGTCACCTGCTGGAGGCCCTGTCCCTTGGAGCTTCACCTGCCCGTGGCCCCAGGACCAAGAAGGCCCTTCCTGACCCTGCACCTTTGCGCTTGTCTGTCAGAGACTTGACAACCCGGCTCCTCATCCAGGCGCCGTTGTTTGAACGTGGGTCGCTCTGGCTGCTTCCAGCACCGGGGTGAGTATCGGCACAGAAATGCAGCTTTGCGCATGACTGGGCAAAAGATTAAGATCCAGCCTGGTCGAAAGGAATCTAATCTCACCTGGTTACGCAAAGATTCTTGGAAATACTCACCTCCAACATTTCAACTTGAGGACAAACAAGCATTTCTCTGGAACTGGTGACTCCCCAGTGATGAGCCACCAGGCTCTCAGATTAGAGAACTGCCTGTCCTTCCGGCGGGGCCTGTGCTTTCCCTGGGGCCTCAAGTGGGGGGCAGGGCTGGAGGGTCGCCAGCAGGTGGTGGTGTCTGATCCATAGTATCTGGTGCCTCCCTCCCCCACTGCTGTGGAGTCAGAGCCAACTCATAGTGACCCTTCCTTGGGTTTCTAAGGCGGTAACACTACAGAAGTAGATTGCCCAACCTTCCTTCTGAGGAGTGGCTGGGGGGTTTGAACCATCAGCCTTCTGGTTAGCAGCCAAATGCCTTAGGCACTGCACCACCAAAGCTTCAAATAGCTGGCGGTGGGAAGAGCTAATGAGAAAGCCCAGACCCCGGACGGTAGCTAGGCTGGCTAGGCATCAGGGAACATCTCCAGCCCAGGTGGAAGGAGGGCTGGAACTCTAAGGGAAACTGAGGCAGGAGCCCAGGGATCAGAGTGGGTTGGTGAAGGTTGTCATTTTCTAGGGGCCAGCCATTCATCACCTGCTGACTCCAGAAATCTGGAGCATAACCTCCTCTGGTCAAGGGGAGCTCTGGGGCTGGGAGGGACCACGGAAGACACTTTCAGAACTTCTTGTTGCTCCCTGCAAGATGACGGGACTTCCTGGAGCACAGTGGTGGTCCCTGAGGAGAAGTCTCCCTGAAGCCCACCAGCACATGCTCTTCCTTCCCCAGGCCTCCCCCTCCCACCCAGGGTCAGGACTTCACTCGCCTGCCCTCTCCTGCTCTCAGGTTCCTATCATTGTTGGAAGCCAAATAAACCCCAATTAGCCAAGACTTAGAGTTGGGATTCTGCATGTTGTCGGGCCATTTCCCTCCAGAATTAATTTACAAGCACGAAGCAAGCCCCAGGCAAGAAGGCCAAGAGAAAACAAGTGTGAATCGGAACCCAAGGGAGTCGTGGGGATGCGCACAGTCTTTCAACCTGCTGCTTCTTCTCGGAGTCAGTTCCTGGACAGAAACACACTCACTGCCATCAATTCGATTCCAACTCACAGTGACCCCCGTTGGGTTTCCGAGGTGGTAAATCTTTACAGAAGTAGATTGCTTCATCTTCCTGCTGTGGAGCAGCTGCTGGATTTGAACCACCAGCCTTCTGGATAGCAGTCAGATGCCTTAGGCACTGTGCCGACAGATTTTCTGGACGGAGACACTGACACCTAGTGTTTGCTCTCCAGCTGGGACGGCTCTCAGTCAGAAAAAGTTCATTTTACACTGGACGTTAAGGGAGGGCCAGCAGAAACAGCATGTGCTCAGCAACTATTTGCTGGAGACATGGATGAATGAGCGGATGGCTGGATGAATGAGTGCACAGATGGACGGATAGATGAGTGGATGCATGGATGGATGGGTGGATGGATGGATAAGTGGGTGGATGGATGGATGGATGGATGAATGAGTGGATGGGTGGATGGATGGATGGATGGATGGATGGATGGATGGATGAGTGGATGGATGGGTGGATGGATGGATGGATGGATGGATGGATGGATGGATGGGTGGATGGATGGATAAGTGGGTGGATGGATGGATAGATGGATGAATGAGTGGATGGGTGGTTGGATGGATGGATGGATGGATGGATGGATGAGTGGGTGGATGGATGGATGGATGGATGGTAGATGGATGGATGAGTGGGTGGATGGATGGATGGATGGATGGATGAATGAGTGGATGAATGGATGGATGGATGGATGGATGAGTGGGTGGATGGATGGATGGATGGATGGATGGATTGTTGTAGGTCAAGTTCCAAAACAATGACTGGAAAATCAGCTGTAGTTCAGAGAGAAATTTAATCAGAGGATAGTAACCTCATACTATCATATGAACTTACATACTGCACAGCCTTAACTGTTATAAAAACCTGTAGTCTATGAGGCTCTATCTTATTGTTATATATATATATATATATATATATATATATATTAATATAATATATTTTTTATAATAGCCCTACTGCCAGCAGGCTACTCATAAAATCCTGACCCTTTTGTGAAAGTCAGAAAGCAGAACAAGGCTGAGATAAATTCCTAAGATAGACCTCCACTTTCCTCAGTCTAGGGGCATGCACATCTCTTTCTAAGATGGAGCCTGTGTTCCAGCACAGACACCATGACTTCTTCTGCACAGGTGTATTCTGCTCTTGGTTTGAGTCTTGGTGTCGTCTTGGATCAGCTGTGCTAGTTCATCGGCAGTGAAGGAAGGCGGGGTGTGCATGCTCCCAACCTGGTTAGCACTGATCATGGATAGTGGGCTAGAAAACACCCCAAGAATGGCCTGTTATCAGGAAAGGCCATAGAAGCAGTAAATTTGCGTTTGTGTTATGTCTCTTGCAGTGTCCCTTCCTTGTGCTGAGGATCTGAGGAATGTGATTGCCCTGTCCTGTGAGCTGTTCCTGTTTTGGTTTTATGATCTTAGGAATGTGGTTGTAGGGGCAGGACTCTTGTGTGATTATGGCTACAGGTAGTAGAAAAAGGCAGTGTTTAAATCAAACAAGATTAACATGGAGCTTTAGGTTATGAAGTTAGAACACATACTGGTCTCCCAGAAATTCTAATTTGTCTGCACAATAGTACAGAATGGATGGATGAATATATGTGTGGAAGGATGGATGGGTGGGTGAGTGAATGAGTGGATGGGTGGGTGGATGAATGGATGGATGGATAGATGAATATATGGGTGGAAGGATGGATTGATGGATGGATGGGTGGGTGGATGGATGGATGGATGAATATATGGATGGGTGGATGGATGGTTGGATGGATGGATGGATGGATCGATCGATTGATTGATCAATGAATATATGGGTGGAAGGATGGATGGGTGGGTGAGTGAATGAGTGGATGGGTGGTTGGATGAATGGATGGATGGATAGATGAATATATGGGTGGAAGGGTGGATTGATGGATGGATGGGTGGGTGGATGGATGGATGGATGAATATATGGATGGGTGGATGGATGGATGGATGGATGGATGGATGGATGGATGGATCGATTGATCAATCGATTGATCGATCGATGAATATATGGGTGGAAGGATGGATGTGTGGGTGAGTGAATGAGTGAGTGGATGGGTGGATGGATGGATAGATGAATATATGGGTGGAAGGATGGATCGATGGATGGATGGATGGATGGGTGGGTGGATGGATGGATGAATATATGGATGGGTGGATGGATGGATGGGTAGGTGAATGGGTGGGTGCATTCCACTGCTCAGAGAGTCTCCATAGCTGGGAACCCAATACTATAGGAAATGCTCTACAGTAATAACAGACAAAAAGCTAATGAAAGTGCCTCCAGGTGGCGAGGTTGCTGTGGTTTTAATTTTCCTTTGTGCTCTTCTGTATGTAACAAAATAGGGAGAAAAACTGGATTTGCCAGAATGCCTCCCAGGGGGCACACAGGTGATTGAAAGAAAGGCCTTGACAAGCCGCCTGGGGATGAGTGGGAGGGACGGGCCAGGTTGCCCCACTGCCTCGGCAGGAGGGAGGCCCCTTTTCAAGTGCAGGGCTTTAGCTTTGCTGAAGGGGATTTGGACGTTTGGGGGAGAAGAGACACAGGTGGGAGAGGGCAGAGGAGGAGGGGCTCGGCTGGAAGCCAGGAAGAGGAGCCCTGAGAGCAGAAGTAGCGGGTGAAGGAGGAAGTGTCTGTGGGGTTTGGAGCAATTGGGGGCACCTTCTCTGCCCTCTGAGTCATCAATGGAGCCTAGAGGGAAGACCACCGACCTTTATACACAGTAGAGCAAGGCACACTTTCTGGAGGTGCATCACTTCCTCTGACAGACACTTGTGCTAAGATTCAGAGGCACCACATGGTGCATCTGAGACACCAGGCCCTCCTATGTGCGGTCGATGCGTCTGACATGGCTTTGTGTTTGCTGTGAGGATCCAAGCTAACCGCAGTTGGTGGTTGAATATTCCAGAAACCCCAGGCCCCAACTCCCCAAGCGCTCGTTCATGGAAACACCTCCAGGGCCTCGGTCCTGCTTTGAGTAACAAGGGGCTCTGTGTGGCAGGTACAGAGAGGACACTTGCCTCACCCCCTCCTGGGTCCCTCTGTTTGGGCCCCTGTAACATGGGGCTCTGTGTGGCAGGTACAGAGAGGACACTTGCCTCACCCCCTCCTGGGTCCCTCTGTTTGGGCCCCTGCTGACTGTATGACGCTTGGTGACTTCATTTCTCCGTGTCACATGCATCGACTGCACACTGGAGGCCCTGGTGTCTCAGATGCACCAAGCGGTGCCTCTGAATCTTAGCACAAGTATCTGTCAGAGGAAGTGATGCGCCTCCAGAAAGTTTGTGGGTAAAATGGGAGACATTTCTAGCTCACGGACTTCTCCACCCCAAACACTACCATTTTGCCCCGTTTCACTAATGAAGAGACCAAGACGGCAAGCAGAACCTCAGAAACCCCCACCTTGTCCTTTGGACAATCCCCAAACTAACACCTCAACCTGCTGCCATCCAGTCAATTCCGACTCATAGCCACTCCAAGTAACAGAGTAGAAACTGCCCCGTAGGATTTCTTTGACTGCAATCTCTGCAGAAACAGATCACTGCCTTTCCTCTGCGGTACCACAGTGTGGGTTCCAAGCCCCCATCTTCAGGTTAGCAGTAAAGCACAGTCTTTTGGAGCTGTCACCCAGCCCTGCCCCTTGCCTGGTCCCCAAGTCATGGGTTTTCCCTGCAGACCTGAACCCCACCAGTCTCTTGGCATCCACACAGCAGACAGACATGTGAGTCTGCCTGGGCCTGCACTGTAACCAGCCCCTGAGTCACTGGGTGAGCCAAGAACAAAGAGCAAAGGGTGAGAGGCCTGCAGAGAGAGTTCTGAGGAAGTGTAAAAATTCCAGGAGGAACCCCAGGCTCCTGGCCTCAGGAGGGGGAGTGGATGTTAATAGTCAGACAAAGGACCATTTCGTAACAAACTGCCCAGCCTTGGAAGGAGCCACCTCTCCCAGGACTGAGACCGCACACCTAGAAGTGCTCAGATGAGGTGAAGTGGTCACCCCCAAGTCAGGTAGGGACAGGCAGCACCCACAGTCAACTCTGACGTGGGATATGGGCGAGCTAATGAATGGGGCTAATTCTAAAAGGGTGAACAGAGTAGGGATGAAGAAGGAGGAGACATACCCAGGGCCGCCCCAGGGCTACAGCATGGCAGGCCCTTGTGTTGAGGTCCCAGGGGACCAGGGAAGAGTGTTTCCAGAACAGACTGAAGCTGTGGCTTCTGTAGAGGCACCCAGTGGAGCTGCCCCCCAAGTGAGGGGCACGGCCTTTTAAAACACCCCCATTCACTCAGCTCTCTCCCTTGGGGGTAGACTGTATCCTGCCCGGGCCCTGTTTGAACACTTCCAGGCATGGGGTTTATGGTGGTTATGTTGTGTGTCAACGTGGCTGGGCCTGGTTGAGTGGCTGGGCAGCTGGTGGTAGTTATTCCCCATGATGAGACTGGCAATCAGCTCCATGGCGGGATCTACCACAAGCAGCTGAGTAGCTGCCTTAGGGAATGTGGTCTTCTTCCTGTATATAAGGAGAAGCCTTGGGAATGGTCTCTAGCCTGTGGCACGCTTGGACCCTACATGTAGCCATGTCGTTGTTCAGCACCCTGCCATGTTCTGCTGCCCTTGGGACTTACAATGGACTTAAGTTAATGGCCTGCTATGTGGTTGGGTAACATCGGGACTGTAGCTTTTTACTTGTCAACCTTGGTGCTTCTCAGTCTCAGCAGCCAGCAGCTGTCTGAGTGAAGAAACGCCTCTAGCTTCAGTGGGCCGGGAGCAGGAGGCAGAGCTGGACCCCAAGGTTGAGGGGCTTTCACCCAGACCCTAGAGCATGGTGCTTTGAACTTGGACTTAAAGCCTCCAAATTGTAAGAATAAACTCCTGTTTGTTAAGCCCATCCCATTTGTGGTATATTCCTGTCAGAGTGGCACTAGGGTGCAAGAACAGGGTCTTAGCCAGTGAGGGGAAGGAGCCAGGGACACACTCCCCATCCCCTCTCCCCTGCTCCTGCCAGGGTCCCCCCCCCACCGGCCACACCTGGCAGAACCCAAGGGAAGACAGAGTAGGGGTGCAGCACGGGGCTGAGGGAGGAATGAGTGGCTTTGAAGGACACCAGAGGGTTCCTGGAGCCCCACAGCCTGGGAGGCTTGAGTGGGTTCCTTCCCAGGTTGGGTGCTGGTCCGAGGGCGTGTGCAGTCCTCGGTGGGAAGAACCTAGGCCAGGCAGGGTCCTGCCTGTGGCCCCCCACGCTGCGCCCACCAGCACACCCGACAGAGTCCACAAACCTCACGTGTGGGCGGGTGCACATCTGCTGCAGTTGTGGGGCCTGTATGTTGTCCATCACGTTGGACTCCTTGTGTGACCGTTCCCCCACTGCAGAGACCCACGTTCTCTCCCTGGGTCCCCAGGTCTCTCTAGAAGCAGCTGCACAGCAGGTCCTGGGGCTCCCCACAGGCCCCGGGGTGACCCACCTGGGCAGGAGGCAGGAGACACTGCCTCACAGATTTCTCTTCTGTCTGCTGGGCTGGGCAAGTTCTGGCACAGTGATGGATGGCCATGGCATCTGGGGCTGCAGGGGAGAGGAGCCACGGTGGTCTCCAGGAGAGCCCAAGGAAGGCAGAGGCTGCCTGGTCGGCCTGTGGTTCAGCCTGGTGAAGCAGGTGACCCAAGAGTGACCTTCAGAGGTCGTGGGAACTGGAGGACTGGCAGACCTCCCTAGGTCAAGGGCAAAGGGTGGGTATTTGCTTAGCAAAAAGTGCATCCCTGTTTCTGGGCTAAAAGTGGCAGCAACATCCTCAGGCAGGCCCTGCACACATGTGACCCGAGCGGGTGTGGCTCGCTCAGCCAGTCCAGACACAGAGACAGTCACACCGTCTCTACTTTTCCAATAAATCGTTCACATCCTCGTTGGCCACATTGGCTGGACGTCCAGAAGCCCCCTTTTGAGGCCTCTGCTATGGATGGGGATTGTCCAAGAACCTCAGAGCCTCTGTACCCCAAGAAATTCAGACTCACTTCCAAATGGAGGCCAGAGGGGGGGACCAGACAGCCCTATTTTCACTGCTGCTGTTTCTACCACCACCACAAGGTGTTGCTGATGAACACTACGTGCACGCGCACACACACACACACACATACACATATATACACACACACAGAGCTCTGACCCTGCTCTCTGCCCTGTCTTGTCCTGCTTGGCCTCCAAAGGGCTTATGGGCCCCAGGGCTTGTCCTGCCCCTCATTAGAAGCCTGCTGTAGGGCACAGGGCAGGCAGGGGACGCACTCAGTGAAGGAGTTACTTAGGTTCTCTGAGCTTCAGTTTCCTCATCTGGAGAACGAGGATCATAAGAATTCAACAGAATTCAACAAGCCAACGGGAAGCAGCTAGAGCCCTGTGGGGCACAGAGAGCCCTGGAGGGACCAGGCGTGGGAGGGAGGTGATGACTGTGGGAAGGACTTCATCATGGTGACTGTGGGAAGGACTTCATCATGGTGGAAATGCTCTCCTGGTGGAGCACACATGTTCTCCACAGTTACAGGGATGGGAAGGGGAGGGAGAAGACAGAGAGAGAGACAGAGGAGGAAGAGGGGAGAGAGAGAGGGAGACAGAGCGGGAGAGAGAGGGGAGCAGGGGAGAGGGAGACAGAGGGAGAAACAGAGACAGAGACAGAGGAGGAAGGGGAGAGGGAGAGGGAGATGGAGAGGGAGAGAGAGGGGAGCAAGGGAGAGGGAAGACAGAGAGGGAGAGACAGAGACAGAGGAGGAAGAGGAGGGGGCGAGAGACGGACGAGAGAGAAGCTTGTCTTCCTTCTGTGGTCTCTTTCTCGACTTGAGATCTCTTGCTGTTTAATGTTGTAAACAAAGACAAAAGGTTAAGTTATTAGCATACATTTTACCTTTCATCTTTGTGTTGTGCACAGTTTTAAATGCAAATAGACCTTGCATGGTGAGTCACTGAAATGCCAGTACTTTGTAGCTCATGGCGGGGGGACTCTGGGCTCAGCATGGGGAATGCCATGTGCAAATAAGAACCAAGGGTCAAGGCACGTGTCTTGACCGTCTCTGCTCACAGACATGCCCACTGCCCCACTGGACTCCTCACAAAACACAAAGTCAATGATAAAGTATCAGGGATTTCAAGATGGTAACAACAGAACATTCAACTCAGTGTGGGGCCCTTCCGAGTGTGGGCCCTTCTGAGTGTGGGCCCTTCTGAGTGTGGGGTCTTCTGAGTGTGGGACCCTTCTGAGTGTGGGGCCCTTCTGAGTGTGGGGCCCTTCTGAGTGTGGGCCCTTGTCAGTGTGGGGCCTACTGAGTGTGGGGCCTTCTGAGTGTGGGCCCTTCTGAGTGTGGGCCCTCCTGAGTATGGGACCCTTCTGAGTGTGGGGCCCTTGTGAGTGTGGGGCCCTTGTGAGTGTGGGGCCTTCTGAGTGTGGGGCCTTCTGAGCGTGGGGCCTTCTGAGTGTGGGGCCCTCCCGAGTGTGGGGCCCTTCGGAGTGTGGGCCCTTCTGAGTGTGGGCCCTTCTGAGTGCGGGGCCTTCTGAGTGTGGGGCCTTCTGAGTGTAGGGCCTTCTGAGTGTGGGCCCTTCTGAATGTGGGGCCTTCTGAGTGTGGGGCCCTTCTGAACGAGGTCCTTCTCTGAACGTGGGGTCCTTCTGAGCACTGGGTCCTTCTGAATGTAGGGTCATTCCAAACATGGCTTCCTTCTGAGCACAGGGTCCTTCTAGCATGGGGCTCTGCTCTGAATAGGGGGTTCTTCTCGCCTCTGGTCCTTCTGAATGCGGGGTCCTTGTGACCACATACAACCCAGGCTGTGGAGCGCACCCTGAAGCCAGAACCCTTCTGATGACCTCTTGGAAACCTGCATCCTCCTGTGACGCTGATGGCTTCCCATCTAGGTCACCGATCCCCTCAATGATACTTCCCCTGCTTAATGAGTAGAGTTAGTTCCCATTTGGGTAAACTCAGGGGCACAGGTTTAATTTGATATTTTTCTTTTTAAATGTCAAGGCTTCCAGATCTAGTTAGTTCTTATTTTAATTCACATTAGTTTTTATGCAAATCCCTAAAGACCCACAGAATTTTCAGTTTCCCTGAGTTTCTGTCCTCCCTCCGTCAGTCACCACCGGAAACACACAAGGCTGCAGCCAAGCCTGTTCTCTGCCAGGATCTGCACAGGGCAGGGAGTGAGGGGCAGAGAGACAGAGAGACAGAAATAGAGATTGAGAATGAGAGAGAGACAAAGGGACACGTGGAGAGAGACAGAGAGATGGGGGAGAGATAGAGACCA
>NW_006921831.1:612485-614300 GCF_000298275.1 Orycteropus afer afer
AGAGAGACAGAGAGACAGAAATAGAGATTGAGAATGAGAGAGACAAAGGGACACATGGAGAGAGACAGAGAGAGATGGGCGAGAGATAGAGAGAGACCAAGGAGACACCGAGAGAGACAGGCAGAGAAGAGAGACAGAGCCAGAGGACAGACAAAGACGGGAGAGAGAGGAGAGCTGAGGGACAGAGGGCAGGAGAGAGAGCCCAGCATGGCTGAGTCCCTCTGGGGACACCCGGGCCCCATGTGTTCTCCAACGGCTCTTAGCACCCACGGTGCTGGTGGGGACTGACCAGAGGTGGTGGTCCATCTGGACACCTCCAGCTCCGTGGCCTCAGAGACACACGTCTATGTGATCCCTTCTCACAGACACACGACTGTCTGCCCAACCCCCCCAACAGCCCAACCTCACTGTCACCATGTGGGCCCTGTGTTCACGCTTGACTGTCACACACCCATCTCCAGAGAGGCAGGCGGGCTTCACCCCAAGGTGCTGGCAGGACCCCAGCCCAGCCACAGTGGGGGTGACAGCAGTGGCCCCTCCAATGCTATCCCTCTGTCTCCTCCCCTCCGGGTCTCCGTTTTCCTGACCGACGAATGGGGAGATGAGTCAGGCAGGGTCAGGACATGCCTGCGTCCAGCTGGATGGCAGCTGGGAACCCAAAAAGCCCTGCTCAGAGGCGCCAAACCAGAAGGACCCTGCCAGTGTGTGTCCCCCAATCCTGAGCCCAAGCGTGGCCCTCAGAGGACCTCCTAATGGCCATTGGACCCCAGATTTCAACTCACGGTGACCTCAGGTGACAATGTAGAATGGACCCATAGGATTTTCTTGGGTATAATCTTTACGGAAGCAGATCGCAGCTTCTCAGATTACTTGTTCCGCATACTGATTAAATAAGTATGGTGAGAGTATACCACCCTGACATACACCTTTCATGATTTAAACCAGGCAGTGTCCCCTTGTTCTGTTCAAATAACAGCCTCCTGGTCTATGTACAGGTTCCTCATGAGCACAATCAAGTGTTCTGGAATTCCCATTCTTGTCAATGTAATCTGTAATTTGTTATGATTCACACAATCAAATGCCTTTGCATAGTCAATGAAACACAAGTACACATCTTTCTGGCATCCTTTGCTTTCAGCCAAGATTCATCTGACATCAGCAATGATATCCCCTGTTCCACATCCTCTTCTGAATCCAGTTTTAATTTCTGGTAAAGTGGAGTGTCATCGAAAAAGAGGAAGACTCACAGCCAGGTGGGTCGTCAC
Source organism: Orycteropus afer afer (assembly GCF_000298275.1). Classification (NCBI taxonomy): domain Eukaryota; kingdom Metazoa; phylum Chordata; class Mammalia; order Tubulidentata; family Orycteropodidae; genus Orycteropus; species Orycteropus afer. The sequence goes on from NW_006921831.1 coordinate 613,751, forward strand.
AGTGGCTGCAGCGGTGACTCAAGGGCAGAGATGGTGAGGGTGACCCAGGACCAGGCGGGGCTCTGTCCTGCTGTACACGGGGTCACTGTGCACTGGAACCGAGTCCGTGCCCCAACAGGGACCCACGTGATGGCCAGCCTGTTCTCATAAGTGCTGGGCCGGCAGGCACAGGTTATGTCCTTCCATACATTGGCATCCTGTCTTCCTCCTGCTAGGAGACAGGACTCTTGTCAATCCACCGTCCAGGTGAGAAAACTGAGGCAGAGAAGGCTAGCTATTACCCAGAGCTACCCCCAGCTCCCCTCAACACTCTGCTCCTCCCTGAGCGATCCGTCTGGGTCTGGCATGTGGCAGGCCACCCATACCTGTTGTCATGCATCTAGTTTTCAAAGGGCTTCACCGATGCTTACCATGGGGCAGTGTCTTCCCATGGACATGAACCTCAGCCCCGTAATCTTTGTGCTATTACCATCACTCTGCCCAGCACTTACCCCACGGGGAGGTTCTCCTCTGTCCCGTAGGGTCACTATGAGTCGGAATCAGCCTGACA
>NW_006921831.1:615280-622348 GCF_000298275.1 Orycteropus afer afer
TCTAGATGGCTGCTTGCAAACTTTTAAGATTCCAGTCGCTACTCGCCAAAGCAGGAGGTGGAACAATGTTTTGTGTAGTGTGTTATGCCAGTTGAGCTGGATGTCCCCCATAGGGTTCTCTTGACACATATTTACAGAGGGAGATCACCAGGCCTTTCGAGGAGCCACTGGGTGGGTTCAAACTGCCGACCTTTGGGTATGTAGCAGAGTGGAAACCGTTTGTGCTACCAGGGGTTTGAGGGGCTGCTGGGAGGAGGAAACGGCATCTCCTGAGTGTCTTTGGTGCTATTGAGCTCCACCCACAGCCCCAACCCCGGATTCACCTGTAAAGATGCTCTGACTCTGCCCAGCACGGCAGGTCCAAGTGCAGGGGACTTAATGTCCCGCCCCACTGAGGCCCCAGCCAATGGGGGCTGACTGCTAGATAACCGCCCTAGCAACAAGCAGCCTCAGGGGGTCCCCAGCAGGATGATTAGCCCCCTGACCTGGCCCACCCATCACTCCTCCTGTCCTCCTCACTCTCCTCCCACCTGGACCACCGGGCCCAGGCCCTCCGCATGGGGCCAGCTTCCGGGACACCCAGTGGGGACCCTGCACCAGCCCAGCCAGGCCCAGGAATGCTCAGTTTCTCTGCCCGAGCCAGAACTGGCCCGTTCACACATGACCGGATGATGGAGGCCTTGAAGGACGAGCTCTGCGCTGGTGGGGTGGGGGTGCCGGCAGCTGGGAGCCATCGAGTGAGGTACACAGCAGCACTTCCAGACAAGGAGCCACTGTGGGGGAGAGGCGACTGTGTTGCCCATGACGCCACAGCTGACCGGAAAGGAACGTGCCCCCTCGGGCCCATGTTGACAGGAGCAGAGAAAGCAGGGTGGTCCGGGCCGGTCTGTGCAGGGGAGGGGTTGAGCCGAGCCTCTGAGGGGACAGGAGAGTCTGCTGGAGCCAGGCACAGTCAGGCTACGACAGACTGGGGGTGGCTGGGGGACGCCAAGGGAAGCGGGTCCGGCCAGGTCAGTGCTTGGTGCTCCAGGACACTCAGGGGAGCTGCCAGGTCCCCACCGGGCCCTCTTCGCACCCCATTTTTAACGGGGAGCAGTCAACCCCCTGCTGTGCGGCACCAGCGTGTGCCCATCGCACTGTGTTTCTAGAGCCTGTCCGGGTGGGCACGCACCCGGCGACTCACCACGTTTATTTATCCTCCGGCAGTGAGGCATGAGCTTCCCTAGAGGGGCTGGCGGCAGAGGGCGGCACATTCCTGGACGCTGGCGTCATGCTGAGGCTAGGCAAGGCTCACCAGGCTGTCACCAGGTGACAGAGCGGCCCCCTGGAGGCAGGCCGCCTCCCAGGCGCCTCGGGGGGTCTGCACTGAGAGAGAGGACCCACGCGCAGATGGCACCAGCCTTCCAGGTCTCCGAGAGGGACCAACGACGCTCATCGTGACCTTCACAGCTGCGACTGCTCACAGAGAGGAGGCCCTCTCATCAGCCCTATTTTCCAGATGGGGAAACCGAGGCAGGACAGTCAGTGACAATGCAAGAGCCTGAACCAGCCGCCTAGGACAGGGCCGGCATTCAGGACCACTTCCTGGGGCTGGTGGGACAGCCCCACACAGATGAGGACACAGAGGTCACTGGGGGGGGGGTCTGGCCCAGGGTCCCACAGCTCAGGGCATGCAACCACCCCCTCTAGTTCCAGAACATTCTCATCGCCCCATGGCCAGTCACTCCCTATCTCCCCCGACCCCAGGGACCACTACTCTCCTTGATGGCTCTGGACTTCCCTGTCGTAGACATTTCAGGACAATGTGGGCTTGTGTGTGTGGCTTCTTTCACTGGGTGTCACCCACTCAAGGTCCATCCGAGTCGTGGCAGGACTGCCTCCTCCCTCTCCTGAACAATGCTCCGTCGTACCGACGCCCACCTTTCCGCCATCCCCTCGGCACGGATGGACCTCAGGGCTGTGCCGCACTTTGGCCACCGGTGCAGTGCTGCATTGAGCATTGACGGGTGGGTTTTTGTTGGAACGCCTGCTCTCATGTCTCTTGGACGTGTGCCTGGGACGGACCTGCTGGGTCATGTGGTGGCTTCCGGCAGCCCGTGTCGCCCTGAGTGTTCCTCACCAGTACCGTCCTTCAAAGGCATCCGTCCTTCTCCCCATCTCCCTTGTTCATTGTCCAGCTCTTGCTTGTATACGAGGCGATTGGAAGCACCATGGCTTGGGTCAAGCACACCTTAGGTCTCAAAGCGACCTTTGCCCTTTCAGATTTTAAAGAGAATGACCCTGAGAAGCGAGGATGGTGAGACCTCGTCTCGTGGACTTTGGAGGTGTTAGCAGGAGGGACCAGTCCCTGGAGAAGAACATTTCTTGGTAAAGTAGAGGGTCAGGGAAGGACCCGTCAATGAGGTGAGCTGACCCGGCGGCTGCAACCACGGTGGAGCCGTTTGGCAGCAGTGACGGAGCTCGTGCAGGAGCGGGCAGAGCTTCGTCCAGCGCACACGGAGTCTCTGCGCTCCGAGCCGACTCACCCGCACACAACAGGGTGGCGGCTCTTTGTTTAACTTATTAACAACAGCCCTGCTGCTTTCCACAGGGCTGCGTCATTCACACTCCCCCAGAGGGATCTGTAAAGAGCCCGGCACCACAGTTGCTGGGAAGACCGTCGGCCACCAGGGCTGCACCCCTGCACTCACAGGCACTCAGTCGACCAGGGAGCCATGAAGTGAGGTGGTTACAAGTTTAAGCTCAACTTCAAACTTGGCAGGCATCCATCTTGGCCCAAGTTCCAGCTCCCCCACTTGCAAGCTGTGTGCCCTTGAGTGGGTTACTCAACCTCTCTGGACCTCACTCCAGCCACTCAGTGAGTACCCAGTAAACTCAGCTCTCAACCCATGGTGTGGTGTTTGGTGGCAGAATTCTTGCCTTCCACGTGGGAGTTGTTGTCATTTGTTGTTGTTGTTGTTGTGTGCCATTGAGTCAGACCTGACTCATAGTTTTTGCTGTTAGGTGCCGTCGAGTCGTCTCCGACTCACAGTGACCCTGTGCACAGCAGAACGAAACACTGCCCGGTCCTGGGCCAGACTCACGATCCTTGTTACACCTGAGCTCATCGCTGCAGCCACTGTGTCCGTCCATCTCGTTGAGGGCCTTCCCCTCCTTCATTGACCCTCCACCATACCAAGCATGACATCCTTCTCTAGGGAATGGTCCCTTCTGACCACATGACCAAAGTAGGTGAGACGAAGTCTGGCCATTCTCCCTTCCAAGGAGCATTCGGGCTGCACTTCCTCCAGGACAGATTTGTTAGTCCTTCTAGCAGTCCACGGTACTCTTAGCATTCTTCTCCAGCACCACAACTCAAAAGCATCGACTCTTCTTCGGTCTTCCTTATTCACTGTCCAGCTCCACATGGGAGACCTGGGTTCAAACCCTGGCCCACACAGTTCATGCTTGGCCACCATCATCCTCAGTGGAGGCCTGCGTGTTGCTATGAGGCTGGATAGGTTTCAGTGGAGCTTCCAGACTAAGAGGGACTTGGAGTCTGGAGATGGGGTCCTGAAAGTCAGCCAGTGAAGCCTTGTGGGTCAGTGCTCGGGTCTGCAGCCGGTCGTGGGGATGGGGTCGGCCAGGGCAGGGCTCCATTCCACTGTGCACAGAGTGGTTGTACGTGGGGGGCCAGGTAACTGCCCATAACAACAATCACCCAGTGTTGCCTCCTGTCTCTCCCTCACCCTCCCTCTCTCCTTCTTCCTCTCTCTCTCTCTTCCCCTCTCTCTCTCTCTATCTCTCTCCCTCCCCCATCTCTCTCTCCTTCTCTCTTCCCCTCTTTCTCACTGTTTCTCCCCCCTCCTCTCCCCTCCCTTCTCTTCTCTTTCCTTCCTCTTCCCTTCCCCCCCCCACCACCTCCTCTCTCTCTGTCAGCACCCCATCTCACTCTACACCTGAGCCTTCACGGCTGCAACCTTGCAGGGGAGACCAGCTCAAAGAGGCTGGGTAACTTGCCCAGGCCACACAATAGCCCCAACTCTGAACTGGTCTACCTTCTTGCCTTTCACACGTGGCCACTAGCAACAGGGAGCCTCTAACACCCATAAAATCCACAGAACTCAATAACCCCAAATAAGGCCTCCTGTGCCTTCCCCCAGGATCCCAGCCCGGAGGCAGGACTTGCAGCCACGTGGGAGGGTAAGAGCCTCTCTCCTCTGGTCCTCGGTCTGCAGCCCTAGACACCGGGCTGCTGTCTCCGGGCCTAAGCCAAATTGTCCAAGGTCCCAGCCGTTCTCGCCGACAGTTCAAAATAACCACATAACACTCAGGAAAGCGATAAGCAGGGTTCACGTTTCATGGGCGGGGTGCAATACACTGTTGTCAGGCGGTGGGAGGGTGTGTGGAAAAGAGACAGCACTCAGACCAGCTGCCCACATGGCGCCTGCCCCTTCACGTGGGCATGAGGCCGAAACGTTTTCAGGGCTGTTCCTGAAGCATAACATCTTCACATCACCCGAGTGAGCGCGGCCCAGCCAGGCATAGAACTCGCTCTGCTCCAAGAGGCAAGGGCTTGGTGGGGCAGGCATCTCGGGACACAGGCTGCTAGGAGCCAACTCTCAGCCTTCCCTGGACTCAGATGCCCCGCAAGCTCTCAGCACCAAGACAGGCCTGCAAGGCTCAAGCCCAAGGCCCAGTGCCCCTCTAACCCACGGGTGACTTCTGCATGGCTTGAAGGTGTCAGGCCCCAGTCTGCTCATCTGCCCAGTGGGTCTAAGTGGTCAGGTTACATACGGTGTGAAACGAGGTCTGGGAAGAGCCAGCGTGTGGGGAGGCTGCAGACGTCCCCTTGCTCTGGCACTTTGTCCCCACCAAGGCCACCAGTGGATCTTACAGACGCGGACTCCAAGCCTGGAGGAAGGGGTCCTATGCCAGCACCAGGCAGCCCCAGGCCGCTCTGTCCACCCCTGCTCCAAGCTGACCTAGGGCCATGCCACTCTTACCATCATCGCAGTGTCCCTGGGACTAGGATACCACGTGTGACCAATGAGGAGACTAGCAACCAGGGAGGGGGCTTACTCACCCAAAGCTGCACTGCTTGGGAGAGCAGACCAAAGAGGGGGCCCGGCTGCTCCCCTCTGACCTGACCCCCTGGGCCAGTCCAGATCTGGTCCAGAGAAGAGGATGGGGCACTCGTGGCCTCACCGGGGGCTGGAGCCTGCAGCTGAGGCCGACAAGCCCCATAGGGACCATCCCCAGCAGTGGGGCCGCTCCTGCATGGAGCCTGTCTGCAAGGGCAGGTAACAGCGGTCCAGGCAGGCGCCTTTGTCTGCTGCCCAGGCACTCATGAGGTGGCTCAGCTGGTGTGTGGGGGGGAAGCTGCCGGGTGGCTCAAGGAGGGCCTCTCGTGGCTCCGCAGGCTTGTCACCCACTGAGAGTTCCTTTCTCTCATGGATTAACATGGAACCCCTGACCTGTGCCCGTCTGGCTCTGCGTGGGGCCCACGGGCCAGCCTCCTCTCCCTGCTGCAGCCACACTGCTTCTCACAGATCCCGCTGGCCTCAGGCCCTTTGCACGTGCTGCTTCTGCAGCCTGAAAGGACTCTTGTTGCCACCTCTCTACTCAGTTCAGTCGTACTAGACCTCTCAGTTCCAGCATCAATTTTGTGCCTTAGAAAGCCTTCCCTGGCATGGGCAACCATCCCCATTTAAGCAGGACTGAAGGTTTCCTAACCACCTTCTCCTGCACCCTGGGTACTGGAGCCAAGACCACAACCTCCTCTCTCCACGGCTTTCACAGTTCATAGAGTGCTTCCTTGCACTGCCTTTCACGGGATGCAAGTCTGTGTATTCTCCATGCCACAATCCTGGGGTACACAGGTGAAGCCTTACTCATGCCTCCGGTCTCAGGGCCCCAGGCCAATGACATTTGGCTGCTCTCCTTTGCAAAGCCCTCATTCCCCAAACCACTTTACAATCTAAGATGGCTGTCCCAGCACCAGCCATCACGGCTCTGTCCCAGTCAGCAGGAAGCAGGAAAGGAGCACTGGCTTTCAAACACTTCCCGGAAGGCCCGCCATCTTGAGATTTCTTGCACTTGAAAGGCGTGCAAGAAATAGTGATCCCAGGATTCTGGAGAGCTGAGGCTGTGTTATCTCATTTAATTAATTAATCTCACCAACGTTCATTGAGCACCTGCTGTGTCAAGAGCTGGGGCTCTATTTTCTCATTCAAATCTCACCAACGTGCATTGAGCATGTTGTGTGACAGGCGAGGTCCTTGGTGGTACAAACGCCTTGTCCTCAGCTCTCCTCCTACAAGTTTGTGGTCTGAACCCACCCTTGTGCTTGGGACTGGTAGTCGCCCTGGGGTGGGGTCTGCATCACGGCACCCCCATGTGTCGGAGTGGAACCGCTCCGTGGGGTTTTCAAGCTCATGACCTTTCGGAAGCACGTCTCCAGACCTGTTGTCCGAAGCACCTCTGGGTGGATTCGAACCACCAACTGTTTAGCTAGGAGTCAAGGGCTTCCCTGTTTGCCCAGGCAGGTGCTCCCTGTAAGGACTACAGTGGGAAACCCTATGGAGCAGCTGTGCTCTGACCCATGGGGTCGCCGTAGTTACAACAGACTCGGCAACAACCGGTTTGGACTCCGTGTGGCAGCCCAGCCTGGTCTCGCTCCAGGGATCATCAACTTACAAATGAGGAAATGTGGCTCGGGGAAACACCGCCTTCCCTGAGGCACTACCGGAGGGCACTGCAAGGGGGAGCCGCCCCACCACCTTGCACCCGCACTTCCTCCCAGCCCGGGCCACCGTGAGTCATTTTCTCTTTGTGTCTATGTGATTCACAGACGGTCCACCAACCGCCTTTCAAGTGGGGTCCCTGACCAGCCATCAGGGAGCACCCCGAGATGGAGACTGGTGACCGGGCCAGGCAGAACTCAAGGCGAGCCCCCTACGAGCTCTGAGGAGCGATGCCGTCAGCCATGGGCCTCTCTGGCAGAAGCTTCCACGGAGGCCGGTCTCTCCTGATCAGGCAGCTGGACCTCAGAGGCCCGGGCAGCTGGCTCCTCTGGTTGGCTCAAGG
>NW_006921831.1:623303-627986 GCF_000298275.1 Orycteropus afer afer
CACACACCACCATCGCTGGGCTACATGACCAAATAAGGTAATATTACATTTCTCTGTTTATACAGGCCCGGGACATGGGCGGCTCTGGAGGGCACAGAGGGGAGCGTGGCCCACACTGCACGTCAGCCCCCCGCATCCACGGCTCTGCCCGGAGCCGGGCTCAGTTCCCCAGAGAAGCGACCATCTGTCATGTAAAGGCACACTCGGCAGCCCTAGGGGACACATGTCACCCCAGGAGGCAGGACCCAGCTCAGGACTTTCCCCGCTCCTGATGTAGAGGTGGGGGTGTCCCTCGCTTTATCAGCCCTAGGCTCGAGCAACAGAAGGCTTTCCAGAAAGGGCCAATGTCAGGCAACTCAGGTGAGGTGCTTTCTCTGCCCTGAGAATTTATTTCAAACTTTGCTCTGCAGACCGCGTGGTTCTGCGGCTACAAAGCCTGGTCTGCCCTCCCCGTGCCGACAGTATTTATAAAAGGAGACGGGCAGCTGGCAGGGCCTCGCTGCAGTAATTGGTATTAACAATAAGACAAGTGTAAATGTTTAATGCCCATTACGAGCCTTTAAATGCTAAACAAAGCTTCAACTCGCTGGCATTTGCACCTCGGATGTGGCCTAGCCTCACCTCCATTTAAGCCCAGGACACTTCCAGCAGCTTCTTGGTGACTTCGTGCTGTCTGCGTACACCGTGTCTACAGGGTGACGATGTGGGAAAGCGGGGAGCCCCAGCTCTGCTTCGGGGGCTTCCTCCGCATGTCCACACACCTCGATGCCCACCGTGTCTCCGCTCTCCACCCAGAGCATCTCTCTGGAACACCACTGGTGCTCAGGGAATGTTCCCTCCGGGGCAGGAGCAGCCAGTGAGGCGACGCGCTAACAAACGAGTGATGACCGAATGAGGCGGATTCCTGCAGCGCTCGCCGACGCGGCCTCCATTGGCCCTTGAATCTCATTTTGAGGTCATGGGGGATGGATTTCCATCCCTGCCCCGCCCGTCAGCTTGTCACACTGTGGTCGCCTGCGTGTGGCTGTGATGAGGAGGCGTTGCCATCGTGCTTCGAACCCCAGCAGGGTCCTGCGTGGTGGACGCGCTGCAGAGAGCGTCTGGCCTGCGACAGAGCAGGAGGGGCGGCCTGGCAGCCTGCTTCTGACAGCGCGCCAGCGGAAGCCCCGTGATCACAGCAGAACGTTGTCGGGTGAGGGGGGAAGACGAGCCCCCGGCCGGCGGGCACTCGACGTCCACAGAGGCCGCAGCACAGGGCACTGGCAGTCAAGGGCAGTGCAGGACCGGGCCCCGGTTGGTTCTGTTTGTGCACAAGGTGGCCGTGGGTTGGAGCACTGACATCGTCATCGACCACCCGTGGGCGAACACGCAGGGGCTGAGCGGGTCAGAACCAGCTTCAGCTTCAGCTTCAGCGTGACATGCCTGAGTTCTGAGCTGATTTCCAGGAACCCCTACAACCGATCGGGAGCTCTGGTAGCATAGTGGCTAAGGCGCCTGACTGCTAACCAGAAGGCTGGCGGTTCAAACCCACCAGCCACTCCTCGGGAGGAAGATGGGGCGATCTACTTCCGTAGTGATACTGTCTCGGAAACCCAAGGAGGGGTCTCTATGAGTCGGGTCCAACTAGACGGCACATAACAACAACAACTACAACTGATCAGTCCCTGGCATTCCCAGCCTGCTGCCCCCGACAGCCTCCCCGCGCCCCGGGGAGTGTCTCCCTCATTCCTTCCCCAAGCCCTACCCCCGGGTCTGCACCTTCCTGCCCCTTGTCCCATTGGAAGACCAACCCATGTGGCCAGGAGCCTCCAGCCACCATGCCAGGGCGCTGCAGTCCCCAAGAACCCAAGGCGGCGAGGTCCCAGGTCTGCACAGATGGGGGGGGACTGGGCAACAAGGCCCTGGGTCCGTGCAATGGGGGAACCCCAGGCGGCAAGGTCCTAAGTCCACACCGATAGGGGGGCCACAGATGGTGAGGCCCCAGGTCCGTGTGGAAGGGGCCTGTTGGGCAGACACAGCGGCCTGTAGGGGGCACTGTGGGTCAGAGCCCAGGGGCCACACCCAGGAACCTTGGCCTTCATACCTGCCCTCCTGGAAACAGTCTGATTTCCTTTCTGGGATGCTTAGTAACATCTCAGCGCCCTGACATGACTGAGTCCAAGACCACCCACCAGGAATGTCCAACTCTCCTGGGCGAGGCCCTTGTCCTGCTCGGTCACCTGGGTCATCTTGCTGGACACCTGACCCGTTCATTCAATATGTGTCCCGAGTACCTGCCGCATGTCGAGAACAAACCAGGCCGGGTCCTTGGCCCTCTGAGGCACAGCCCGAGGTGTGTAGCTCTACCGAGAGCCGACTGTGTGCTCAGCCGGCATACGCCGTTCCCCTGCGTAACCTCATTTAACCCTCCCAGCAGCCTGCACAGCGGGGACGAGTGTAACCTTGTTTCTCACCTGCAGAAACAGGCCTAAGAGAAGGAGCAACCTGCCTCTTGTCTTTGTCCATCTGCCTCTGAACCAGGTCTGATGCTGGGCAGCCCCCTCCAGGAGCCTCAGCTCCACCCCTTATAAAATGGGGGTGCACAGCCCTTCATCTGCAGGGCTGCCAAGCAGGTTCCTGGAGATCATATATGTTGAGTGCCTGGCACAGCATGGGGAACAGAGAGGGCGCTTAGGGAGGAGTAGGAGGAGGTGAGTGGAACGGACAGTCACTGGCCACGGCTGGTGCGGGCTGTGAAAGGGAGCCACTCCCCTCCTTCAAAGACTCGACTCTTGAGAGTGGAGGCCGAATGGATGGAGGAAGGGAGGGTCAACCCCCCGGTGGAGGATCTGGCTAAGCCGGACCTGGCTGGCCGGCCGACCAGGAGTGCAGTGGAGGCTGGAGGGGACTGCACGTGCACGAGTCTACCAGATCCCAGGAAGTGCCTGTGTGTTAATGATTAACCCACGAGGGGCACCGGGCTTGGCCACTCGCACCCGCTGACTCATTTTGCAAACCCTGCTGGCCCACAGACGTGGCCTCTTGCCACCATCGCCACTGCCACCTCGCTGGACATCCCAGCCACGGAGGTGTCGCAGCCACAGGGTGAGGTGACCGTAGCTGCCACTGGGGAGCTAAGTGTGACGGAGGAGACGCCCCTCGACCCTCTGCTGGTGAGTAAGGGACAGGGCTGCCCGAGGGGCAGTGGGGCACCGGGGCATCACTCACTGCCAGCCCACCTGGACAGGAGACCCAGTGTGCCCCCTGAGTCCCTGTGAGGGTGCCGGAGGCCACGGGCAGCCAGGTCTAAGCAGTGCCCAGCCCAGCCCAGCTGGGGTGGGGCAGGCCTTGGTGTGGGCGTGTTAAGGCAGCACTCTTCCAGATGGGTGACGTCTTTCTTCAGCACTAGTGACACTTGGGGTCGGATAACTGGCCTGAGGGGCTGCCCTGTGTATTTTAGGGTGCTAGCACCCCTGGGCTCCACCCCCTAGGAGCCAGTAGTCCCCTGGACCCTGTCCTCATAGGCCACGATATCTCCAGACCTTGCCCAGTGTCCCCTGGGCATGCAATCCCCCCACCTCCGTTGTCAACATCTAGAGATGACATAAAGAGAAATGAAGTTCAGATGCTTGTCACACGTAGATGGGCCTGTATTACATGCCATCTGTGTCCCAGGCCATGAGCTGTGTACCCTACACTATGACCACTGTGGTCCCCATGGGGCCTGGGTCTGGCAATGACGGCAGGTTTTGGTATCAAAGTCCTCTCACTCACCCTCTGTGCAGCCTAGGGCAAGTGGCCTCACCTCTCTGTGCGCCTGCTAAATAACCATGTTGGGAGTAGGGAAGGCCAGGGCTTACAGCACATCTCCCGCCTGACCTTGGGTAAGGCTGAGACACAGAGAGATGAAGTCGCCCTCCTAAGCGTCACACGGCTGGCCGACCGGGACACAAGTGACCTCTGGAGTGGCTGGAACCAGAACAGCAGCCGTTGTCTTGGGGAGACAGAGGGAGAGTCCAGTCCTTCGGAAAAGGAGGGTGAGCGTGGTGGGCCAACACGGAGGCTGTCACTGAGGCCACTGAGCTGTCCGGGCAGAGGCTGGGGAGCTGGTGTCTGTCCTGCTGGGAGTGTTCCCACAAATCAGAGCACAATTAAAGTAACTTACGTATAAGAAGGACGGAGCCCCGGGCCTCACCCCAGCTCTGTGCTGCCCCATGGCAGGACCTCGCCCTCCCGGCCCCCTCTGGGCCTCAGCGCACCGTCCGAGAGCGGATGCCTCTTTGTCTTGTTTTGCTTCTCAGTTGTGTTGGAACTTACACAGCCGAGTTCTCACCAGCTAGCAGTCCCCGTGTGTGCGGCTCAGGGACGTGGACTCCACTCTCCACGTGCCACGGCCTCCCTCCGTCGCTCCCACCGTCGGCACAAGCTCTCAGCCCCTGAGCCCACACCGCGCCCTGGAAGCCACTACCCACTCTGGTCCCCACGTATGGGCTTATTTCAAACACATGAGAGCCCACAGTCTTTGTCCCTCTGCCACTGACTGATTTCGCTCCGCATCACGGGTTTGAGGTTCACCCCCGGCGAGGCGTGCACCAGGACTTCACTTCTCTCCATGGCTGAGTACATTCCCTTGAGGAGTCCTGGTGGAACAGTGGTTAAGAGCTCGACTGCTAACCAAAGAGTCAGCAGTTCAAACCCACCAGC
>NW_006921831.1:629216-641095 GCF_000298275.1 Orycteropus afer afer
AAAACATCCTTGTGCCCAGGCTGGAGCACCAAACAGGACAGGCATCAGCGGAAGGACCCCCGGCCTTAGAAGACGGGTTCCAAGGGCAGAGCAGGGACAGAGCGTATGACTTCACTGAAAAGTCCTTTTTGTTCTTGGTTTGTTCCCGAAGGGTCGGAGAGCCAAGGCAGAGGGAGAAGTAGCGCAGCCTGAGTAATGAAATGTTGACTAAGTGGCCCTCAAATAACTCCAGAGTCGTGCCAAATTCTTGAGATCTCTAAACGGAGATTGTCCGAGGACCTGTTTCCGGCTCTGGTGGCCCTGGGACGGCCATGCTGGGAGACATGGTGGCGTCACTCTGAGGCGAGGTGGAGCCTGGGTCTGCTTCCCCAGCTGGGAGCGTGGTCCTAGGAATTCTGGGAAATCTCTGGGTCCAGCCCCGGATCTGAGACTTTAATGAGCAAGTGCACCAGCTGGTCAACCCGAGGGCAGAGCTGAAGAGCAGAGGGGCTGCTGTGGGGCTCTTTCAGGGAGGGTCTGGGGTACTTGGTCTGTGACATTCACGTCTGGAGGGAGGGAGCTGTCCGATCTCCAGTGCACTGGGCACTCAGACGCCAGCCTCCTCCTGCCCCCGGCACATTTCTCAGACAGGAATTCTGTGCAGGGGAGTGTGAGCCAAGTGTGAACTCCTAGGCTGACTGCAGTACCCACAGAATTTTGCCCTGGCTTTGAGCAGCACATGCTGGCGATACATGGCTGTAACTTGAGGGGATCCCTGGGAAGACCCTTTGATGTGCTGCCAGGGCTCATAAAGCCCTAGGTTCTCGGAGCCCTTGATTATAAAGTCACATCTCCAAAATGGAGCAGTCAGCCATTTATCAGCCAGTCACACCCCACTGTAATGAAGTCGGCGCCCACCCTTTCCTGGTGAGTACAGCCTGGCTGGACATGGGCGGCATTTTGGGGGTGCCGGACAGGCCTGAGGGAGCATGGGTACGGGGCTGGGGGCAGGGGTCGTGCTGAGAGGCAGGGGTGCCAGTGAGCCAGCAACTGCAGTGTCCCTTCTGCAGCTGTACCCTAGGACCTGGGTTTCTCCCTCGGGACCGTGTGTGGTGACTGGGGGAGGCCAGGAAGGGTGGTAGAAAGAACCTAGGATATGGCCTGAGACAGGACTGGACCCTGCGTACTGGTGACCTCACCCACGAACTGGGGAGGCCCACTGTAAGAACGGATGCACGCGGTTTCCCTGGTGATGCGCACCGTCTGAGGCCGGTGGGGAGAGGAACCGTCTGTGGACACTGCCCCGGTTCCCTCTTCAGACTGATATCCTGAGGCTGAGCCCCACTGAAGATCGGGTCTCTTTTATTTTGGGACACGTCGCTGTGGGCTCTTAGGGGAAGGTGGATGAGGCGGCTTGGGAGCTTTGTGAGAGCCCATGGCAGGAACATGGCTGGGATGGACTCAGCCACTCCTCTTCAGTCCAAGGAGGATCCCTACAAGGAGGTGGGGGCGTCACTGAGGGTCAGAGGCAACTCTGGGGCAGAGAGCAGTCTTCCTAGGGTCTCAAAGGAAAGCTCCAGCCATGGGAAATGCAGATGGACAGGAAATGCAGACGGACAGGAGGAGAGGAAGGGGGAGGGGATAGACTGAAGGAAAGACTGAAGGATAGACTCAGGATTTCTCCCGAGGGGAGCCGTGTCACCAGTGCTGCCTTGGCCTGACCAGAGCGTCCGTGGAGGAAACCAGTGCACCCCACCCTCCCTGAAGCCCAGAGTGTGTTCCCAAGGGCTGGCCCTCGAGCCACGTGGATAGACAGACCCAGGGCCAGTGGTGTCCACAGACAAAGGGGCAAGGACCCCAAAGAGTCACCAGCCTCATCGATCTGTCCCCATGTGAACGTCCTGTTGGGAACAGCTCGTGCAGCCAGCACTCTGGGAGCTGGGCTGTTGACTTTAGCGATTATTTCACTCAGATCTCAAGTGAGATGTTTGTGTAAGACCAGCTTGTGGACCTCGAGCAGTCACGCCCCCGGTCTAGGGCTGTGTCCTCATCTCTAATGCACCAAGGGAGGAGCAGACAGCCACCTTGCAGAGGCGGGCCCAGGGAGGGCTGTGGAGGAGCTGGGCGGTTTTGTAAGGAGGACTAGGACTCTGTTGGCTCATCAGCAGGAGACGGAAGAGCTGTCTTTAGTACGAAGTTATTTTCTGTTACAGAAGAGAGGTCCAGAAGTGCGCATTCCAGGGCCCCAGGCTGGTAGGGGTTTTAGAAAGTCATCAAGGACCCAGGCTCCTTCTCTCAGGCTGCAATGCTTTGCCAACACAAGCATCTATCAGCCTCGTGGTCCAAAATGGCTGCTTGAGTTCCAGCCCTCAAATCTGCATCCCAGCTGGCAGAAAAGATAAAAGGGAAAGAAGGGCGCTGTCTGCAGGCATAGTGCCTAAGACATCTGACTGCTAACCAGAAGGCTGGCAGTTCAAATCCACCAGCCGCTCCTCGGAAGGAAGGTTGGGCAATCTACTTCCACAGTGATACCACCTCGGAAACCCAAGGGGAGTCACCATGAGTCGGATCCGACTCGACGGCAGTGAGTTTGGTTTGTTTGTCCCTCCCTAGAAGTTGCCCACACACTGCCGCTCATTCCCACTGGCCTGACCTTGGCCACACAGGTCACACCTAGCGGTGAGGGAGGTCAGGATGTGCAGTCTTTGTTCTGGGTGGTCGGGAGCCCACCTTACTAAAAACAGGGCAAAGAATAAATATCGGGAGGGTGGCCACAGATTCTGCCCAAAAGACAGAACACCTAGTCCCTGGTGCCAGTTGGGCCACTAACTGGCTGGGACCCGGGCTCTCACCTCCTCCCTCTGGGCCTTGCTTTCCTCATCTGCAAAATGGGTCACATGGTCCCTGTGCCTCTGAGCCCTTTCCAGCCCGGGCAGTACATAGTCCTGCCTCTACAGTTTGCCTCGCGGAGTTTTTTGTCTGCCCTGTTCACTGCTGTATCCCAGTGCCCATAGCAAGGCCTGGACACTGCTGGTACGTTTGCTGAATGACTGAATGATGGGTGGTCTCACCAGAGGCCGAGTTTGTGTCAACGGCCCCTTTCACTCTCTTTCTTGACTATTTCTCTTCGTTTTCTTCCATCTCCTCCTTTGGTCTTTCTTCTCCATCTTTGTTCCTTTCTTCAGTAGCCAGCCTCTCCTCCCTGGCCAGCCCCCTGGCTTATTTCCCAGACCATAAAGTTGGGTTGCAGGCGGTAAGCCCGACCAGAGAGTCAGCACCCCCTCCCATCTTATTTTCTGTGCCCCAGGCCTGGGGAGGTCTGTGGCTAACATTGACTTTGCTTCAATGCCCAGTCAAGATGGCCCTCACGGTGAGCATGGAGGCTTCTGAATCCCCTCCTCTCACTGCCCTTGAAAAGACAACTTTTACCCACGAAGCCATCTTTCCTGGCTGTGGACAGAACCGACCACTGGCTGACTTCTCCCAAGACTTGACCCCACTGAGAAGAGAAGTGGAGGCCAATTCCAAGGAAGCGGCATGCTGGGCTACTAACAGGCCACGTCTGGAGATGCCAGCGTTACCTCAGGAGAAGCTGTGCAGTAGAGCCTGCGTGCCTGGACTTTGTTTTATTTTTCTGTGGGTACACAGTCATTTGGACGCTGCCTTTTCGGTCCTGGCGAAACCTGCAGCCCATCCAGCTACTCAGCAGTGAGGTCCATCAGGGCCCAGGGCCTCACACACAATGCAATGACCTCATTTCCTTGTAGATTGCACACACTCACACCTTGGTGGGGTTTTGTTTCCCCCTCTGGAAACTATAAAACACAACAATATACATTCTATGTGTCATCTTCCTGGATCTGTAAAACAATCCATGAGCAATCGGAGTTTTTGAGTGGCTCCAACACTGGATTTGATAAGACATTTCCGTGTAAATACGCTGGATCAACATTTACCTATGATTATGTCCCAAGACCAGATTCCTAAACCCTAAGTAGACCGTATGCCTTCCCCCTTGGCCAGCATCGTTCCCCAGAGGGTTAGCACGGCTCGGGACCAGCCAGCTCCCCCGAGGACCTTTGCACAGACTCTGCCTTGGATCTGGAATGTTCTTTCCCAGACACCAGCCCAGCTCTTGTCCCTGCCTGGACGCAGGCTCCGGGACCTTTCCCTAGGACACCCGTCGCTCTCTTCCCCTCTCTTTGTTTCAAACACCCTTCCCTCCAGCAGAACATAGTTTGCTCCTTCCCTTCCTCCCCTAGGAGAAAATATTCTCCATAATGGCCGTGACTTTAAAAAACAACAACAGACTTGATTTTTCAGAGCCATTGTTGGTTGACAGAAAAGTAGTGTGGAAAGTCGAGTTCCGGGAGCCCCTCTCTCCTCCAGGCTGTCTCTCCCGTTGGCACCCAGCACCCCTCTCTCCCCAGGTCTCTCCCGTTGCTGCCCCTCTCTCTCCCGTTGTTACATCTGGCAGTGGCGTGCTACATTTTTACCACGGATGAACCAGTGCAGACACCTTGTTATGAATGCAAGGCCATAGTTTGCATGAGGGATGCTCCTGCCGGTATAGCCCTGTGGGTTTTGACAGCTGCATGATGTCATGTGCCCACCAGTCAGCAGCCTGCAGGATCAAGGACTCTTTTTAAACCATTGAGTCCTTGCCCCTGAGACCTGTGACAGGGCAATATTAGGTCCTCAATGAAATCTGTGGACTGAATAGAAGTCCTTCTGTTTTCTAAATATTTCCTTGCTGTTGGGGACCAAGAAGGCGATTCCAACTCACAGCGCCCCTAGAGGACAGAGTGGAACTGCAGCACAGGGTCTCCAAGGCTGTCAGTCTTCACCCAAGCAGACGGCCACCTCTTTCTCCCATGGAGCAGCTGGTAGTTTTGAACTGCTGACATTCCAGTTAGTAGCCAAGTGCCTAACCACTGCATCACCAGGCCTCCTTTGAATGTCTTCCACTGTTCCTTAAAGACTGCTTGTAACTCCGCGATCTGGCAACTCTAGAGGATTGTTCTTTGAGGTGTCAATGGCCGGCACAAACAGCGCATGTGCCCAGAGGCTAACTGAAAGGCTAGAGGTGCCAGGCCCCCAGAGGCACCTGGAAGAGAGAGGCCTGAGGATCTGCTTCCAAAAACCCAGTCACCGACAACCCGGGGAGCACAGCTCTGCGCCGAGACACACCGTGTCGCCAGGAGTCGCTGACGTGATGGCATTTGGCTCTCTTCTTAAGGCGGCGTAAGATGTCATGATACGGGCCTATTTTATCTCATGCTGTTAGATTCCATCTTGTTCTAAAAAGGTTTTAAGGTAGCTTGCCAAGATTCCTAGAATTCCTCAAAAATAAAATAAGTTGAAGAATCATTAGGAGGATGAGGCAGGAGGAGATAACGTTCTGAAAATAAAGATACTTGAAAATAACATTTAGCATTTACTGGACGGTCCCTGGGGGCAAGAGATGGCCTGATTTCCTTGTGTTTGCTCACTCGGTCTCCACGACAACACTTGGGGTCAGCACCCTAAGCCAAAATCCAGACTCACTGCCATGGAGTAGATTCAGACTCATAGTGACCCCCTTCTGGGTTTCCAAGGTAAATCTTTACGGAAGTAGATCACCTCATCTTCCTTCCATGGAGCAGCTGGTGGTTTGAACCACCAATCTTCTGGCTAGCCACAGGCACTCGACCACCACAGCTCCTTAAGCACCCTGATGCATCTCATTTGACCCATAAGGAAACTGAAGCACAGAAAGGAAAAGGGGTGGCCCAAGGTCCAAGCTCGTCAAGGGCAGGTGGGTTTGAGTCCAGTTGTCTCTTAGCAGAGGGACCACCCACACTGTTAGTCCAGCTTCTCTAGGCACCTCCAAGCCCCTCTGAGCTCCCCAGCAGCCTGTTCCAAGAGGGAGACATGAACAGGTACACAATTCATGTGTCGTGAAGTAAGACCACACCCATCACCCAAAGGAGGAGGCCTGGACAGGGGCTTCTGGGCATCAGTGTGAGTTTCGCTGTCAGGAATCCTGGCTGCCTGCAGCAGAAACCAAGTCAGGTTCTCCAATGCAAGGCCATGTGGGGGGCGGCGACGAAGGCAGCCTGGGAGGGCCGTGAGCGGGAGGACCAAGTGTCACCCCACACGCGCATACCATACTGCTGCCGAATGCCCTTCCCTGAACATGGCCTCCATCTCCCCGGACCCCACCATGCTGAACCCACGGAGTCCTACACTGGCTCTTGCTGGTCCAGAGGCAGGGCCGTTCATGAGGCATCTGATTGGCCAAGCTGGGTCACATGTTCATGGCTCAGCCGCCCGGGAGGAGGACTGGGAGGGCTTCCAGGCCCACTCACGTAGAAGGGGTTCTTTGTTCCATCAGTATTACCTCCAGTGCAGGATCCCCAAGTAGCTAGGTGTTGGGCAAACAGAGAGCTGCTGTGGAGTCGATTCTTGCTCCCAGGGACCCACGGTGTCAGAGCAGGGCGTGCTCTGTAGGGCTCTCCGTGGCTGGGCTCTTGCGGCAGCAAGTCTTCAGGCCTTCCTTCTGAGGTCCCATACGTGGACTCGAACCTCCAACCTTCTGATTAGCAGCTGAGCACTGACCCACTGGTGCCACCCAGCCAGCCAGCCAGCCAGCCCCCTGAACATGACGAATGCCTACCACGCTGTCCCTGAGGAGGCCCAGCGACTCCTCCCAGCTAAGAACCTCACCTGAGAGAGCTACCTCATGAACCCCTGAAGGCAGCACCATCGTCCTCCTTCAGGGTGACTCAGGGTGCCTGGGGCCCCCCGAGGACAGCCCCTTGTTTGGCATTTTCATGGGGTATCGATCCTCCACGTGGTGGCTGTGACCACGGGACCACCAGGGCCCCGCCCTCCCGCATAAACCGCTGCAAACCAGCCCGTCCTCACTTCTGGCACTGGAACATGGGCAGCGAGGAGCCAGGCCATCTCCCAGACGGGGCTCTGGACTCTAAAGGGGGCAGGGACGTGCGGTCGGCCAGTGTCGTTCGCCTGTTGTATTTGTTCTGGTTTGGTTTCTTAGTATCACAGAGTTTGGGACACAGTACCTCGACCCTCCAACTTTGCCCTTCCCTGCTCTGCCCTGTGCCCGGCTGGCCTCTGTGGACTGTGCCCACTTGCCATCCTCTGGGTTCTGGATGCCCTCGGCCACAAGGAGGTTCTGGCAGAGATCGGGGACAGGAGGAGAGAGAAGCTGGGTGTTTATCCCTCAGGGCCCTGCTGTCCAGCTGAGCTGGATGGGACCATAGCTCTCCGGCAGAGGCCTGTCTCTCCGGCAGCCACAGCCCTCGGGTCCTGGCACTACCTCTCCCGGTGGCCTGCAGGCTGAGGGCAGTAGTGACTCCCACTGCTGCTGTGTCTGAGAGCCTCCCCAGCCCTTGTGAGTCTCTTTTCACCCAGCCCCCATCTCTGGAAACAGTCCTTTCATTCACGCCTCTGGTGAGTCCTCTGTGGGCTGTTAGGCCCTGCCCAGGGCAGGTGGTGGTAGCTGCTGACAGCTGGCATGTACCAAGGGCTTAACCAGTGCTGGGGACATTGTTGAGTACGTTCCTTGAGTGAGAGCTCACGTCACCCTCGTACCCGCCTGTGAGTGCTGGGGGCTGTTAGCCTGCAGAAACCAGCTAAGGGTCCTGTTGTTGTTGTTGTTGTTGTTGTTGCTGTTGGCTGTGGTCAGGTCTGCTGCTGACTCACAGCAACCCCACACACAGCAGAAAAAACCACTGCCCAGTCTCATGTCAGCCCTACGACCAGCTGCCGGTTGGACCGTTGTGCTCCACGGGGGTCTCTTTGGTTGAATTTTGGAAGCCAGTCACCAGGCCTTTCTTCCTGGTCCATCTTAGTTATAAAGCTCTGCTGAAACCGGGTCAGCATCCTACCAACCCACGAGACTCTACTGACAGAGGCAGCCACAGAACCCAGGACTCCAGCACGGAAACGAGAATTCTCCTGCTGGGCCACCTCCGCTCCCAAGGCTCCTGCAGCAGGTGGCAAAGCCAGGCAAGCACCAGGCCATTGGCCCCCCACCCTCTCTCCTGCCTCACTGAGGACAGAGGGCACTCAGCTCCCAACAAGAAAGAAGCCATCCGCTCCCCAAAATGGGAGGCTCCTTTAGGCTGAAGTTGAACCAGGGGTGCCACAACACATGCTGGTTTCACCCCTGGGCACCACCTGCCGTGTCAAACCGCCCCTGGCTCAGATGATGGGGCAGGAGCTCTGCTCTGGGCACAGTGGAAGCCGGAAGACCATGCAGAGGGCGGCCCTGGGTCCCAGAGCAATGCCACGTGCCACAGTCGAAGTCCATGGAAACAGAGCATGAGCTGCTGCTGTGGATTGAATCCCGCCCCCCAGCTCCCGGCGGACGTGTAGTAATGTGAGGCCTGAGTCCTAATGCCCTCCAGGTAATTCTTTAACCAGAAGTCTTTAGCGCCAGAGACTCCCGCACGTCCCCCCACGTGTCAGAGCTTTACCTGGCTCCTGCAAGTCTCCCACGCATCAGGGCTTTACATCCTCCCTAGGTAATTATTCCCTAACCAGACTTTAGGGCCAGAGATTCCAGCACGTCCCCCCACGTCTCAGAGCTCTACCCTAAACCCCCCTAGCAACAACCAGTCATTTGTACCCCTTTGCCCTGGTGCTACTCCACCCTATATTTTTCCTATAAAACTGTAATAGTAAGAGAGCACGGGGTCTTTTGCCCAGGCCGCTGTGTCGGTGTAAGCAGAGACCCTAGCTCGAGCTAGCAAATAAACTTTCCTTTTGCTTTTGCATTATCGTGTCAGTGGTGGCTTCCTCGCGCCGACACTCCTTTCAGGACCTGAGTCTAACAGTAAACCCTAACCGCGTGCCATGGCCACCATCCCCTGTGGGAAGGGGTTGTCTGCGTCATGTTGAAGAGACAGGATCAGTGTGGGCTCTGTCTTGAGGCCATCTCTTTTGAGATATGAGAGTCAAGGGAAGTGAGCAGGCAGAGACCGGGAAAGAGAGATGCCAGGCCACATGGGGATCCCCCAGGGCAGAAGTGCAAAGAGACAAGGACCGTCCCCCAGAGCCGACACAGAGAGCCTACCCCTGCAGCCGGCGCCCAGAATTCAGACCTCTAGCCGCCACTGTGGGAGTAAATTTCCGTATGCGAAAGCCACCACTTGTGGTATTTCTGTCCCAGCAGCACTGGAGAACTAAGACAGCTGCCCACACCTGGGGGCTATCCCGAACCCCTGTCGGGAGGGGAGTTGTCACACCCAAATTGTCCCTCTCCTCTTCTGGAGCTCTGGTCTGGGGACCCAGGTGTGCGGCTGACCAAGCAGGAGCTGGCCTGGGCCTGAGGACGAGGTAAGCGACCCGTGAGCCTAAGCGAGCTGTAGAGTGGGGGCTCCCCTTTGTAAAGTGGGGTGTACTGCAGCCCCATCCAGCCTCAGAAAGGCTGGTGTCTGAGTCAAACGGTGGAAGCCTAGGACTTAACGGGAAGGATTTTAAATCAACCGTCTCACAAGATGGAGCGCCAGCCCATCCTGGTGGCCTGGGGACAGGGACCTGCCCACTCTGGCTTCCAAGGACACTGACAGCCAATGCCTCAGCAGGCGTCCCCAGAGGCGGCGGAGCCCCCAGGGCTGTGTGGGCTGGGCCTTGTCTTCGTCCTCTGTAGAGGCTGCTGTAACAGAAGCCCCACACGCAGGCGGCCTTCACAAGAGAGATATATGTTCTCACAGTTCAGGAGCTTCTGACCCCAGGCTCAGGAGGCTGTCTGTCAGGGAGGCTGTCTGTCAGGGGAAGCTCTCTCCCGGTTTCTGCAGACCTCGCGGTTCTTGATTCCGCGGGGCATGAATCCCTGCCTCCTTTCTCCTTGCACCCCTGAGCCTGTGTGCTGTATTTTATATCTCAAACGTGTTTAGCTTGAAGACACAGCGTGCACCGTGATGGTCTCATCCACAAAGCAGAGGCAGCCCTGCTCCCCAGTGGGCCCACATCGCCAGGTGCAGGGTTAGTCTCCCAACACACGTTTCTTTTAGGAGGGGCGCAATTCAATGCATAGCAGGCCTGTCGTCCTGACATGGTGGGCAGAGGGGCAGCGGGGCGCTGAGCCCTTGGGAGGTGCTAAAACCAAACCAAAGCAAACCCCTGCCATCGAGTGGATTCCAACTCACAGCGGCCCCCACTGGGTTTCCGAGGCGGTAAATCTTTACAGAAGTAGATTGCCCAGTCTGCTTTCCTTGGAGCAGCGGTGAGTTTGAACCATCAACCTTGGGGTTAGCAGTCAAGTGCCGTAGGCAGTACGCCACCACAGCTCCTGGGGAGGTACTACTGGAGGTGGGTTTTGCTTTTCCTTCTCAGAGTCCACTCAGCCTCTGGGAAAGCCTATCTGCCCCATGAGAGGGGCTGCCCCTGGGCTTTTGTGAAGGAGCACCCTGAGTGGTTATCATTTCTTTACCGAGGCTGAAAGGGGCCAGAGAAGCCTGCCCCAAGAGACACCCAAAGAGTGCTGCAAAGAACCTTTCAGAAAGCAGGTGGGGCCAGGTTGGGCCTGGACGTCCCCAGAGCCACTAGACCTGGGGTTTTCTTTCCCTGGGAGTCATCCCACCCCCTCAAACCCTCCTTGAAGAAGCCGTGCAGCATTCACTCTGTCCCCTTGCACAAAAGAACCCGGGTGACAGTAAGGCCTTGCCCTGCAGTTCTTAGAAGGGGCTGGCATTTCAATGGTAAGCCCTTGGGTGTGTCGTTTCACCTGGCAAGCACCGTCCATCAGATAGCAGTACCCAACAGCATTGTTGGCAGTGCCCTTCCAAAGGCCCCGGCCTCATAGGCGCGTTCCCCCGGAGAGGGCCACCATCTTGACTGCTTTATTTGTAAGCTAAACTCACTGTGAATCGAGACTTCTCTTGAGAGACGTTTTATCGTTGACTCAGGGATGAAAGCCTGATGTCTTTATAAGATTGGCTATCCCGCTGGCCTTTCAGGGAGAAGAAAAAAAAACACCAAGTGTGTTCAATTATAGAAGGGACTTTATGTAAATCTACCATCCTCTAAGAACTTAAGACACTCTGTACAGTTGGTAATCTAGCCTCTGTTTTGCTGCCAAGAGCCTTGGCATCAGAACTATTTACTCTGAAGACCCAGGCTGCATTTTCTTTGATGGACTATGGAGCGTAAATATTTGCACCATTAATTAGAGTCAGTTTAATTCCGAAAACTCAAGCAATATGGACAGCCTGGGAGGGTAAACAGGCCGCTAGATCTTAGCAATACCTAGAAGGTTCCACATTGAGTGTCCTCCCCTAGGCCCTTGGCCGGCCACATGGCCGCAAACAAGCCAACAAAAGGAAGGTTGAGGAGAGGCCAAGGAGCCCAGGGCCCGGCTCTTGAATGTAGCCAATTGAAATGACAAAAATATGGGCTGTTCTCTATTGTTTTCATGGTGTTCTTATTATCCCTGCTACTAATGTGCTGGGACTGCAGTGTGGGGTCCAACCACCATCCTTCCAAATTCCAGAGAAATAATAGAAGGTTGGTATGGTGTGGTGGAAAGAGTTCGGGACTTGACTAGAAACTTCTAGAATCAGTTGGACCCGGGTTTGAATCCTAATTCTGCCACATACCAGCTGTGTGGGTTTGAGCAAGTCACTAGCTCTCTCTGTTCTTCAGTTTCCTCAGCTGTGCGCGAGTTTAATCATTCTTAGTTCATGTGGTTTTCATTGCTGTTAGGTGCCATCCAGTCGACTCTGACTCACAGCAACCCCGTGTGCAACAGAAAAATGGCAGTCCTGTGACATCCTCACTTCCATCACTGTGTCTGAACCCATTGTAACAGACATCGAAGAAACCCAACCCACTGCCGTGGAGTCGATTCTGACCCACAGCGCCCCTAGAGGACAGAGTGGAACTGCCCA
>NW_006921831.1:642565-643376 GCF_000298275.1 Orycteropus afer afer
GCCACAGGAGTGGGTTCAATTCCAGACCTGAAGGGCAGCTAGGGGCCATAGTCTCAGGGGTTCCACCAGGCTCGATCAGACCAGCAAACTTAGTCTTTTTATTATTATTATTTATTTATTTTTGCTGGTCCTTGATTCCCTTGGCCATGGGTGTCTCCCTGGTGAACAGAGGTGCCTGCAGGTTCCAGGGCCTTCCAAAGGCACATCTGGTAAAACTGGGTGCTGTCATCTTATTTTCATGGGACTTTTCAAACTGTCACCTTCCTTTATCAGCCAGAGGTCCTAATTTTATAGTCTCATAGTCATAATAGGTTGGTTGGTTGGTTGGTTTTTAAACAAAGTTAGAAAAGTCAAAGAAATCAGTCGGGCGGAAGGATCCCAGATGAGGTCCAGAGCAGAGCCGGATGTGGAGATGTGGAAATCACAACAGCCCGGGGAAGAGGGAAACAAACTATTTGCTGGTGCGGACTCCGCAAGCCCCGGGCAGCCGTGCGCACAGCCGCCTCCCACGCTGGGCTCCGGGAAGGGCAGGGCGCACCAGTGATGGGTGGGGAGGACGCGCGCAGGGAGCGAGGGCAGCCAGTGGGGCCGGGGGCCGGGCAGGCACGGAGGCTGTCACGCGGCGCGCGCAGACGGGTAGGGCCAGGCGGCAGGCCGGACAGACGGACGCTCAAGGGTCGGAGCAGAGACGCGGACGAGGACAGGCCGGGGCTGGGGGCGGCGGGCGGCACTGGGTGCTGGCCACCGGACGGACAGACCGAGACAGACAGACAGGAAAGTGCGGCGGCGGCCGAGGGGCAGGCTGGCTGTG
>NW_006921831.1:643651-645009 GCF_000298275.1 Orycteropus afer afer
GGACACCCTGACGGACTGTGGGCAGGGGATGCCCACGGAGCCTCTGCGTCCACGGGCCTGGCTCCAGCACCTTGGGAGCCCGGTGTCAGCTGAGAGCAGCTGTTTTGTGTCTCTGGTGGCCGGGAGGCCTGGGCCTGGAAGGCTCACCCACCTGCTCTCCGGCCTTCCTCCTACGTCGCACCGACAGCCACCCAGCTCTCTGACCAACTCACCAGGGCCCGCTGCTGCCATAGGTGCCACAGCCCTGAAAGAACCTCAAGTCCTTTCAAAGACCCCTGAGTTCTGCTCAGTGACGCTGGCCACGGCTCACAGCATTGAGGTGGACGGGTCCCCAGGCCCCCATCATCTGCTGCCACCCCCACCTGGCACCCACTGCTTCACCTCTGTGCCCCCAGCCTCTGCCACCAGCTACCATCACGTCAGTTCTGACGCACGACGACCCCGTGTGTCAGGGTAGAACTGCCCCACAGGGCTCTCAGTGGCGGGTTCCTGAAGCCAGTTGCCAGGCCTGTCTTCCCAGGCTCCTCTGGATGGACTCAAACCGCGAACCTTCCAGTTAGCAACCAAATGCTTAGCTATTTGTACCACCCAGGAACGCCCAGCCTCTTCCAGAACCCCCTAGAGCCACACTCAGCCTGGAAAGCCACCCACCCTCTGATCCCACTCCCCAGGTCAAGGGCCACTGCTCGGCTGTGCCCAGTCTGCCCTGTGGGAACAGCCCCCCATGCACATCGGGACTCCAGCACTTGCCTGCTGACCAGGCTGGTGATGATATGACAAGCCCTTTAATGTGGGACTGACGGCTGACTCCTCTCCAACTTCATAGCAACCGAGAGAGACGGACCCATCTTACAGATACGTAAACTGAGTTATGGAGACGTGACTTGTCTAAGAGGCAGATTTTTGTCAGACGGCTAAGGCTGTGGGCCGACCTCTTCTGTGACCTTCTTATCATCCGTGGACCGTAGCCCCCTGAGGCCTGGGTCCTGCCACCCCATGCCAGGGGCCTGCCCTTCTCAAAGGGCCAAGCTTCCAGTTACCAGTCAGGTTCAAAGCAGACTTCCTGCTGTTGTAGCGACTGGTGGCTGCTGTTAAGTCAGCTCTGACTCATAATGGCCTTAGGGACAACAGGAGGAAACGTCCAGCCCCAATCCGCCTTCACGACCATTAGTGTGCACCCGTCATTGTGGGGGCACTATGTGGCCTGCCTTGCTTTGCTGACCCCCACTTTACCAGTCAGGGTGTCCTTGGGTAGCGTGGGTCTTCCCTAATGACACGTCCAAAGTGAGCACGCCAGAGTGTTGGCATCCTTGCTTCTAAGAAGCCCCTGGTTGTGCATCTAAGACTGATCCGTTCAG
>NW_006921831.1:646077-650094 GCF_000298275.1 Orycteropus afer afer
GTCACACAGCGACCTGTGCCCTAGTGGAAAGACATGCAGGGTACACAGCACACACATTGGGCTCCTTGGCAAAGTCTTCATGGGGTGAGCCTCCTGTCACAGTGAGTAAGCAACCTCCCAGATGCCTCATCCTCTGGTTTCTTAGTCGAGACTGAAATGAGGTAATTGCTAAGGAAGATGGCAGGTCTCCTTTCTCTGTGACATGTTGGGAGGAGGGAAGCTTCAATCCTGCCGATAAAAACCACAAAGCCTTTGATGGGGAGAGGCGTTGTTCAGACAGGAAAGGAAAAGGGGCTATTTCCACAGTGGGGAGGCAGACCAAAACAGTAGGAGAACACTTCAGCCATCAGATCTGCACAAGCCTCAAGATTTAGGGGCGTTTGCCGAGAGTACACGCAGGTGTAGGGGGGTGGGAGAGCGGGTGACAGCATCAGAGAATAAACCAGAACTCTTTGCTCTGGGACAGCCTGCTCTCTGGGAGGGGCCCTTAAACAGGGGTAGCATGGTGGCTCTGGAGGTGCTGGGTGGTGCAAAGTGATCGCCATTGATTGCTAGCGGGAAGGTTGGGGGTTCAAGTCCCCACAGGTGTGTCTCAGAGGAAAGCCCTGGCGATCGACTTCCAAAACATCAGCCGTTACAATCCCTCCGGGGATCCCATGAGTTGGAGTCTGTTTCACTGGTGTTACACTGGCCCAGGCTGGGGGACAGGCACAGTGCAGGGACTTAGGGGCAGTGGGGGAGGAGAGGGAACGTTTCACCAGAGTTTGGCGAAGAAGCACCTTGTTTTGGATTGGTCAGTGAGGGCGAGCCCTTCAGTTACTCATTGACCAGGCAAAGACCGGGCACTTGTCACAGGAAACAAGGCCACCCGAGCCGTGTGGGAAGGGACGTCTCTGCAGTGGACAGGTTTCCTGCACACCAGGGGTGGGGGGTTCCTTTAACCAGGATCTCAGGGCTCAGGTAAAACCCAGCACCTCAGTCTCCTTTCCACACATAGCTCTTTGGTGGAGGTGGGGAAGGAAGGACCTGGCAGAGACCGGCGGTGGTTTTGCTTCAAGGTTGCAAGGATGTGAGCGTGCCCCAGTGTGCCTGTGTCCAATCCCGGCGACCTAGGCAGGTGACCAGGAGGACAGCTTGGCCCCCATGAGTTCTGACACATGAATTCCTTCCTGTGGGCAGGCTCCAGCTCCCCCACCCCCGGGAAGCCAGGGTCCGTGCCCATCAGGGTCCAGCTGCAGTGGGTGGCTTGTGAGGGGCTGACCTGGCTGGTCATTTGTTCCTGAAATGACCCCAGTCCCTCCATGGGGTGCAGACAGTGTGAGATGACCTTTCCAAAAGGCAGTCTGGCTGTGCGTCTGGCCAACAGCCTCTCCTGCGGTCAGAGAGCAGCTGAACGTTGTGGGTAAAGTCGGTCGGCCTCAGAATTGACTGCATTTCCCCAGAGATGACAGGGTAGGGTTTGCAGATATGCAAGGAGGCACCTTCACAGTGGTTCCTGACCGAGGGCAATGCCCACGACTCCGCTGCCTGGGAGGACTTGGAATCTTCCAGAACGAGGTTTCTAAACTGAACAGGGCTGGGGCACAGGACTCCCTGCCCACCCTGCGCCCTGGCTGCAGATGTGGGGCACAGACGGAAGGGGCTTGGATGGAGGCAAGTTCTCCAAGCTTCAGAAAGAGAAGTCTTCAAACAGCAGGACTTTCAAGATGGGGGCAGTTATTGTTGTTCCTCCCGTCCCCGGTTTTGCAAGGACAGGAGGCTGATGTCTCTGGTCTCAGGGTCCTGGATTCCAGTGCACACCTGCTCTGCCTCCCACCAGCCCTGGGCTTACCTACAAGGTGATAAGTTAGGTCCCCACCTCCTGGAGGACAGGGCAGAGCACTGCCTGACGTGGGCACCAGGACCCTTATGTCCAGGCCTGGTGGGGGCTCCCTGGTCTCTCAGGGCTGGTCTCCCTCTAGTCTTGGGGCCTCAGCTGGGGGCACCCCGCCGCCCTCGGGGCCCCACTGTCCTCCGGAGTCGTGCTGAGCAGAGCACTCGGCCTCCCCACCTCCGGACCGCCACAGAGCTGGGGGCGGCTCCGCTCCGGTCCGCACTGGCGGCGGGCCGGGTCGCCCCGGGGAGTCGCGCGGGGCGGGGCGAGGGCGGCGTCGGCAGGTGCCCTGGGCGGGAGCACCGACCCCCAGACCAAAAAGCCGAGGGAGGAGCGCGCGCGCCGGGCGCCGAGGCCAAGTCGGGTTTAGGCGCGCGCGCGGCTTCGCGTCCCGTGTCTGGCCAGGGGACAGTGTCCCTGACTGAGCTGGTTTGCGACCCCGGCCCGCGGGATCCGCCGCGGACCCCCAGGAGTAGCTGCGCCGCCTCCTGCCCGGGAGCGTTTGGGGCGCACCGAAGCCGAGCCGCTTCCGCGCCATGCCGGGGGGCCAAATCGCCCTGGAGGGGCTGTCCCCCACCGAAGCCTCCACAGCCCGTGAGTATCAGGGGCCGCCAGGGGAGGGTGGAGGGGGGCTAGGGACTGAGCGAGGCTGCAGCGGCGTCGGGGTCGCGGGAGTGTGTGGGTGGGGCTCCCCAGACCAATGCGCGTGCAAGGAACCGGAGACAGGGACCCCATGCCAGTGGGGACTGTCCCCTGGCACTGCATTCCGAGAGCCAGAGAGGAGGGGCTTTGTCCATGCTGCAGGGCCCTCGCAGGCATGGACAGACGGATGTCGGACGTTCTCTCTTGGGCTGGAGGTGGAGCTGGGGGGACCGCAGGCTTAGGGGTCCCCCGGTCAGCCACTGGGGCGACATCCGTCAAGTGGGCCGGGGCCGTTTCAGGTCCTGGCAGTCGCCTCCTCCCAGCGCACACACAGCTGCGGATGGAGGTTTTCGGATGTTTTTCCAAGCGCTATTAATACCCACCAGTACTGTTTCCGTACTATTTTGGAGATTTATTTGCGATATGAAGGGACTACTATGACGTGAAGTCATAATGGAAAACGGATAGGAACTTAAAGAAAAATGAGACTTGGCCGGCGGGCGGAGGGGGAGTCCCTGAGTTCCCCACCCCCCACCCCACCCGGCTCGTGAGTCACCAGCCCAATATTTTTATACCAATAATTTTAAAATAAATGACCCCAGCCATGTTTCCCGGATGCTCTCCTTCTCCGGTCAGAGGGATGAAACCCGGCTCCGAGCCTCCAGCCGCCCGGCTGTCGCCCTGCAGGCAGTTGGTTTAATTGTGCAGCTGGAGTCTGAGCCCGGAAACAGCCGGGAAGCCCCTTTCTGACTTTCTCCCTCTTTCGCCTCTTCCCTTCTCCTCCTCAACCCCGTTCTTCTCCTTGGAGTTCCATGAGGAGACTCTGGCTGCTTCTTAAACAGCCTGCAAGTTCACTGGAGTGTGGCTGCTTTCTCCAAGTGGCACTGAATGCTCACTCATCAGAGCAAGGCCCTAGGGAGACAGGAGGGGCAGTGCCAGGTGGAGAGGGTGGCAAGGCCGGGGGCAGCCTGCGAGTCGGCCATAGGGCCTGGTGGCATGTCGCCAGGCGGTGCTGGCTCCTCCAACGCCTGCCTGGAGCTCACTTGTTGCAACGACCCATTCTGCAACCAGCAGGAAACAGGAGCCCCAAGATCCCCATCTGGGATCATCTCACCGGCCCTCCCGTGCCGGGCCCGGAGCGCCCAGCCCTGGAGTGGAGGTGGGCCAGGGCCATCCCCACCTTGCAGACAAAGACACCGAGGCACAGGGACTTCCATGACTCACCACGTGGCTGGGAGGTGGGGTGCCAAGCCTACAGCCCAGAATGTGGAGACCAGCTCTCCGTCCCCCAGTCCCCCAGCAGGGTCACCCAGCCCTGTAGCTCGGGGCCACCTGGTTTCCGTGCGGGAAGCCAGCCAGCTGCAAGCCTGCGCCTTGGCCTTGATATTCTTTCAATTGGTGTCTTATATGTGAGGCTCTTTCTCCAACGGAGGGTCTGCTCAGTCAGATCGGCAGGCATGGGGTGGTGGTGGAAGGAAGGACTGGAAGGAGGGAGGGAGGGA
>NW_006921831.1:650964-652967 GCF_000298275.1 Orycteropus afer afer
GCTGAGAGGGTGCCGTGGGAACTCACACCTGGAGGAGGAAGGGGAAAGCATCCCATGAGAGGAAGGCAAATGCCAGAACCCCGCCCGGGAGCACACCAGGGGAGGACAGCCAGGGAGGGCCGGGAGGCTCTGTGATGGCCTCTGGGCCACGGTGACCACTTGGACCTTTGCTCTGAGTGACATGGAGGCCACAGGAGGGTCCCTGGTGGAGAAGGGATATGAACAGACTTAGGTCTTGCCAGGATCCCTCCAGCCGCTCGTGGAGAACGGCTTGAAGGAGCAAGGAAGAAGCTTGTTCAGAGGACAAGATCATTGAGCGAGATCATCCAGGGGAGGGGTGCTGGCAACACGGAGGTCGGGGAGCCCAGACTCAGGGTATCTTTTGAAAGCAGAGCTGGCAGTTATAGTCAAGCCCCGCCTGTGGGCAGAACCTGAGGCTCTGTAAAAATGGCCGCGCGTGATGCAACTGAGAAAACTGCCCTCCGTAAGGACAAGGACCGGGACTCCATCTCCGGACCAGCCGAGGTTCCAGCTCCCTGGGAGAGGTCAGTCCTCTCGGCTGCTGGCACCGCAGGAACGAAGAACAGCTCGTCTCCCGAGCTCTCACGAGATTTCTGCCTACCCCAGTGCCCACCTCTGCCTGGTGTGCACGGGCCTGGGGCTGGCGTTGTTTGCTGCTCAGCGTGTCAGAGCTCTCAGCTGGGCACGCGGGTCGGCGTTTTCATGCTGTGTGTTAAAAGCCTTCCCGACCCAAAGAAACCCATTTGACAACAGTCACATGGCCATCACGTAGACAAATCACTAGTTTCAGGCATTTGGCTCTTGGAGGGCTGGTAATTTCAGCTTCTTTTCTTGCCGTAGCCCACGGAACACTTGCTTCCACGAGGCCTTTCACTGTGATTCCATTGGGCTCTGGGTTCCAACACACAGGCAAACCGTGAGCCTGGGAATGCCATCCACCCCACGGGCCAGCCGGCCGCCGCCCAAGAATACGCCCTGGCTCCAGCTGCACCTCTGTTTGCCTCTGGGTGTGTCGAGCAAACGTTACTTACCCTTGATACCTAAGATGTAATCCTTTCTCGCTGCCACTCAACCTGGAATTATTTCTGCCCACGTGTGGCCTCTGGTGTGTAATGACTAGTGTACGTGTGTGGCCCTTCAACGCAAAACTCTGAGCGTGCTGTTCCTGGTGGAGCTGAGCCATGGATGGGAGCTGTTGTGGGAAGCTGTAACCCGACTTCATTTCTCCAATTGTGTTTCCAGGACAGCAGAGCCGGCGATGGGAGCTGGGTGAGGGAAGGGAAAGAGGGTTGTGGTAGAACTTGAGTTCCTGCTTGCCAGCCGTGTCCAGGTCAGCTCTGGGCAGGACAGCTTCTGAGCCTCAGCTCTGTCCCGGCCAGAGGAGCCCACAGCCAAGTCAGGAAACCAGGAGCCGTCTTCTCCCTCCACAGTGTCCTTTAGCCCCGTGCCTGTCTGGTTGATGTTGCTCTCAAACCGGGCCCTTCTTCCTACGTCCCCACCAGGCTGGGCCAAGCCACCTGGACTCTGGCGTCATGTCCTCTGGTCTGTGTCAGCCTCGTCCTTCTGTTCCTCCCCCACCCCTTCAGCGCATCCAGACGGAGTGTTTCAAGGACACAGAGAAGACTGTTTCACCTCCTCCCCTCTTCATCGGCCTCCCTGTGGCCCTGGGAGGAGGTCACATGCCTCCTCAGGCCTAGGTGGGGTTCAGCTTCCTGACTGGATTGCCTGTGCACCCCCAGTTCTCACCCTCCTGATCAACCCCCCTGGTCTTCCTGTGCCCCTTTATCCTCGCTGCTTTCTGGTCCAGGGTCTCCCCTCTCACACCGTCACCCCTCGGTGTGGCCTGTCTCGCCGTAGGCCCTCCCTTGTGCACCTGCACGGCTGCCCCATTGGCCGTTGATATGAGTTTTGCATTGACTCACATCCTCTGCCCGAGATGGTTTTGCCTGTTTATTTTCTTTTCCTGAGATTGACCTAATGAT
>NW_006921831.1:653862-654895 GCF_000298275.1 Orycteropus afer afer
AAGAAGTGACTACAACCTTGTCCCTTTACAAATACACTTGTAGAAACATTGTCTGCCCACCCTGTACATGGCCATGGGCACATTCCCCCCTGCATGGATATACCTAATAGTTCAGCCTGTGCACTCATTTATCCACCCAGAGAACAATGTTCACCTTCACTGACAGCGCAGTACTGTATGTGCAAAAGGGTTCATCTTTGTTGCCTGTACCTCCCATGTACCTCTCTACATCTTCCTCTAACTCAATGCCACCATGTTGATCACTCACATTTAGTACATTGCCCTTCTCTTGACTCAAATCAATACTTATCTCTACCTATCTAACAGTGTTCCCTCCCCTCCCCTCCCACCCCTGATAACCAACAAAGAAAATTTCCTTCCATATATAAGCCTGTCCTTGACTTTTTACAATAGTGGACTAATGCAGCATTTGTCCTTCTGTGATTGACTTATCTCACTCAGCATAATGTCCTCCAAGTTCATCCACATTGTGTGGTGTTTTGCAGATTCCACGTTATTCCTTAGGGTTGCACAGTGTTCCATTGTGTGTATGGGCCGTCGTTTGGTTCTCCATTCTTCTGCTGATGGGCACCTGGGTGGTTTCCATCTCTTTGCTATCGTAAATAGTGCTTCAGTGAAAGGAAGCAGAATGTTCAAGGGCACTGGTGTCCTCCGAAGGGCGAGCCTGGCTCATGGTGTCCCAATGTCAGCGGGGGAGAGTGACAGGGCAGAACAGGGCACATCCTCTCTGAAGGCTGCAGGTGGAAGTGGTCTCCATCCTCGGGCAAGGACTCGACATGTGGCCACCTCCAACTGAGGGTGCCTGGGATGAGGTTCCGTTGAACTGGGGCTAGATTTCAAACCTCCAATTTGTCCTTAAATGCCCCCTCACCCACCAGAGCTGGAGGAGACCCCGGTGGGGCACAGGCTAGTACCATGTCCCCCACCAGCTCAGAAAGCCCCTTCCCAGTACTCTCTGTCTTGGCAATAAAAATACCCAGTTTCTTTCTTTTGTTTCATTTTATTTCACTTG
>NW_006921831.1:660794-673639 GCF_000298275.1 Orycteropus afer afer
CTCTGGGGTGCTGTGAGTTGGGATCAACTCCAGGACAATGGGTTTGTGTTATGAGTTGACATGTAGAGAGAGAGAGACTTTTTTCCCCATCCAGCCAGCACATGATAGTGCTAACAATGTCCTATATGGCTTGGTAATGTGAAAGCATGACTCATCAATGCACATGCACACCGGTGTCACTGACAGTATGGTGCCACATCAGAAACAGCCACAAACTGCTTGCACCAGCTCACGTGTTGCATCTGAAAGACCAGCCAGCTGATTTTTGTAGTTTGTGGATTGTTTCTACAAGACAATTTAAGAGGGATGGGCTCGACTGTTCCCCACAAACATCCCCCACCCTGGTGAGCTAGGGCCGGCAGGGCTGTACTCAAGCTGGAGTGTCCTCCTCACCCTTGTTTCCTTCCCTTTCTAAAATGTAAGTGCTTTATGTTAGAATCGTCCAAGATTTACAGAAACTATGAAGGTGGAATGTCATGGTGGTGGTCAGCTGCCACCAAGTTGACTCCAATGTGTGGCAACCTTGAGTTCCACAAAAGAAGTGCCCCCTAACCCTGCACTATCTTCATGAATGGCCCAGGGACACAGGATGGAGGTCCCAGACCCCCACGGCTGGCTTTCCCCCTATTAGCATCTTACATTAATTAGCACAGTGTGGTTGTCACAACTAATGAACCCATCCAGTCGCCATGGTGTCAGCTCCCACTCATGGCACCCCATGTGAGTCAGAGTAGAACTGCGCTCTCAATGGCTAATTGCTCAGAGATGGGTTGCAGGCCTTTCTTCCATGCTGCCTCTGGGAGGACTTGAACCTCTAACCTTTCAGTTAGCAGTCAAGCGCACTAACCATTTATGCCACCCGGGAACTCCCAGTGAGCTAACTTATAGTGATGATGTTGTTCTTGGCTGAAGTTCATGCTCTGTGCAGCTGTCCTCAGCTTTGACCTCACGCCCTTGATCTGTTCCTCCTGGACCCCACATCACGTGTAGCTGTCAGGTTTCCTTGGGCTCCGCTGGCCTGGGACAGTTTCTCAGATTTTCTGGCTGTTGATGGCCTGCACAGTTTTAGGGAGGACTGCTCAGGGATCGTGTAGAAAGCTCTTCTATTGGGACTTGTCTTGTGTTTGTTTCATGGGTGGACTGGGCTTGTGGGTTTTGGGAGGAAGACCTCAGAGGCAAGTGTCTTTGTCATCACATCCGATCAAGGGCACACGTTGTCACCATGGCTTGGCACTGTTGCTGTGACCCCTGGTCACTGGGCTGAGGCCACCATTGTTGGCCTTCTTTCCCCACTGTCAGGTGCCCTGTTCCTCACTGGAACACTGGTGCTGGCATTCTAGAGGTTTCTCAGTGGACCACAGAGGCCGCAGATCTGAGCTGTTGGCTCACGGAGCTTGTGGAAGCCATCTGGAGCTAACAGTGTTGAGTTATCATCCTGTTGGGGCTTCCCTCTGGCAAGTCTTTTCAGATCATCACTCATGGCATTGCACCAGTTCCATCCGGCTTTACATTACACAGTAGATGACAAGGAGAAAACCCTCCCTTGGCCAAGCTTTGTGGGTGGTGACAAGCACTCAACAAATGGGTGAGTCTCGACCTCCTTGGACCCCTGCACACTCCCCTCATCCAGCCACAGAGGATCCAGACCCTCCATCCAGAGCAGGAAGGGCTAGTGGTTATGTCTCCAGCTGTAATACACAGGAACTGAAACAGGTGCTCCTCCTCCCTTAAAGTGTCTGCAGAACATTCCAGAGCCCCTCTGAAGCCCTGGACCAGCGGGCCGGGCCCCATACCCTCAGTATACTGGCACAAGAAGAAAGCCAGGGCTCAGAGAGGTCAAATGATATTCTGAAGGTCACCCAGCAGTGCAGGGCCAGGAAGGGGGCTCAGGAGGCCTGACCCCAGCACCCTCTCTCCTACCCCCACATCTGACAAGGAGCCTAGAATCTAGGGTGCTCATCCCAGGAAAGGGTTCTTAGCTGGGTCGTGCCCCAGAAAAGTAGGCGGAAGTCCTAACTCCCAGCACCTGTGAACATGACCTTGTTTGGAAATGAGGTCTTGGCAGGTGTCCTCAAGTTCAGACAAGCCCTCATCTGAGCTGAAGGGAGTCCTGCACTGTTGTTTATCGCTGGTCTTTTTTTCAGGGAGTGGGAAGCCATTTTAGTTGGAGCTGTTAGCAGTTAGATGTGCCCATGAGGAAAATATGAGGGACCCCAAAGTAAACCCTGGGCTGGTTCATATTTCACATTTAATTCTGACTCTCTTTTTTTCGACTCTGCCTTGTCCTGTGCATCACTGAGCCCTTATTGCCCAGTCGAGTGCCTGGCACATGCCAGGTGCTCAGCACACCTCAATCCACTGCCTTCACTGCAGCTAAGTGCCCCGGGCCAGCCTCACTGGGGCCTGGCTGGGCCCGTGGTCACCATTCTTTTGTGACCGGAGGTCATGCGAGGTGAAGAGGAACTACCCCAGTCCACGTGGGGACAGCCTGGGGAGCGTCTGTTAACAGTGCCAAGGGTTCCCTCCAGAACTGGGACAAAAGTGGGGAGAGGCCCCCTAGAGGCCTGATTGTCTTATTCTGAAAGAGCTCCGGGTCAGGTGTCAACAGACGCCCACCTGTGCCTAAATGAACTCCCAGGAAGGCACTTACAGGGGATCCCAGGAGGCTTCCATAAGAAAACCTTGGAAACTGTAGCCGAGTGAGATCACTCACCAGGTGGGCGTGTATAAAGGACAGGGCATATCTGCCCCAAACTGGAAAAAGTGACCTGGAGACCTTCTTTCTCTTAATACATTGCTAGAAGTTTCCTTGGTGTGGTTGGGCTACTATTGGGAAAAAATGAAATGTATCACCTCTTCATATGGGAAATCCTGGAAGTGTGTCCTCAGGAGAGAGATGCTACCCATTGACAGAGCCATCGCAGGTCCTTCAAACCCCTTTGAAAAGAAGGTCCTGCTGAGCATAAGAGAAGGTGCTTGGTGTCATTACTCCGCAGGAGATGCAACGTGAGACCACCACACGGCACCAGCAAAGCCCCCAGAGTGGCTGGAATGAGAAGGCTCGACCATACCAAGCTTGCGCCGGATGTGGGCCGCTGGGATGCCCACACTGCTCAGGGGACGGTCAGTCATGAAGTCCACTTTGGAGAAATCATGGTGGTGTTGTCAGCTGCAGTCAGGCCCCCGCAACCTCACGCACAGTGGGACAAAATGCTGCCCGTTCCCACGTCACCATCAAGCTGGGTAGTGGACCAGACCATTGGGACCCACGGTGTCGCTGGTTAATTTTTGGAAGCCGATCACCAGGCCTTTCCTCCTGGTCTGTCTCAGTCTAGAAGCTCTGCTGAGACCTGTTCAGCATCAGAAGCTGACAGACGGCTGGTGGTGATGGTGGAGCCTTGGCCGGAAAGCGAACCTGGGTCTTCTGCATGGAGGGTGAGGACTGTATCCGAACCGTCAGCGCTTCATGACACCAAAACCCAAGGCTCAGTCGATACACTCTTCCTGTGCCCAGGACGGACCCGCACAGCAGTGGGGATGGTGAGGAGGCCGTGAATCACAAAGATAATGTGGGGCAGGAGAAGCCAGGCAGGAGGGCTCCTGTGTGGTCCGTTTACAGGAAGTGCAGGACCAGGCAGATGGGCCGATGGAGGCAGAAGCCAGGAGAGTGGTTACCTCGGGGGTCAGGAAGGGGTTTCTGGGAGCCAGTTGCACATGTGTGTGTCATTAAGGAGAATCCCCCGAGCTGCACATGCACCATGGGGCTCTAGTCTTACCAATGTGACTCACAAGGCAATGTGTTTACAAGGATGGGGCAGGGCAGTGTCTGAACCTGGCCATCTTAAGCAGGGGTGCCAACAACCTTTCTTTCACGATGGTGGTAAAAATTTATACAACAAAGCCTTTGCCAGCGGCACAGTGTTTGCGTGGACAATTCCATGGTTTTGGTTACTCTTACCACTGTCCCTTTCCAAATATTGCACCACCGTCAACAGAAGCCCAGAGTCCCCTGAGCAGTGGCTGCCTGCCCCCGCCCCGGTATCCACTGATCACCTCCCGTCTCTCTCCCTTTGCCTGTTCTCGAGTTTTTATGTCAGCTAGAACGTGAGATAGCTGTCCTTCTGTGACTGATTTTACTCGGCATCATGTTTGTAAGGTTCGTGTACGTTGTAGCACGTGTATAGTACCCACCCACACGGGAGCAGGAGACAGAGAACATCCCTGTGTGCCCGTGGTAAGGAGGAGACACTAGGAGAGAGCCTGCTTCCCAGAGAATGTTCTGGGCCCGACCACTGCTTAGGCTGCTGGGTGGCAGACACCACACAGACCATCCTTCCAACAGCCATCTTTTCATATTTATTTATCGTTGCCTCGTAACCACCCCAGAACTCAGTGGCTTCAAACAGCAACCACTTCATATAGGCCGTGAGGCTGCAGGTCGGCTGGGCAGCTGGGCAGAATCGGCTGGTTTGGCTGACATTGGCTGGACTTTTTTAGGCTTCTGCAGCCAGTAGGCAGGTCAGCTGAGGGTTACTGCCAGAGTGGCCACAGTCAGTGGTAGGTGAGCTGGCTGTCACCTGGGGTGGTAGGGATGACTGGGCCATGTGTCTCTCTCATCACCCAACAGGCTGGCCCTGGCTTGTTCCCAGGGCTGTGCGAGTCCAGAGGGAGCAGAAGTACAAAGGTCCTCTGGGTGCTGTCACTTTGCTTCATTCGTTGGCCGATGCCCCTCCCCCCCCACAAGGCCAACCCACACTGAGGGGTGTAGATGACCCAGCTCTGGGCGGGAGAGCTGCAAAGCCACATGTCAAAGGCATGGATGTAGGGAGGGCGGAGGAGCTGGAGCCTTCTTTGCAGTCCACTCCACTTGTTGTCTTGATGTTAAAAAAAAAAGGCATTTGAATAGATGAGTGGATAAACTGTGGTCCGTCCATATGATGGGGTGTTCAGTGAAAAGACAAAATGAGCTCTCAGGCAATAGAGTCACGGAGCCTTCACTGCCCACGCTGAATGGAGCAGGCCCATCAGAAAAGGCTGCAGACCGCCTGGTTCAGCTGCTGGACATTCTGGGAAAGACAGAACTAGGGAGACAGAGAGCAGCTCAGTGGGGGCGGGGCTCAGGGGAGGGAGGGACGGGCCGGGGGCACCCAGGGCATTATTAGGGCAGGGGTGCTATTTTGTGTGCCACTGATGCATCGTCAAAGCCCACAGACTGTGACACAGAGAGTGAACCTAATGAGAACTATTGACTTAGCAACAAGGCATCAATGGTTCATCTGTCAGAACCAATGTACCACATGGATGCCAGACATTCATGGCAGAAACATGTGCAGAGAGGGAGGGGTCTATGGGAGCTCTGTACTCTGTGGAATTTTTCTATAAACGTAAAACTGCTCAAATCAGTGAAGACCATTTTAAACTAATAACAACAAAGAATCTGACAGAATAAAGACTGGGTAATACTCAGGACCTTCTACTAATTAAAAAGTTTCTTTGAAAAGAGAAAAAAGAAAGCACCGCTCACCACCAGGATTGTTGCTGTTGCCTCTGGGTGCCATTGAGTCGTTTAAGTCACGGTGACGCCTTGTGACGGAACCCTCCTGTCGGGTTCCCCAGGCTGTATCCTGGGCAGAAGACGCCAGGTCTCTCTGCCAAGGACTCGTCAGTGGGTTCAAACACCAACCTTTCAGGGAGCGGCTGAGTGCTTAACCATTGTGCTATATATTTCAAATTAATCAACAGCCTCAACAGTGACACTTTAGAGAAGAGTGAGTTGTGAAACACGGCTGACATTTATTGTAATGCCCTGTGCCAGTCACTCCACTGAGCACCTTACACGGGTCATCTGGCCGCTGAGCATTGACCTCTATGAGACAGGCCCTAACCGTGAAGGTCATCAAGTCAGCGAGAGGGGGACCACCCACATCGCAGCATCCCTGGTGGCCTCGCGGAGGGATGCAGGAAGACAAACTTGCCCAGGTATCATTGACTGGGCGCACTCAGGCTCCCAGAGCCATGACCAGTGGCTTCTCTCCGCTCGGCCCTTAGACAGTGCTGTGATGCAACAGAAGGAGACGCTACCCGCTCCGGCACCAGCCTCACAGGCCTGCAGTGCCTAAGCCCGTGGTGGCAGCCACCGTGTCAGTCCGCCTCGTCAAGGGTCTTCCTCTCTCCTGCCCACCGTCCACTTTACCAGCACGACGTCCCTCCTCAGGCCCTGGTGCCTCCTGATAATGTGTCTAAAGCAGGTGAGATGAAGTCTGGCCATTCCCACTGCCAAGGGCATTCTGGCTGGACTTCTAAGAGAACAGGTTCATTCTTCTGCCAGTCTATGGTCTATTTAACATTCTTCACCAGCACTGTGACTGAAAGCCAACAACACTTCAGTCTTCCCTATTCATTGTCCAGCTTTCACGTGCATGAGGTGGTTGAGAATACTGTGGCTTGGGTCTGGTGCACCTTGGTCCTCAAGGTGACATCTTTGCTTTAAAAAAAAAAATAAGAAAGAAATTATTGTGATTTGGGTGAAAGTTTACAGAGCAAATTCATTTTCCACACAACATTTCATACACATCTTGTCTCATGATATTGACTGCAATCCCCACAATGTAACAGCTCTCTTCCCACTTCCTCCCTGTGGTTACCTCTTCCCAGTGTCCTTCTTTCCTGTGCATTCCTGCCCCTTGGGCTATCTCCCTATGCAAGCACTGCCCTTCTGTTCTCCCATGATTGATTGTTCTAAGGAGTGTATGTACCTGGTGTAAACACCCACCCTATTGTTGTTGTTGTTAGGTGCTGTGGACTCATCTCCAACTCATAGTGACCCTATGCACAGCAGAACAAAACACCGCCCAGTCCTGTGCCAGCCCCACGATGCTTGCTATACCAGAGCCCATCGTTGCAACCACTGAGTCAATCCACCTCGTTGAGGGCCTTTCCCTTTATCATTGAGCCTCCACTTTACCAAGTGTGATAGCCTTCTCCAGAGAATGGTCCCCTCTGACAACATGACTAAAGTAGTTGAGACCAAGTCTGGCCATTCTCGCTTCCAAGGAGCATTCCAGCTGCACTTCTTCCAGGACAGATCTGTTAGTTCTTTTAGCAGTCCACGGTACTTTCAGCATTCTTCGCCAGCACCACAACTCAAAAGCATCAACTCTTCTTTGGTCTTCCTTATTCATTGTCCAGCTCTCATGTGCATATGAGGCGATTGAGAATACCATGGCTGTGTCAGGCGCACCTTAGTCTTCAAGGAGACATCTTTGCTCTTCAGCACTTGAAAGAGGTCTTTTGCAGCAGGTTTGCCCAGTGCAATATGACGCCTGGTGTCTTGACTGCTGCTTCCATGGGTGTTGACTGTGGACTCAAGTAAAATAAAATCCTTAATAACTCTGATTGTTTTCTCCATTTATCATGATTTCACTTATTTGTCCAGTTGTGAGGATTTTCTTTTTCTTTAAAAAATATCTTGGAGAAATCATAAGCTCTATTTTGAGGCTGCTATGGTGTCTTTGAAAGAGCCCTGGTGGCACAGGGGTCAATCTAATCAGCTGAAAAGCGGCAGTTGGGACCCGCCAGTCCCCATGGGGCTCGAAGAGGTGGTGGTCTGCTTTCATAAAGGTTACAGCCTTGAGACTCCCATGGGGCAGTTCTGCTCTGTCTTACAGGGTCTCAACATCACTGGCCTTGGTGGGGCTGTTCCGGTGGTTTCTTTCGCATTTAGGATCTTGGTCTCAGGCGGGCTGGGTTTTCTCACTCCTGTTTGCTCTGGCTGAGGGGAGCCCCTCTGTGAACAGACCTTGACTTGTGAAGTACAATTCCCGCTGCGGGAATTCTCGTTGTGAGTGGGTTATGAGTGTTATTGTTGGGTGTCGTCAAGCCGGTTCCAACTCATCGCCACACCGTGTGACAGGGTAGCTCTGCCCCATAGCATTTTCTTGGCTGGAATCTGGACAGGCCCGACTGCCAGCCTTCCTCCTGCGGAGCCGCTGGGCCGCCTTGAACTGCCATCTGTTCAGGTGGCAGCCAAGGGCTTAGCTGTGGCACCACCAGGGACCCTGCATTCTGCCTGCCGCTCCTGGTCACCGAGCGACCGTGCTGTGTTCTGAGATTGTTCCGGGGTTAGTAGCTCCTCCACGCCTCACAGCATCCTTGAAAAGCAGACATCACGATCCCACAGGTGAAGAGTTAGGATTCTGAGACGCCAGGTAACCTGGCGAAGGTCACTCTGCTTACACTAAGGTCTCGGAGCCCAGGGGTCTTCTTGGCCAGCTTCAGAGTCAGGGAGGTGGGGACGTGGCAAAGAAGAGCGCTCGTCGCCAACTGTCCTGGCTTCTCTCGGGCTCCCTCTCTGAGAAATGCCTGCGGTTTGGAGCCTCCACTTCTCTATGGACCCAGCCAAACAAGGCCTCACTGTTGATCTTCAGATGCATATTTTTAGTGTGAGGTGGGTTGTGTTTATTTTTTTAACGAATAGTCGAAAGAGGTTTCTATAAATAAAGCCATGGCTTTCTCTCCCTCCCATTGTATTTCCTGTGCACGAGTCACACGCGAGCCGACCAATCAAAGGTGCTCCCTGGCCCCAAAGACTGCAAAGCGGAAAGTTTGCGCGGGGTGGAAGGTGCCGTCTGTATCTGGAAGCGCTCGTCCTTCCGGAGCCCCACAGAGGTCGGTTTGGACCCTCTGGCTGGAGTGTCCCTGCTGCCTGAGGACGCACTGGGCTAATCGAACCATGAGCATCTAAGGAGCTGCCCACTAAGGGTTCGCTTCCCTTTCAGTGGGAAAAAGTGCATTTTTTGTACTGATGACAACAGTGGACTAAGGGACAAGCCCGCTGCTCCTTTTCAGGCACTGACACCATCCGAGTTCCTGGGGTCTGAATATTCTAGGCCTGACCCAGAACTGGTTCCTTCCTGATACTGGACGTCTGAGCCTGCCTGAAGCCCCGGCCACCGAAGACACCATGCTAGCTCCTGAAATGACGGTCACGGGGCGGTCACGGCCACTGGCTGTGCACCCATAGGAAGCCAAAGATCGGGCTCCGGGGGCAGAGCGACTGTGCCCTTGACCCTGTCGGTCCTGGTGTTTGCTGCCTTTGAGTTGGCAATGACTCGTGGAGACCCATGTGCAACAGAAGGCAACATCACCGGGTCCTGCTCCACCTTCCTCATTGGTGGCTGTGAGTGGCTGCGGTGGCTGTGGTGTCCACCCGTCTCATGGAGAGTGTCCCTCGTCTTCGCAGACCTGCTCCTTCACCTGCCGTGGTGACTTTCCCAGCCAGCCAGAGGATTCCCTTCCAACTGATGATGAGTTGGAAGTAGGTGGGCTAAAGTCTCATCCCCCTCACTTCTCAGCAATATGACAGTCGTCGTATTTCTTCTAAGACCTACTGGGACAGAAATACAGTTCATACTTAAATAGCTCTGGTGGCATAGTGCCTAAGGCATTTGACTGGTAACTAGAAAGCTGGCTTCAAACTCACCAGCCACTCCTGGGAAGGAAGACGGGGCAGTCTACTTCTGTATAGATACCGCCTCGAGAACCCAAGGAGGAGTCACTATGAGTCAGATCCGACTTGACAGTAGTGAGTTTGGTTTCTGGTTAAATGGAAGTGGACCTGTTGACTAACTCTGGTCCCTAAACATGACTACCTGTCCTCTCAGGCACTTCACAGGTGTCACCGTCCACCCCCACCTGAAGGCTACTTTCCCACCTGGGCTCTGTGCCCTGCGAGTAGTAGGGGCACATCTGATCTGATACCAAAATGTTCACCCACCCCGGCCCAGGTCCCAGCTCTCAGCCTTCCTCTGTCCTTCCACTGTCAGATCTGATGCTTCGTGCTAGCTTCCCGTCTACACACGTCTCTCCTGTCTTAACCCTCACAGCTCCGTTCTCTGCCTGGCCGGGTTGGACGCTGCCATGTCCACCCTTCACCTCTCAGTCAGTCCTGCCCATATCTTGCTTTCTCACTGGCTCCCCTCGGCCTCTGCTTCCGCCCCACCCCTATGTCTGACCTTCATCATAGACTCTTGGTCCCTCAAGGAGCCTACAACTCTTTTTCTAAAAAAAAATGTGATATTTCCCTTTGTCTGTGGCACCATATGCCTTCAACTGCTTCAACTTTCTCTCCAACTTTGAATGAAGCAAGTGCCTTTTTGGTCTGGTGGCATGTGATGGTTACATGTGACATCTTACAAAGGGGGACCATGCCGTCCCCAAGTGTGCACCATCTTGGTCACTCTCTGAATCAGGAGAAGCACTGCCGAGGAAGTTCCCCACCTTTGCTGAGTGGGGGTTTCTCCTGGGCTCCCTGAGGGCATAGGCACCATGTTCATAGATCCTTGTGGACATAGCACTTGCTATCCGTGTGTCCTGCACATCTGAGGCGGGGGTCATCGGGGACACCTCAGGAGGGAAAGCAAGGCTGCCCCAGAGTCTCCCATGAGATGAGATCACCATTCAGGCTGAGTGCCCAGACAGTCTTCTTGGGGCCAAATGCCACAGATGTCCCCGACGTGCACCCAGACGTCTGGAACCGTGGGGCCACGTTTCCCCTCAGGGACCTTGGCTGGCTTTTCTCTCTCTTCAGCAGAATTCATTCCCGACTTGAACAGAAAGCATGGCAGGGTGGCCTCCTGTGTGCCTGAGCAGGTGCTGTGATGGGCGGGAGGCCCCTGACCGGGAGGGTCCCGCATCCTGGAGCCCTTCAGAGAGGGATGCTGCTGAGTTTGGTCGGAACGTCCTTGAGCGTGGCCACTTCTGTTCTTAGCTGCCGTTGAGTCAGTTCCAGCCCATGGCGACCCCATGTGTGCAGGGCGTTTTCACGGCTGGGACCCTTCAGAAGCAAGTCACCAAGGCCTTCTTCTGAGGGGCCTCTGGGTGGGTTCAAACCTCCAACCTTCTGGCTTAGGGTTGAGTGCTTAGCTGCATGGCCCAGGGGCTCCCTGAGCATGGTAG
This sequence comes from Orycteropus afer afer, assembly GCF_000298275.1. Taxonomy (NCBI): domain Eukaryota; kingdom Metazoa; phylum Chordata; class Mammalia; order Tubulidentata; family Orycteropodidae; genus Orycteropus; species Orycteropus afer. The sequence continues at coordinate 671,751 of NW_006921831.1, forward strand.
TGTGGGGCCAAGCATCTTCCTCAGGACAGAGCACTGGTTCCATCCGAGCAGTCTCAGAGAACTTGGGGTGTGGGGGCCCTGCCTGTGGTGACTCTGGAAGGGACACCACATCGGGCCACACATGGGGAAGTGGCAGGACACAAGGGGGTGAAGAGCAAGGACCTGGCACAGCTGCCCCCTGGAAAAGTCAGCAGCCCCCAGTGCCCATCTCCCCAAGTGTAAAATGGGGTCCAGCAGTGCTCCCTTCCTAGGCTTGTTGCGTGGATGAAGCAAGTGAAGATAAGTGAGCCCCATGAACTCTGGCTGTTGTTGTTACTCTCCTTGGAATGGTGGGAAGTCCTCGCTCACCTGCAGACCTCACAGAGGGAACTGGGAACAATTGCAGTACCATCCACAGGCTTGAATCCTAGAGCGACTCCTTAGAAGTTTGGGGCACTGCATTTCAGACCTGTTGTTTTCCCTTAAAGGGTGAGCTTGTCTCAACCACACAGCCAAAGCACACCCACCTGTTCCCCCACAAACTGCCAAATCCCCACACCACTTACCTGGGAGAGAGAGAGAGAGACTTACTTCAAGGGATTGGCTCTCAGGATGGAGGGGGACTGGCAAATCCAGAGCCCACAGGTCGGGCAGCACGAAGCAGGAAGACTCGGAAGTCTGCAAAGATGGATGTTCACAGTCTGGAGGAACTCAGTCTGGGTTATTGTTCATTGCCATCGAGCCGGCTGAGTGCAGAGTGGGGCTGCTCCTTCGATTTTCCAAGGTGCCTCAGCGCGGGTTCAAACTGCCAACCTTTCCACTAGTAGTCAAGTGTTCGCCCCACCCAAGGACTCCTACACCCTCGGGAAGCCGCCTTTTTGCTCCTAAGGCCTCCAAGTGACTGGCTGAGGCCCACCACGTAGGCAGTGACCTGCTGTGCTTGAGCCAAACTGATTGAACCACATGTACCTACTTCATGAGAGCAGGCCATGGGCCAGCAGGGCTGAGGAAGCTCGGTGAGGCTTTGGGGCCTACCCTGTCTCTGCATCTGACCTCACAGTTTACAGAGAAGCCACCTTGAGGTTCTGGTAGCTGCAGCCACTGCCTCGGCTGCCCACACACCTGGAGAACAGTGACCAGAGTCTTCTCACCCTCCACGCTGGTGCTGTGACTGTCCTTTACCCGTTTCCTCTTTCTATGTAGCAGGAAGGTCTCTAGTTGGCTTCCCAAGACAATAAATACATCGCAGTTAGAAGTATTTTCTGGGTGTTTCCAAACTTTAGCACTTTAAAAGCATAAATATTTTAAGAAGTCACCATTTGCCTCATCGATGAAAGCGTCAGGAATGTATTCTTAGATCATTTCTTAGAAACCAGCAGAGTGCTGGGTGCTGACTCATACTTCCAGTGCACTTCAAAGACAGATGGTTTTGATGATACAGTTATGGTCGGTGGAATTGTTCCTTGTGGGAGATGTACTCACCCAGGATTGACAGCCACTCATCCCTGCACTGGTCCATCCATCCATCCATCTTTCCATCCTTCCATTTCCTCATCTACCCACCCTTCTATCCAGTCATCCACCCATTTGTCTGTCCATCCATTTATCTTTCATCTACCAACCCATCCATTGGTTCATCTCTCCACCTATTTATTCATCCTTTTGTCTATCCATCCTTCTATCCAGTCCATCCATGTGTCTATCCATCCATCTATCTGTCATCTATCCATCCATTGGTTCATCCATCCATTCATGTATCACCTATCCATCCATTGGTTCATCCATCTATCCATCTATGTGTCATCTATCCATCCATTGGTTCATCCATCCATCCATCTGTCCATTTATTCATCTATCTTTTTGTCCATCCATCCCATCAGCTCATCCATCCATCCATCTGTCCATTTATT
>NW_006921831.1:673760-677003 GCF_000298275.1 Orycteropus afer afer
CATCCATCTGTCCATTTATTCATTTATCCTTTTGTCCATCCTTCCCATCAGCTCATCCACCCATCCATCTGTCCATTTATTCATCCATCCTTTTGTCCATCCATTCATCTAGCCATCATCCAGCCATCCATTGGTTCATCCATCCATCCATCCATCATCCATCCATCCATTGGTTCATTGACCCATCCATTGGCTAATCCATCTATCCATTGGCTCATCCATCCATCCATCCCATCATCCATCCATCTGTTGGTTCATCCTTCCATCCATCTGTCCATTTATTCATCTATCATTTTGTCCATCCATCCATCTATCATCCATCCACCCATTGCTTCATCCATCCATCCATACACCCACGTGTTAGTTCATGCAAGGCACCAGTGTTATAAAGGTATTCTGCCATTCTCCATCTCTTTTGTCTTTTCATTGTTTCACTCTTGTTGTTTTGCTCTTATGGTTACTCTCTGAAGTCCTAAAATCCTGGAGCCAAAGAGAAAATAAGCAGTTGCCATCAGACTGACTCTGATTCATGGTGTTGGAGCAGAACTGGGCTCCGCAGGGTTTCCGGTGCTGACTCTTCAGAAGTAGTTCCCCAGGTCTTTCTCCTAGTTGCTCCTGGGAGGACTCAAACCTCCAGCCTTTCAGTTAGCAGCCAAGTGCTTAACTGTCTGCACCACCAGGACTCCACAGAGAAAGGCAGCTTATGCTGAGTGAATAAATTTCTTGGACACTCTTTTCCCAGTCACTGGATATCTATTTATTGAGGATCTACTCTGTCCAAGACATTTCTGAAAAATGTAGGCATCTAAGTCATGCCGGGATGGAGCGGGGGCAGTATTATAGTCCAGAGAGAAACCAGGACACGGCCCAGCACAAACTCGGCATCAACAAGAACTGTTGTGTGGATGTGTTCACAGTCCTCCCTGCAGGCAGCACAGCCCCTGGGCAGAGTGTCAAGGAGACCAGGTTCTTGGTGCTCCCAAGGGTGGGTGTGGGGACCTCGCTTTTCTCTGCCCTTTTGCTGATCTTGCTCTGACTCCAGCGCCAGGTGATGCCTTGCCAAGTCTTCCCACACTGCTAACTCGGCCATGGAGTGAGCTCGATTTACTCAAGTGTCATCGCCGTCATTCCAAAAGTGCAGTGAAGTTGAAGTGCCTGGAACAGGCAGATGTAGAGATCAGAGTGTAGCAGTGGTGACCGGGGCAGGGGAGGGCGAGGGTCAGTCACTGTTTAGGAAGCATCGAGTTTCTGTTTACGAGGATGGGACATTTGGCAATGGATACAGGTGATGGTTGCACAACGTGAATGATGCAATTGCCGCCACTGAACTGACTTGTGCAAAGTGCTGAATTGGCAAATGTTGTGTTAGCTGCGTTTTTATAATTTACAAAAAGATGAAATTAGTCTGAAAACCAAAAGCCCAGTGCCCTTTCCGATAGTGCTCCAGGGAGCAAGCAGCAGATACGGGGGTAGCCTGCCTGTGCAGCGACCGTGGTTGTGGACACAGAGTGTAATGTGGTCCGAGGCCCCCATCCTCTGCCCCACTTTGGTCATTTGACTTGGATCAAGGGACTGAGGCTGCCCAGGATGTCGAGGATGGGAAGTGGCATCAAGAGAGAAAAAGTAGGACATTATTCAGCCCAACTCAGCTGCTTCCATGCCCAGGGGCTCCTGAGGGAATGGGGATACACAACTCATTTGTCTTCCTGCCTGGGATGCTGGGCAGGGAGGAAAGGAAGGGGGTCACTGCACACACCAGGCCCCAGGGTGGACAGGGGTTTGCTCAGCTGGCTGTGCCCTGGATACTGGGTTGATGGGCACACTGGGGATATGAAGAAGTGGCTTCGACCATGTCCTGGTAATAATCCAGCCATCAGTGAGGGCATCCTCTCTCTGCTCAGTGCTTCTGCCCAGGGTGGGTCGCTGCCCTCGGATGCTGGATTACTCATTCCTCACCCTCACCCCCCGCCGCCTCAGTCTGTCTTCCCCACTGGAGTGGGAGCTGTGAGGGTACCGGTGCTTGCCTGTCTTTCTCCCTGCTTGGGCCCTCAAAGGTGCCGGCCACACAGTACTGTTCTGCTGGGGGCCGCTGTTGCCTCATCCCCGATCGCAATAGAACAAAACGCTGCTCGGTCCTGCAGCTTCCCCGTGATTTTCTGACCATTGGAATCCAGTGGGTGCTTTTCAGAGCTCAGGAGCCAGCCATGATTGTTCTGTTCCATTGTACTTGGGGTCACCATGAGTCGAAGACTGACTCTATGGCACCTGACAACAGCATCTTCCAGAGGTAGGGCGATGGGTGCTTCCTGGCCCCTCGTGAGGTTGGGGCTGCAGGTAAATCTAGGCCCTTGAGCAGTGAGTGCCGGTGATGGGGTCACCTCTGAGCTGGGGGCCCTTCACTACAGCTTCCAGGATCTCAGGTGTGCTCTCCCCTCGTCCCCCACTGCCCGGATCCTACTTGATGGCTGCATGTGGAGCTTGGGCAAGAAGTAAGGTGTGGGTTGAAGCAGAGGCGTCACTAAGGGAGTGGGGGTAGGGGGGGTGCAGACCGCACCAGGTGACACTGTTGGAGAAGGTGACACAAAAAAGATTATCTATAAAATTTCTATACAGTGTTTCAGCAGAAATGTATTTTTTATAAAAATATCCCTGTAGTTACTTACAACAACAAAAATTCTTTGTAAGCCCAGTGACACCTGCAAGGCTAACATCTGTGCTGATTTTCTCTTTGAACCTTCTCATGCTCTCTGGTCAGAGCTGTTGTTGTTACCCGATCACAGTGATGCTTCCAATCACGTGGTTTTGTCTGCAAGCAGCTACAGCCATGCACTGTTGTGTGGTGCTTTCATAGTCGCTGATTTTGTCAAATTTTCTGATGCTTTGGCTACAATACTGTGGTCAGTAGTACTTGTGAACCCCTACCAGCAAATTATCTGAGAACAAAGTAGTAATTAAATGAGAAGGAGAAAAATAAAAAATGGCTTCTGCTCAGCTACTAATAATGTCAGAACTGACGTTGCATTCAATGCAGAAAGACTTTACAAAACAATTTTGTCGTGAGTATTCACATAATCTAAGAAATCTTACATTTAAGGAATTTACAACCATATCTATCATCAATTATTCCATAATTTAAACTGATGATAAACATGACTAAGGGTTCTGTATGGCCTGGTGTGGGAGGAGGCCCATCGTCGGTGGGTGACACTATTGAGTTACTGCACTGGGTGATGGCAACCCTAG
>NW_006921831.1:677908-678877 GCF_000298275.1 Orycteropus afer afer
CGGTCCCCTTCTTTGCTGCCCAGGCCCCTCCAGCCAGCCTCTTACAGAAGATGCCTTTGAGGTGAGGGCCAGTCCCTGGGCCCCCTTCCCCAACTCCGGGACACAAGCCAAGCCCCTGAGCTGTCTCCTGGAGTCTCTCGACAGCCCCCAGGCTGAGAAGGAAAGAGAAACACCACCTTACTCGGAGAACTTTCCTCAAAGCAATTTTCTCCCCTTCCCACCCTGACCTCAGCCTTCGCGTATCCTGAGGACAGTGTCCCGCTAAGGTCCCCAAGCGGGGACTTGTCACCTCCTTGTGAGTCTCAGGAGATGGCTCAGCACTGTGCTTTGCTGCCGTGGCCACACTGACCACCCGGGGGCCCAGGGAGCAGCCTGAGTACTGCAGGGAGTGCCCGTGGCCATGGAGCTTCATCCGTTCAGACCACCAACGCGACGTCCCTTCAGAGTTGTGAAGAGACCTCTAGGAAGGGTGCAGAGCGGTGGGGCTGGGCGAGTCCTGTAAGACGGAGGGAGGACGTCAGCGGCAGCCTGTCCGTGAAATGACACCTGGGCACACACCTGGAGGCAGCAAGGGAAAGTCATTAACCTAAATCCAGAAATAACCACAGACACCAATTATCATTCTTCATGCATTAAAAACCTGACTGTAAGACATGGCTCTATTTTAAAATAGAAGAGCAGGCTAATGAGAGACAAAAGATTTATATGACCGGAGGCCAAGCAATTCATTTGCATTATACAGGTGAAAATGTTGATTGGCAAACAAATTTATTTTTACAATAAAATTTAAAAAAAAAAGCTAGAGTATGGGTGATACTCTTATGGTGTTATTATTATTATCAGTTGCTGTTGTTATTGTTAGTTGCCATGGACTCAGCTGTGGGTCATCCATAGCAAACTCAGGCACCACAGGGCCAAACACTGCCCATCTTCGTGACCCTTGGTCTGCATGGGTCCACTGCTGGGGCC
>NW_006921831.1:678977-680559 GCF_000298275.1 Orycteropus afer afer
TATATATATATATATATATATGTATATAAAGAATTGGCTCATGAGATTCTGGGAGCTGGCAAGTTCAGAGTTTGTTGAGGGTGTGGCCTCGAGTCTGAAGTCCACAGGGCAGGTGGCCTGGCAGTAAACTCAGCAGGAGGTGAGGCTGCAGTCTTAAGGCAGAATTCCTTCTTCTCCAGGAAAGCTCTGTGTTTGCTTTAAAGGCCCTCACCTGATTGGATCAGGCCCACCCACCTCATGGAGGGTGATCTGCTTTACCTAGAGTCAAGAGACTGCCAGTGTCCACTGTACCTACAGACCACTTCATAGCAACACCTTTCTGCTTGAATTGCTGGGTACCGGGCCTAGGCAAGCTGACTCACAGAACTGACCATCCCCGGCCCCTTCTTTCCTCCCTGCCCTTCAGGTCTGTCTCCAGGTGTGCTGGAGTTGGCTCACACCTGCTCACACCTGTTCACAGAGCCAGTGTGCGTCTCCTCCCGACTCCACCCTCAGGTCCGTCGTGTTGGTAGCTTGACATCAGCTGTCACAGGGGCCCCTGGGCAGTACAAGCCGTGAAGCAGCCGGCTGCTGGCTGAAAGGCTAGGGGTTCTAGTCCACCAAGAGACACCTCAGGAGGAAGACTTGGCAACATGCTACTGAAAAGTCAGCTACTGTTTAGTAGACAGCTCTGCTCTGACGCACGTGGGGTCGCCGGGAGGTGGCGTTGACGTGATCTCAGGTGGTTTGGTGTGGGGTCTGGGGAAGTACTTGCACCCACTCATGCACACTGTAAGCCGCCTTGGTTTGGTTTGGTCTCCAAGCCCGGGATGACTTGTCTGACACTGCTTTGTGGCTGGTTCTTCCCAGGACAGGCCCCTGACTTACCAGTCGGATAACAAAAGCCCTTCCAGCCATGTTTGGTCACAAAGCCGTGGTCTCCGGTAGATCATAAAATCATGAAAAGTGCCGTTTTTCCCTCCCACCAGGGGAGCCGGCTGGCTCTGGGCTCCAGGCCTCTGTCTGGGGGCGGGGGGACTGTGCCTCTCCCCCCTCAACCCACCCACAGCTTCTCGGCCTCCTAGGCCGCTCCCATGTTGGGGGTGGTGCGCCGAGGGTGGCGCGGCAGGGGCCCACCTAGTTAGCCTTGTCTCAGCGGTGTGGGATTTTGAGCAGATCCATACAAGGGCCCTCTTGTAAGAGTTTGGGACCCTGAAGACTTCACAGCATCGAAGTGAGAGCCCCCTTAAAGCCCCAGGGTCCCCCAGTCCTGGCAGGAAGCCCCTTGGCATGATCGCGTTAAAACCAGCCCAGGCCGACCCCCTCCCAAGAGCCCCGCTCCAGGCCACGGGAGATACTTGGACCGCTGCCCCAGCAGTCGGGGGGTCCTCCCCACTCAGCACGGTCCCCTTCTTTGCTGCCCAGGCCCCTCCAGCCAGCCTCTTACAGAAGATGCCTTTGAGGTGAGGGCCAGTCCCTGGGCCCCCTTCCCCAACTCCGGGACACAAGCCAAGCCCCTGAGCTGTCTCCTGGAGTCTCTCGACAGCCCCCAGGCTGAGAAGGAAAGAGAAACACCACCTTACTCGGAGAACTTTCCTCAAAG
>NW_006921831.1:683084-684379 GCF_000298275.1 Orycteropus afer afer
GAGGGCCTCCGAGGTGGCTGTCCTCTGGAGCCGTTCAAACTGCTCTATTCGTCTCCCTTTGTCTCTTTAACTGAAAGACCCCCAACGTAGAGACTGCCTCTGCTTCCCCAGCTCCCATAACCAGTCCCAGCAAAGTCCTTTTCAACTCATACCGACCCCATGGGACAGAGTGGCACTGCCCCACGGGGTGCTCTAGGCTGTAGGAGATGGCAGGGTAGGTTCCAACCCGCGACCTTTCGATTAGTAACTGACCGCTTAACCGTTGTGCCCCCAGGGCTCCTTGTTGGCATATAGTAGGTGCTCAACAAATACTTTTGAATGAATGAAGTGGAAGAGGCCCTAGACACCTTCTATTCCACCCTCCCTCAAGTTTGGACGTGTTCACACTTAGTAGGTCTGTGGGCAAAGGCCCCCGAAGAGATCGACGGCACAATCCCCAGACCCTGTGAACACATTAGGCTGCGTGGCAAAGGGAAATTCAAGTTGCAGATTGAATGGCGGCTGCTCATTGACTGACCTTGAGATGGGGGTTACCTTGGGTCATCCAGTGGTCCCATCCGATCACAGTGGCCGTGGAGGCCAACTCACGGCGACCCCTGTGTATCAGAGCAGAACTGGGCTCCACAGGGTTTTCAATGGGTAACTTTTGGGGAGTGGAACACCAGGCCTTTCTTCCAACGTGCCTCGGGGTGGCCTTGAACCAAAAACCTTTCAGTTAGCAGCCTTTCACGTTTGCACCGCCCAGGGACGCTGGTGGTCCTTAAATGTGGAAGCAGAAGGGACACAAGTCAGTCAGCGGAGGTGATACCAGACGTGAAGAGAGGCCCCGAGCCAGGGAATGCGGGTGGCCACAAGAGTCCAAAAAGCCAAGGGGCCAGCCCTGCTGACACCTTGGTTTCAGCCCAGTGAGTCCCAGTGAGGACTTCTCACTTCCAAAGGCTAAGATCACAAGTTTGTGTTGTTTTAAGTCACTGAGTTTGTGGCCATTTGTTCCAGCAGCAAAGGAAGTTAAAGTGGGGGTATTTGTTTCTCGTGACTGCTGTAACAAAGTACCAGTCATCCCCAACTCATAAGTCACCATGTTACAATGAACCACACTTAAGACCATCCATTGTTTGTTTGTTTTTTCGTACATCTTATCATTAATAATATGCACTACATACAGTGTCGCTGTGTGTAATTTGCTAATGTCATCATATTTGTAAGTTTATAGTAATGTTTTTGTGGTGGTTATGTTTGGTGTCAGCTGGGCTGGGCCTGGTTGAGTGGCTGGGCAGCTGGTGGTAGTTACTCCC
>NW_006921831.1:685809-686993 GCF_000298275.1 Orycteropus afer afer
GGTTAATACAAATATTATTCAGATTTATGTACCCACTACCAAGGTGAAAAATGAAGAAATTGAAGTTTTACCACTTCTGCAATCTGACATTGATCAAACATGCAATCAAGATACATTGATAACTAGTGGTTATTTGAATGCAAAAGTTGGAAACAAAAGAAGGATTGGTAGTTGGACAAGATGGCCTTGGTGATAGAAATGACACTGGAGATCACATGATAGAATTTTGCAAGACCAGTGATTTATTCGTTGCAAACACCTTTTTTCAACAACACTTACAGTGACTACACATGTGGACCTCACCAGATGGGATACACAGGAATCAAATTGACTATATTGTGGAAAGAGGTGATGGAAAAGCTCAACATCATCAGTAAAACAAGGTCAGGAGCTGATTGGCATAGACCACAGTTGCTCACATGCAAGCTTACCTTGAAGCTGAAGAAAATTAAAATGAGTCCACAAGAACCAAAATATGGCCTTGAGTACATCCCACCTAAATTTAGACTGTCTGGAGAATAGATTTGGCACATTGAACACCAATGACCAAAGACTAGACAAGTTGTGGGATGACATCAAGAACATCATCCATGAAGAAAGCAAAAGGTCATTAAAAAGACAGGAAAAGAAGAAAAGACCAAAATGGATGTCAGGAGAGACTCTGAGACTTGCTGTTCAAGGAAAGGAGATGAAGAGAGTGAAAGAAACAATGAAGTAAAAGAGCTGAGCAGATTTCAAAGGACAGCTGGAGAAGAGAAAATGGAATATTATAATGACATGTGCAAAGACTTAGAGTGAAAAAACCAACGGGGAAGAATACCCCCAGCATTTTTTAAGCTGAAAGAACTGAAGAAAAATTTTAAGCTACAAATTGCAATATTGAAGAACTCTATGGGCAAAATATTGGATGATGCAGGAAAAGAAGATGGGAGGAATACACAGAGTCACTGTGCAAAAAGGAATTGGTCAACACTCAACCATTTCAGTCGGTGCCATGTAGTCAAGAACCGACAGCATTGAAGGAGTAAGTCCAAGCTGCAGTGAAGGAATTAGCAAAGAACAAGGCTCCAGGAATTGATGGAATACCCATTGAGATGTTTCCGCAAATGAATGCAGCGCTGGAAGCCTTCACATGTTTATCTAAGAAATTTGAAAGATAGCTACTTGGTCCACCAGCTGGAAGA
>NW_006921831.1:687453-687961 GCF_000298275.1 Orycteropus afer afer
AGTACATTGACTGGGAGCTTCCAGAAATGCAAGCAGAATTCAGAAGAGGACATGGAATGAGGGATATCACTGCTGATGTCGGATGGATCTTGGCTGAAAGCAAAAAATGCCAGAAAGATGTTTACTTGTGTTTTATTGACTATGCAAAAGCATTCGACTGTGTTGATCAAAACAAATTATGGATAACATTGAGAAGAATGGGAATTCCAGAACATTTAATTGTGCTCATGAGGAACCTGTAACATAGACCCAGGAGTCTGTTGTTTGAACAGATCAAGGCGATACTGTATGGTTTAAAATCAAGAATGGCGTTTGTCAGGGTTGTATCCTTCTACCATACTTATTCAATCTGTATGCTGAGCAAATAATCCAAGAAGCTGGACTATATGAAGAAGAATGTAGCATCAGAATTAGAGGAAGTTTCATTAATAACCTGAAATGTGCGGGTGACACGACCTTGCTTTCTGAAAGCTGAAAGGACTTTAGGCACTTACTGATGAAGATCAAA
>NW_006921831.1:688961-696089 GCF_000298275.1 Orycteropus afer afer
CTCCACTGCAGAGCAAGCCCTGGGCATAACAGGGGTCACTTGACCAGTATATGGGGTCACACAGAAGCATCCAAAAAGCAGCTGGGAAGCTTTCCCAGGTGAAGAGGGGACAGACAGGTGCACAGTGCTGAAGTGCTGGACACCAGTAGCAACGGAAGAGCATGAACAGACCCATCAAGGCAAATCTGAGGGCCTAACTCAGAAGCGGACAGGCAAATAAAGCAAAGGCCTGTCACTGGCCTGAACCCGCTGGCTGAGCAGTGTTTTAAAGCCCAGCACTGGTGTCAGGCCTGAGTTCCATGCCTGGCTCTTCTCCCCACCAGCTGATGACCTGGAGCAAATCCCTCCCTTCTCTGTCCCTTAGGCCCCTCATCCAAACCCGGGCATGTTACAGCACCTCCAGCCCACAAGGTGGTTGTAGGATTAACCAGCGGCACCCACCATCTGAGCAACCATCCTGGCGTGTAGGGCGACACTGCATCTGCTACGATGATAGCAAGTGTGATGATGATGGGGAGGAGGGCGGTAGGGAGGAGGAGGGTCATAATAACAGCAGGGATGAAGATGATGACCATGATGATGAAGGTGATGACCATGATGATGATGACAGGATGGTGGAAATGATGGTGACAGCAAAGATATGAAGGTCATGATGACAATGACAGTATGGATGATGATGATGATGATGATGATGATGAAGATGATGACAATGGTTATGATGACCTCAAAGGGGATGCTGATGCTGATGACAGTAATACAAAGATACTGATGACGTTAACAATGATGACTGGGGTGACATTGGTTATGATGATGACAACAAAAGGGATGATGAAGGTAATGACAATGATACGAAGATACTGATGACATTAACAATGATGACTGGGGTGACATTGGTTATGATGATGACAACAAAGGGGATGATGAAGGTAATGACAGTGATACAAAGATACTGATGACATTAACAATGATGAAGATGATGACAGTGGTTGTGATGATGACAAAGGGGATGATGATGATGACAATGATGTAAAAATATCGATGATATTAATAACGATGAAGATAATGACAGTGGCCATATGAGGATGACGACAAAGAGGATGATGATGATGACAAAGGAGATGATCATAATGATATGAAGATACTGATGACGTTAACAGTGATGACCGTGATGACAATAGGGTGATGACAATGACCATGATTATGATGAGGAGGTTGATGGTCAAAGTGATGATTGAGTGAGATCCTTCTTTCTAAATATCATGTCTTTCCCTTCCCCAGGACTCTGCTCAAATGTCACCTCAGCAAGGTGTCCCCTGGCTCCTCTGTGTCTGATAGCAACACCTCGAATCAGCACATCAGACACTTTCTAGACACTTCCCTGGCTTCGTTCACTTCATAGCACTCATCCCTCCCAGACAAGACTTTACAATGTGTGGCTTATATGGTCCATGTCCTCACTAACTCGTAAGCCATGTGGAGTTGGGGACTGCTTCCCCAGCACGTGGAACAATGCCTTGCCTAGACTAGGCCCATAGTTTGTGGTTGAATGAACAGGAGTTACCATTCCTACTACCTCTGATCTAGAACATAGACATTAAGGAAATATCAGCGAATCCGGTCTCCCGGGAGGCCGCTGTGGTTGCCCTGCAGAAGGAGGTTTGGGATCTGCCAGTGTCTGTCTCCAGATGAACTGAAAAGCTGAGCTAGTGCTCACCTTCAGCCCAGAGGGGTTAGACGCCCACCATTGCTACACATTCTTAAATGCAGTTTTAAGCACATCGTGAAAATCTGATCCCTGCAGAATGTCATCTTGGCGTTGTGTTATTTTAAGTCATCTGACTCTGAATCTGTGTTTATGGTTCATATTTAAAATAATTAAGTTAAATACATCCATTTTTTTTTTTAAGTAGAAGCCATTTTCTTCTTGTCATCTTAAAAAAGTAGATTATTTTATTAAAAATTAAGGTATGACCAACCTCTTTCAGAAGAAATATGTTTGAATAAACAACCTCATCTACCAAAGAGAGACTAATACGTTTTAAAATCTACCAGGAATAAAAATGAAGTATCTTTTGAGACAGGTCCGTCACAGGTCAGCCCTGATCACTGGATAGTTAACAGATGGTGTCTGGATTTGGGGTGTTTATTTTACCAGTGACTGTTTAGATCTCTTGCCCACCTGCTATCTTTCCCTTTTCTCATCTTTAAAATGCTGACTTAAGATTTGGGGCAGGTATGTGTGTCCCTGAGTCCACATGTGGGGTGTGTGTGTGTGTGTGTGTGTGTGTAAAATACACACATATGTACAGAGCCTCTGTGTCTGATGGTGGCTTGAGCCCATCAGGCCCCCCTTCTTTGCCTTAGTTTAGGGAGTTTTGAATGTTTTCAAAATATATAGGTTCCAGAATTTAGTCAAGTTACGAATCCTTACTCAGTGCAGTGACAGCATTTAAAGTAAAAAGACACATGGATGGATGTGTAGATGGGTGGGTGGGTGGATAGGGGGACTGGTAGATGGGTGAGTTAATGGATGGAAGACACACCATGCTCAAAGAACACACACTTCACTACACTTCACAAACTCCCACCAACAGACGATATTTGGCCTGCCCATTTTTGTAAATAAAGTTTTATTGGAACACAGCCACATTCATTTGTTTAAATAATGAGTGTATGGCCGCTTTTGTGCTACAAGGGCAGACTTGAGTCACTGTGACAGAAAACACAAACACAGATGTGCAGTCCACGCAGTCACACTGGGTCCTGCAATCAGGAGGGTTCCATGCTTGGTTTACAGCCCTCCTGCCACCATCTTGAATTCTTCAAAAATCTTTAATGAAGGGTCCTGCATTTTCATTTTGCTCTGAGCTCCCAGTCACATGGCTGATCCTGTCAGTATGGCCTACAAAGCCTCAATATTTCCTATCTGGCCATTTACAGGCAAAGTTGGCTGACCTCTGGTCTAGAAAATAAGACTCGTTCCCCACTAAGGACAAATACTAGGCAGAAAGTGGCAGTGGGTGTGTGAGGATCGGGCATGGCATTGCAGGAGCTTGGGGCAGAGGTCTCCCTCCTTGCTCAGGATCTCAGAAAGCTTCAAGGACATGGCGCCTGCCGCAATCCCTGGTGCATGAGGGGCCAGAGGTGGGGGCAGGGGCAAGTGGGAGCTTGGACATCAGCATGCACCGCACCAAAAGACTTGACTTGTCTTCTCTCCTGATCAATGCAAAGTATGTTTAAAGCCAACGTAAATTATTCATCCTAAAAGAAAAAAGGAACAATTACACATCGATTTTTGTCCACCTCCCCTGGTCTTTATCTGCCTCAGCAACCGCAAGCCGGGGAGGCCCCTCTGCTGCAAAGCTCCCGCAGAAGGCACTGCTTTTATGCACGGACGTGGACAAAGCTCGTACATCAGAAGAAACATTGAGAAGATGAGCAAGGGGCACAGGCACTTTTACCAAACCACACACACACAGGGGTTAGAACTTCCACATAACCAACTGTTAAAATAACGAGGCTCCCACATCTGATGGGGACGTAAATTTGAAGATACAGGTGGAGTCAGATCAGGAAAGTTCAGGCAGCGGGCAGTGGCCCTGGTGCCCAGCCCAGAATGTGCCCATTCAGCAAATATTTGCTGAGCTGACAAATGTCTTATTCTTCCACATCCAAGAGCAAGAAGGGGCAGGGTCACAGGACCCAGGGCCCACACCGTCCTCTCTGCACCCTACGTGGCCTGATGTTGGGTCTCTGGTGTGACGACTCCGGTGCTCTTGGACAGTTTGATGGCCAGGGGTCCCTCCTGGCTGGCCCACCTGCTCTCTGCCTGGAAGGTGAAGCCCAGTTAGCAGCCGCACCATTTGAATAGCAGCAGGGTGTTTGTGGGAGTGCCGTCAGAGCAGGGGCTGTGTCTGTTCCGGGAGCTCTTGTGTCCGCGGCATCTGGACCAGGCCTGGGCGTGGAGAAGGCGCTCAGTGGAGATCTGTTGGAGGAACAGGGGTCCCCTGCTCTTCCTTCTCCATCGGGGAGGATGCTGAAAGGATGTTTTAACCTGCTCTGTCGTCATTTCAAGAAAAAAGAAGATGGGACTATGCTGGCTTTGTCACTTTCCTGGCTATGTCCCTGCTAAGGAGGAAATGGGTAGGTCTTTAATTTCTATTTTGAAGAATTTGCCCAGATGCCCTGAGCACCCTGATACCAGGTGTTGGCTTCTAAATTCCACTCTCACTAAAGAGAATCAGAGCTCCCAGGACAGAGGAGGACAAGATGGTACTGTAGCAACACCTGGCACCGAAAGGAAGGACGTGGCCAAGGGTGGTGACAGCCCATCAGAGGAACATAGGGGAGGACGTGTGATCCTGACCATGACGGAGAACCAGGGACCAGACTTTCCTTCAACAACTAGACAAAAGACGTGAGGTCGTGGCTTTCGAACCCTGGGCAACCAGTGGCCCGGGAGCTGTGCGACAACACCCCTCTTCCTGCCTAGAGGCCATTCCACACTGCAGGTGCCTTAGCCACCTGCCCTGGCACAAACACCACAGGTGGGTGGCTTGTGAGAACAGAAATGGATTGTCGAATCCAGGACGTGCCTCCAGCGGGTCCTTCCTCGTCTCTTCAGCTTCTCGTCGCTGCTGGCAGCCCTTCCAGACACGTCTGTCGCCACTGCCTGTCCTGCTCTCCTCCCTGTGCGCACCTCGTCTCTTTGTGCAGCTCAGAAGGGCCCCCTCCTCCTGTAGGGCCCAGTTAAGGCAACAAAGAACACTCGCTCGGAGCAAGCACACTTACAACGTGAAACCCTCTTCCGACTGAGTGGATTCTGACTCACGGAAACCTCTTATCTTGCAGAGTAAAATCCAGCCTCACAGTGTTTTCTAGGGAGTTCCGGTGGCGTGGTGCCTAAGGCATCTGACTGCTGACCGGAAGGCTGGTGGTTTAAACCTACCAGCCACTCCTCAGAAGGAAGACTGGGCAACCTACTTCCGTAGAGATATGGCCTCAGAAACCCAAGGAGGGGTCTCTGTGAGTCAGAGCGAACTCGACGGCAGCGAGTTTGGTTTGTGGTTTAGTCTTTACAGAAGCAGGCCGCCAGACTTTCTTCCATGGTGTCACTGGCTGGGTTCAAACCGCCAACCTTCACGTTAATAATCAAGCGTAAACTTTTGAGCCACCGAGGACCTGCTTACAGGTACAGGGGCCAGGATTCCAAAACATATTTTGGGGAGACATAGCCGATCCATAAGAGCAGTGTAAACAGGGGAACCCAAACAGAGCTCAGCGGTACCTCGGAGTTCGGGATCCTGAGGGCAGAGTTGAAGGCAGCCCAGCCTTTTGGAGAAGGCTCAAGCCAGCAGGAGTGAGGCCGAGACTTGGCAGACTATGAAGGAGATAGAACAGAAGAGGCAAGGATTCTTCCCGGCAGTTGCGGCAGGAAAAAAAGACCAAAGAAGGACTTTCTAGGAAGAATACGTTTTGTTTACATTTTGGGTGTCTGAAGACTTTCAACTGGAAACAAAAAGAAGAAAGCCAAAGTTTTCTGCACCAGTCTGTATTTCTGTGTTTGCTTTCTTTTCTTTCTTTCTTTCTTTTTCTTTTTTTGCATCCAACATCATCATGACGCTTTTGACAATAGTTTTGATAACAGTATGGGAAGTGGGGCTACAGGTAAGTGCTTGGCTGCGAAGCAGAAGGTCAGTGGCCTGCCCTTGGCAGCCACTCTGTGGGACAAAGGGCTAGTGATCTGCTCCCATGTAGAGACCCTGCGGGGGCAGTTCCACTGTGTCACACGGGGCCACTGAGTTGGCACCTGACAACAACAGCGTAATCAAATCAGCATCGCAACAGAAGGCAGGAAAACCCTCAGAAATAAAGGCATTGTCTCTAGCACAGCAGGACCTCTTTGAAGTGTCCAAGAGCAAAGATGTCACCAAGGGTGTGCCTCAGCCAAGCCAGTGTATTTGCCGTCCCCTCATATGCAGGCCACAGCAGGACAGTGAGTGAGGAAGACCGAAGAGTTGGTGCGTTTGGATTATGGTATTGTGCAGAACACTGCATATGCCATAGACTGCCAGCGGCGCAAACCAGCCTCGGAGGAGGTGCAGCCGGAATGCTGCTGAGAAGCAAGGCTGTCCGACTTCATCTCGCTTTGAACTTGGCTTCTCTTTGAACACGCTCTCAGGAGGGACCAGGCCCTGAGAAGAACGTCATGCTTAGTAAGTACAGGGTCAGCGAAGGGAGGAAGACCATCAACGAGATGGATTGACGGTGGCTGCAACAATGGCTCAAACAGAGCAACGGTTCTGAGGATGGAGCGGGCCGGGCAGCACGTCCTGCAGTACACGGGGTCCCTGTGAGGCAGAACCAACTCAGCCTCCCCTAACACCAACAGCGCAGCACCCCGGGGGGTAAAAATGCGGAAAGACGGTGCCTTTTTACCTGAGACCTTTTTACCTCAGTCCAAGGAAGAGGGGTGGAATTTCCCATGGCGTCCTGCGGATTTTACAAGCCCCGCAGTCACACGTGGTTTCTGGCTGGTATGACATTTTGAAACTAATTGTATCTTTGTGGAGCAAATGTTTCAAATAATAACCCAAGGCAGGTTCCCGGCAGGCCTC
This sequence comes from Orycteropus afer afer, assembly GCF_000298275.1. NCBI lineage: Eukaryota > Metazoa > Chordata > Mammalia > Tubulidentata > Orycteropodidae > Orycteropus > Orycteropus afer. The sequence continues at coordinate 695,579 of NW_006921831.1, forward strand.
AGCTCACAGGATTCTCCTAACCACCCCCCCCCTTAAAAAGTCACATTGGATCTAGGTAACCAAATGAAAAATAAAATAACTTTTCCAAATATTTTGGTGAAAATAGAAACTTTCCGTTTTATGAGATATTATTTTTGTCTTCCATCTGTACTCAAAGTAAAACAAAATATTAAGGCTTAATTCCATTTTATTTCAACTGTTTAACTTTGCCCCTGAACTTTTGGATAAACATTTACCGGATGGACGGGCTGGTGGGCTGCGTTTCTGAGACATAGTAAGCGTTGTCCTGTTTCATAATCCAGCTCCTTTCTATAAACCCTATCAATTTATTAGATGTCTTAGTTTCTCTGGAGCTTGGACAAAGTTTAACGTTCATGCAGAACAGTTTTCCCGAGGAGTTAATATTCCCCTCCCCCTCCCCACGGTCTTCACACATGGTTGTAGGCACCACCTCGCTTTTGTTTGATTAAATGACCCTGTTAGGCAATGCTGGGGTGGGGCCTATTGATTC
>NW_006921831.1:697134-698040 GCF_000298275.1 Orycteropus afer afer
GCAGGTCATTACCCATGCAGCAAATGACGTGTTGACCTCCTACTGTGTTCCACTGGGCTCTGTTCTGGGCACTAGGTGAGTTTTTAAGGCATCATTTATGATTTCTCTCGTGGGACAAATGCTCAGAGTTAATGGTAGGGATGACCATCCCAGGAAGTGAAGGAATACATGAGTGAATGAATGAATGAATGAACAATATGTCTACCTCACCAGTTATTAGGAGCTCTGGTGGCGTTGCACCTAAGGTATCTAACTGCTAAGCAGAAGGCTGGTGGTTCAAACCCACCAGCCACTCCTTGGAAGGAGGTTTGGGCAATCTATTTCCATAGTGATACTGCCTGGGAAACCCAAGGAGGGGTCACTATGAGTGGGATCTGACTCCACAGCAGTGGTTGCATTTTCTGTAACCAGTTATTGTCACACTGACTCAGCCTGCGGCATCCCCGTGGGCGTCAGGGTTGAACTGGGCCCCGCTGACTTGGCCCACGGCGTCCCCATGGACGTCAGGGTTGAACTGGGCTCTGCTGACTCAACCTGTGGCATCCCCGTGGGCGTCAGGGTTGAACTGGGCCCTGTGGGGTTTTCAGTGGCTGATTGTTCAGAAGTCACTTACCGGGCCTTTCTTCCCAGGCACCTCTCGGTGGACTGGAACTTGGAACTTCCAACTGTCCAGTTAGCAGCCGAGTGGGTAACTGCACCACCAGGACTCCGTGTCTGCCTAGTCGTCTACAAGTGGCTATGCTGTCTTTGAAGCCCCAGGTTGTGGAGCCCTGGGCCGCTTTAGGAATAACAGCACCTGGGAAGCTCACCTGAGTGTCACCTGGAGGTCTCCCTCCTGGACAGTGGCTGAACCCGGGAGCCCCCGTAGCCTGTCTGGGGGACAAGATGACACAGCTAGCCTGGTCT
>NW_006921831.1:698965-700325 GCF_000298275.1 Orycteropus afer afer
AAGTGCACAGAGCATAAATCCATAGCTTGGTGTTTTTCACAAGGTGAACTATCTGATGATTACCACCAAGATCAACCCAGAGGACATTGTCTATTTCTCCCAAGCACCTTCCTGGTGACCCCCACTCACCACAGCCCATCACCATGAATTCGTTCTGTGTTTTTGAACTCACTGGAATCTCACTGTGTTTAGTCAACGTTAGTCTGTGAGAGTCCCCATATTGTTGCATATGGTGGCCATTTTGTCCGTTTCTCCTTGTTGTTGAGTATTTTAGGACACACACATCCCACAGTTCCCCTAAACTTGAGTTTGATGGCGCTATTGTGAATGGCACCTGTGCAGACACACTTGCACTTGTCTTTTGGTGAATTCTTAACATTCTGGGGTCTTGGACTAGCTTTTGTTTAGCTTCAGTAGTTACTGTGGAACTGTTTTCTGAAGAGGTTGTACCAAACAGAACTCGTACCAGTGTGTGGGGGCTGGCCAGTGACCACTTCGTCCCCATCCCACGGTGTGCTCAGGTTTGGGCTTTGAGGTTGGTTTGGTTTGGTTCTCAGCCACTCTGGTGGGTGGTAGCTCACTGTGATTTTGGCTTGTATTCCTGAAGGCTAACAATATGATCACCATTTCACGCGCATAGGGGCCATTTGGAGAGTCTCTTTGGGGGCATACTTGCTTTCGTTTTCTTTTTAACTGTGCTGTCTGTCTTTACTCTCTTTGGCCCTTTGTGTTTCCACATAAATTTTAGTATTATCTTGTCAATACCATGCCATGAGTTAGGCTCACCTTAGTCTTCAATGAGACACCTTTGTTTGTCGGCACTTTAAAGGGGTCTTTTGCAGCAGATTTCCCCAGAACAACCCAATGTCTGATGTCCTGACTGCTGCTTCCATTGGTGTTGATTGTGGATCCAAGTAATATGAAATGTTCGACAACTTCAATCTTTTCTCTATTTTTTCATGATGCTTCTTATTGGTCCAATTGTGAGGATTTTCATTTTCTTTATGTTGAGATGTAAATCCATACTGCAGACTGTAGTCTTCAATCTTCATCAGTAAGTGCTTCAAGTTATCCTCACTTTCAGCAAGCAAAGTTGTGTCATATGCATACCACAAGTTGTTAATGATTCTTCTTCCAATCCTGATGCCATATTCTTCTTCATGTAGTCCAGCTTCTAGGATTATTTACTCAGCAGACTGACTGAATAACTATGGTGAAAGGATACAACCCTGATGCATACTCTTCCTGATTTTAACCCATGCAACATCCCCTTGTTCTGTTCAAATGACAGTCTCCTGGTCTGTGTACAGGTTCCTCATGAGCATAATTAAGTGTTCTGGAATTCCCATTCTTCTCAATG
>NW_006921831.1:701440-702516 GCF_000298275.1 Orycteropus afer afer
CAGCTGCCATTTATGTTGTTGAAAAAAAGTATTTGCAATGAGTAAGTAATTGTTGTTGTTGTTGTTATGTGCCATCGAATTGGCCCCGACTCATAGCGACCCTTCCTTGGGTTTCCGAGGCAGTATCACTACGGAAATAGATTGCCCCATCTTCCTTCTGAGAAGGGGCTGGTGGGTGTGAACCGCCAGCCTTCTGGTTAGCAGTCAAGTGCCTTAACCTGTGTGCTACCAGAGATCCTGAGTAAGTAATTGGTCTTGCAAAATTCTTTCATGCTATCTCCAGCATTATTTCTATCACCAAGATTGTATTTTCCAACTACCCGTGATCCTTCTTTGTTTCCAACTTTTGCATTCCAGTCACCAATGATAATTAACATGTCTTGATTGCATGTTCAGTCAATTTCAGACTACCAAAGTTGGTAAAAAATTTTCAATTTCTTCTTCTCTGGCTTCAGTGGTGTGTAATTTGAATAATAGCATATTAAATGGTCTTCCTTGCAGGGACATGGCTATTATCCTATCACTGGCAGCACTGTACTTCAGGACAGATCCTGAAACCTTCTTTGTGATGATGAGTGCCATGGCATTCCTCTTCAATCTGTCATTCCCAGCATAGTAGATCACATGATTGTCTGATTCAAAATGGTCAAACCAGTCCATTTCAGCTCACTAATGCCTAAGATACCGATCTTTATGCATTCCATTTCATTTTTGGCAACTTCTAATTTTCCTAGATTCATACTCTGTACTTCCACATTCCAATTATTAATGGATGTTTGCAGCTGTTTCTTTCCATTTTGAGTCATGACTCATCAGCAAATGGAGGTCCCAAGAGCTTTACTCCATCCATGTCATTAAGGCGGGTTCTACTCAGATGAGGCAGCTTTTCCCCAGTCATATTTAGAGTGCCTTCCAACCTGAGGGGCTCATCTTCCGACACTATATCCAACAATGTTTTAGGACTATTCATAATGTTTTCTGGTAATATATCAGACAGTTTTTCACTGCTATTCATAAGGTTTTCACTGGCCAATTCTTTGAGAAGTGGATGGCCCCTTCCTTCCTCTGAGTCTTCT
>NW_006921831.1:703511-714596 GCF_000298275.1 Orycteropus afer afer
ATTGAAATGATTATTTGTCTTTGTGATCTGTCGTGATGCCTGCCTCCTCACTCCTGCAATTGAAAACTTGTATCTTCCTTCTTTTTTTCCTGGATATGTGTTGTCAGTAAGGAGCTCTGATGGTGCTGTGGCTAAAGCATTGGGCTGTTAACCAAAAGGTCAGAGGTTCGAACCCACCAGCCACTCCATGGGAGAAGGAAGAGACAGTTTGCTTCTGTAAAGATTACAGCCTTGGAAACCCTATGTGGCAATTCTACTCTGTCCTTAAGGGTTGCTATGAGCTGGAATTGACTCAATGGCAGTGGGTTGACGTTGCCAAGAACGCACTTAGACCTATTTTAAAGCTCTCCTGGGAGAGCAGGCTCTATCTAGACCAGTATTTACAGACACTGGATGAGACATTGAGCTTCCCAGGAATAGGAAATTGTCCTGGGCCAGAGTGTGCTAGGCACTATATGCCTGTGGCATGACGGCAGGGAGAGGAAGGGAGGGGGCAGGGAGCATTCAGGAGGAAAGCCAGAATTCCTAACTCCTCCAGAACCGAACCCTGTAATCCCATCCGAGCAATCCCAACTCCACCACAGTGCTCTGACCAGTCACCGTGCAGCCAGAGTGTGCATGTCAGTGAGAGATTTCCGCTTTCCCTAAAGATAAGGCAAATTTAGGTTAGTGCCAGCCTTGCACCTGGGCATTGCCCTTTGCAGGGAAGCTGATCCCTCCCCCAGTCCCTAGTCCCTGTTTTCTCAGTCTCCTTACACGTGAGAAGGAAAACACTTGCCCTTCCAGGGGCTCCACTGTGACACTGAGGAGTGGGAATTCTGCATCCCACCCACCAATTCTGCGGGACCCCGCCCATTTTGGGAAGAAATGCTGCCTGGTCAAATCAAGTGTTTTCCTCTTGTGGTCATTTTTTGATGAATCAAGCTCAGGCCACCCCCAATACCAAGGTGTGACGTGGGGGGGGGGCTTCTGAATGGCCCCTGGAGGACCTCCTCGTCTCTCTCCCCAGAGCTTCAGGGCTCTATCTCCCTGAATCTTGCTCTCTTCTTTCCCTAGCATCTCTCCTTCTTTCCCACCACCTCCCCTTCTGTCTTCGCTTTATCTGGAAGATGAAGAGTCTCCTGCTTTGGAAGTGGGAGGTGGCGAGGGGCACATTGGCTGACGTCATCCCCCTGAATGATGGCAGGTTGTTTTCAGGAGAGAAGATGGCTAAGAGGATTTATTATTCTGGAGGGAGGACAGAGCTCCTCCTGTGCCCACCAGGGTCCCTCCAGCCTGCCATGGGCTGGAGCCCCTTCCCTGGAAGAGGAGCTGGACCCAGTGGGGGTCTCGAAGCCCTCTGCCCTGGAGCCATTGCTTGGCCTCTCAGCCCGGGCCCCACTCCCAGGTCACTGTCTCACTGGCTAACAGTAAAGGCCAGATGCTTATCTGGGAACAGGCCACTCTTACTCCCCGTGTGGCCCCTGGTGGGTCATTACCTTTCTCCCCTTTGTTCTTGGCCCTTCCTGGGCTCAGGAGAGATTCTTTTAGATGGCCGCCCTGGAGGCTGGACGAGGTGAACTTTCCAGTTGCCTCCCCAGGATCAGACAGATGTACCCTCTCCGAGACGTGTCGGGGAAGGAGACCATCAATCAGCCTGCCTAATGCTGGCCTCCTAAGTCAGCCAAGGGCTGGGTCAGTCCAGGCCCCACGGGGAACCGGAGGAACGGGCTGGAAGGCTTTGCCCCGCCCCCTCCACCCCAGCGTTTCCCTTCTTTCCTGTCGCTTCACCCGGGGAGGGTCTTCCTCCTCCTGCCCGCTCAGCCGCGGATGCCCACGGAGTTAGTGGTGCCGACTGTCCTGTCAGCACCAGCATTTTGGGGAGAAGGAAGCCATTTACACACAGCTGGGAGGCAGCCCTCCGGGGAAGAGGCCTCCACTCCTGCTGGCTGGCTGACTCTCTGGAAGGATCCATCCCAATACATGAGTTGGCAATGCTTTAAAATCCCCTGGTCCCTTAGTGCTGCTCTGAAACATCACGGGTGGACGGCTTGAACAAACAGGAGTTTATTCCCTTACAGTTCGGGAGGCTAGAAGTCCAAGTTCAAAGCGCCAGGCTCTAGGGGCTGGAGAAAGTCCCTTCACCTTGGGCTTCAGCTCTGCCTCTTGCTCCCAGCCCACTGAAGAAGCTGGAGGCTCTCTTCACTCAGGCAGCTGCTGGCTGCTGAGGTTGACAAACTCAAGGTCAACAAGTAAAAAAGCGCAGTCCCGATGTTACCAAACCACATGGCATGCCATTGATTCAAGTCCATTAAGAGTCCAAAGATTGGCAGACAACATGACAGGCTGCTGAATAACAACTCAGCTACATGCAGGATTCAAGTATGCAAAAAAAAAAAAAAAAAGGCAGACCATTCCCAAATCTTCTCTGTATATATGGGAAGCAGACCATATACCTAGGGCAGCTACTCCTACTCCAGTAAATTCCACATGGAGTTGATCACCAGGCTCATCGTGGGGGATAACTGCAACCCGCTGCCCGGCCACTCAGCCAGGCCCAGCTGAGTTGGCACACAACCCTAACCACCACACCGTCCTGGCTTCTAAGCAACATTCTTGCTGGACTTCTTCCAAGACAGATTTGCTTGTTGTTCTAGAAGTCCGTGGCATATTCAATATTCTTCACCAACACCATAATTCAAAGACATCAATTTTTCTCCTGTCTTCTTTATTCATCGCCTGGTTCTCACATGCATATGAGGCTTGGACCGTGCACCCTTTGGTCCTCAAGTTGACATCTTTGCTTTTTAACCCTTCAAAGAGGTCTTTTGCAGCAGATTTCCCCAGTGCAGCAAGTCGTCTCACTTCTTGACCACTCTTTCTACGGACATTGATTGAGGATCCAAGTAAAATGAAATCCTTGACAACTTCAATCTTTTCTCTATTGATTGTGATGTTGCTTACCGGGCCAGTTGTGAGGATTTTCATTTTCTTTGCGTTGAGATGCAATCCCTGCTGAAGGCTGTAATCTTTGACCTTCATCAGTGAGTGCTTCGAGTCTTCTTTGCTTTCAGTAAGTAAGGTTGTGTCAGCTGCATGGCACAGGTTGCTAATGAGTCTTCCTCCAGTTCTCTTGCCACGTTCTTCATATAGTCCAGCTTCTCAGATTATTTGCTCAGCACACAGATTGAATGAGTGTGGGGAAAGGACACAACCCTGAGTCACATCCTTCCTGGTTTTAAACCATGCAGTGTCCCCTGGTTGTACTTGAATGACAGCCTCCTGATCTACGTAAAGCTTGGTCATGATTACGATTAGGTGTTCTGGAATCACCATCCTTTGCAACGTTATCCTTAATTTGTATGATGCACAGAGTCGAATGCCTTTGCGTAGTCAGTGAAACACAGGTAAACGTCTTTCTGGTATTCTCTGCTTTCAGCCAAGATCCACCAGACACCAGCAATGGCATCCCTTTTGAATCTGGCTGGAATTTCTAGCAGCTCCCTCTCAATGTACTGCTGCAACCATTTTTGAATAATCTTCAGCAAAATTTTACTTGCGTGTGATATTAATGATATCGTTGGATAATTTTTGCATTCTATTGGATCACTTTTCTTTGAAATGGGCACAAATATGGATCTCTTCCAGTCAGTTGACCAGGTAGCTGTCTTCCAAATTTCTTTGCATAGACAAGTGAGTATTTCCAGCATTGTATCCATTTGTTTGGGCATCTCTAATGGTATTCTTTGGGAGCTCTGGTAGCGCAGTGCCTAAGACACTTGACTGCTAACCAGAAGGCTGGTGGTTCAAACCCACCAGCCACTCCTCGAAAGGAAGACGGAGCAATCTACTTCCATAGTGATACTGCCTCGGAAACCCAAGGAGGGGTCGCTATGAGTCGGGGCCGACTCGACGGCACACAACAACAACAACAATGGTATTCTGTCAATTCCAGGAGCCTCTGGTGGCACAGTGCCTAAAGCACTTGACTGCTAACCACAAGTCTGGTGGTTCAAACCCACCAGCCACTCCTCTAAAGGAAGGTTGGGCAATCTACGTCTGTAGAAATACTGCCTCAGAAATCCAAGGAGGGGTTGCTATGAGTTGAATAGACTCAATGGCAGTGAGTTTGATTTATTTTGTTTTGTTTCATTTCTTAAGGCTGTACACACAATGGGATCTTACTGAGCCATAAAGAGAAAAGAAGTTCTGATACATGTTACGACACAAATGAACCTTGAAAACTACGTGCTGAGTGAAATAAGTCAGACACAAAAGAACAAAGATGGTATGATCCCACTCGTATGAAGGAGCTCTGATAGTGTAGTGCCTAAGGCACTGGACTGCTAACCAGAAGGCTGACGGTTCAAACCCACCAGCCATTCTTCTAAAGGAAGGTTGGGCAATCTACTTCCATAGTGATACTGCCTTGAAAACCCAAGAAGGGGTCTGACTCAATGGCACATAACAACAACAACTTGTATGAAATACATAGAATAAGAAAATGTATGGAGACCAGAATTTTTTAGGGGTTGCCAAGGACCAGTGGGAGAAGGAAGTGGGGAGAGGTTGCTGGAGGGGCTGAGTGTCCACTTGGGGTAATAGAAAAATTTAGGAACAGAGTCTGACGGTTACACAACATGGTGGGCGCAATTCTTGTCCCTGAAGTGCTCATGGAAAAATATTGAAATGGCCAATGTGTTGCTACATGTATTTAAAAAGAGAAGAAATACCAATATCTATTATCTAAGATCTTCATATTCACATAAAAGCAGAGTGCCATTTGTGAAAGTGTCCCTGAGAGCCCATTCAACTAGACAGCCATCACTGTCCCCTTTGCAGTGAGACCTGCCTTGGCCGCCATGAGAAGCTACCATCCTATTCCCCCTCCTGCTCCCTGGGCCCTTCCAGTCCCCTCCACCTTCTTCTGTTTTAATCCCTACGATTCTCTAACCTCCTGTGTCACCCACGTATTTCTGGCTACGGCCTGTCAGCCCCATTTTAGAGGGTGTTTCTCAGCTCACCACCTTGTCTCCAATCCCAGGACCATGTCTGGAATGCAAAAGATGCTCAGTGAGCATTTCTTGGGTGAAAGAGTGGCCTCCAGGCCCTTCCAGGTGCCCTCTCCGTCCCCACATCCATCTCCACAGTCCACCCTCAGCCACACCTGCCTCCTCCTGCTCCCTCCAGGCCCCCTTGTCCTCACCTCCCGGCCTTCCTCCTGCCAGGAGCTGTCACCTCCTCCTCACCTTCCTGGCTCCTTGTTACCCTCAGGCCTCAGCTGAGAAGCCACTTCCTTTAGAAAACCTTCTGGAAGCTGCCGTGACATTTCCTTCTGGGTCCTCCCGCGCGTCTGTGGCCTTTTGGTCCTCTGGCTCCCACAGCCACATGTACCCATCCTCCCTTGTGTCCTTGGCCCGCAGCCCCGTGGCTGCACATGATGGCACCTCACTGCATTTTGGTTGCCTTGGCATGGCCTCCTCTTGCCAGCGAAGCCTGGCCCAGCCACTTCCTCCCTGGGCAATGTCCCTCAGGTTGCAGAAGGCCTGGCTCACACCTCAATGGGGCTTTTGTGGTGAGCTGGCCTCCAGGACTTAGCCCAGCAGCCTATCAACCTGAAAATGTTAAGACAATAACTCCTTCCTGGCCCCTGGGGAGAACCTGTTTGTGGGGATTCCAGGGCCTCTTGTCACAAAGCCAGATGGCCCGGCAGAACTTTGTCTGATGTAGTGCTCATGAGCCCCTCAGGTTAGAAGGCCCTCAAAATATGACTGGGGAGGAGCTATCTCCCCAAAGTAGAGTCAACTTTAATGACATGGATGGAGGAAGCTTTCAAGACCTGCATTTGCTGATGGGAAATGACTCAAAGTGAGAAGAAACAGCTGCAAACATCCACTAATAATTGGAACATGGAATGTACAGAGCAAGAATCTAGGAAAAATGAAATAGAATCCTTGAAGATTGATATCCTAGGTATCAGTAAGCTGAAGGGGACTGCTGTTGGCCATTTTGAATCAGATAGTCATATAGTCTACACTGCCAGGAATGAAAAATGGAAGAGAAATAGTATGGCATTCATCATCAAAAAGGAACATCTCAACATCTCTGCTGAAGTACAATGCTGTCAGTGATAGGAAGTACCCTTATGCCCACAAGAAAGACAAGTTAATATAAGAATTATGCAAATCTGCACACCAACCATTAAAACCAAAACGAAGAAATTGAAGATGTTTACCAACTTCTGTAGTCTGAAATTGACCAAACATGCAATTACTGGTGACTGGAATGTAAAAGTAGGAAATAAAGAAGCATCAGTACTTGGACAACATAGCCTTCGTGACAGAAATGACGCTGGAGATCGTCTGACAGAATTTTGCAAGACCAAGGATTTACTCATTGGAAATACCTTTTTTTAACAACATAAATGATGACTGTACACATAGACCTCACTGGATGGAATACACAGGGATTAATTAGACTACATCTGTGGAAAAAGGTAACGGAGAAGCTCAATATCATCAGCCAAAACAAGGCCAGGAACTGACGTCAATTGGATGTGGTAGAACAGACCATCAATTGCTCATATGCAAGTTCAAGTTGAAGTGGAAGAAAATAAAACAAGTATATGAGAGCATAATATGACCCTGATTGTATCCCACCTGAATTTAGAGACCATCTGAAGAATAGAGTTGATGCATTGAACACCAATGACCCAAGACCAGACGAGTTGTTGGATGACATCAGGGACACCATACACGAAGAAAGAAAATGTTCATTAAAAAGACAGGGAAGAAAAGAAGACCAAAAGGATGTCAGAAGAGACCCCAAAACTTGCTCTTGAACAGAGAGTAGCTAAAGCAAATGGAAGAAATGAAGTAAAAGAGCTGAACAGAAGATTTCAAAGGGCAGATCAAGAAGACGAAGTAAAGTACTATAATGAAATGTGCAAAGGCCTGGAGCTAGAAAACCAAAAAGGAAGAACACAGTCATCATTTCTCAAACTGAAAGCACTGAAGAAAAAATTTAGTCCTCAAGTTGCAACATTGATAATTCTGTTGGCAGAATACATCACTATGAGTCAAAATCAACTCAGTGGCCATGGGTTTTGTTTTGTTTTTTTCTTTAAGGGCAAAATATTGAACAGCACAGGAAGTATCAAAAGAAGATGGAAGGACTGTGCAGAGTCACTGTGCCAAAAAGAATTGATTGACTTTCAGTAGGTAGCATATGATCAAGACAAAATAGTATTGAAGAAGTCCAAGCTGCACTGAAGGAACTGGTGAAAAACAAGGCTCCAAGAATAGACAGATACCCATTGAGATGTTTCAACAAATGGCTACAACGCTGCAGGTGCTCACTCATCGATGCCAAGAAGTTTGGAAGACAGCTACCTGGCCAACTGACTGGAAGAGATGCATATCTGTGCCCATTTCAGAGAAAAGTGACCCAACAGAATGTGGAAATTATTGAACCATATCATAAATATCATATCAAAGTAAATCTTGCTGAAGATAATTCAGAAATTATTGCAGCATTACATCGACAGGGAACTTCCAGAAATTCAAGCCAGATTCAGAAGAGGACGTGGAACGAGGAATATCATTGCTGCTGTTGGATGGATCTTGGCTGAAAGCAGAGAATATCAGAAAGATGTTGACCTGTGTTTTATCAGCTATCCAAAGGCATTCAACCATGTGGATCATATAAATTATGGATTATATTGCAAAGAATGGGAATTCCAGAACACTTAATTGTGCTCATGAGGAACCTGTACACAGACCAGAAGGCTATTGCTAGAATAGAACAAGGGGATCCTGCATGGTTTAAAATCAGGAAAGATGTGTGTCGGGTTGGATCCTTTCATCACACTTATTCAATCTCTATGCTGAGTAAATAATCCAAAAAGCTGGACGATATGAAGAAGAACATGGCATCAGGGTTGAAGGAAGACTCATTAACAGCCTGTGAAACACAGGCGACATAACTTTGCTTGCTGAAAATGAAGATGTCTTGAAGCACTTACTGTTGAAGATCAAAGACTACACTCTGCAATATGGGTTACACCTCAACATAAAGAAAACAAAAATCCTCACAACTGGACCAATGAGCAACGTCACAATAAATGGAGAAAAGATAGAAGTTGTCAGGGATTTCATTTTACTTGGATCCACAACCAATATCCATGGAAGCAGCCGTCAAGAAATCAGACGTCATATTGTGCTTGGCAAATCTGTTGCAAGGACCTCTTTAAAGTGTTTAAAAAAAAAAAAATTCACTTTGAGGACTAAGGTGAACCTGACCCAAGCCATAGTATTTTCAATTATTTCATATGCATGAGAGAGCTGGACAATGAATAAGGAAGACCAAGGAAGAATTGGTGCCTTTGAGTTACCGTGTTGGTGAAGGATACTGAATGCACCTTGGACTGCTAGAAAAACAAACAGAAGTGTCTTAGAAGAAGTACAGCCAGAATGCTCCTTGGAAACAAGGCTGGGGAGACCTCATCTCTCATACTTTGGACAGGTTGTTGGGAACGACCAGTCCCTGGAGAAGGCAAGATGCTTGACAAAGTGGAGGGTCAGCAAGAGCGAGGAAGGTCCTCAATGCGATGGGCGGACACTGGCTGTGCCAACGGGCTCAGGCCCGGCAAAGATTGTGTGGGTGACGCAGGACCGGGCCGTGTTTCGTTCTGCTGTACGGCTGATGTACGTGGGGTCACCGTGAGTCAGAACCGACTTGACGGCACCTAAAACCAGCAACATAACAAAAAAGACTGTTTAAATGATGACCACGTCGTTACAAAGTGAAATACCACCCCCTACTCCCCGGAATTTGCTATTATAAGCCTCATGTTACCAAAAGGCTGTTTCCAAAGTTAAAAGTTTTGACTTTCTGGTTTTCAAATTAACATGTAGAATAAAAAGTTTTAATTCGTGTCCCAATGTAGCACCCTCTGCTTTCATTTCAGATTTCAGCATCCTCTGTAAGTTTTTCAAAAGGCTTTATAGAGTTGACAAATGGGTGGGCGATTGCTACTTGTTATGCTTGTGTTGTTATTTTTTGATGTTGTTAAGTGGTGGTACATAATAAAGCTGTGAGACTTTTGTTTTATGGAGGAAAAATAAACGAATAAGAGATGAGGGACGGGATTGGAGTCCCTGCCTCCTAGCAGCTGCAGCCCGGCTCACAGGGTCCGTGCAGTTCTCGCGAGGCTGCGAGCAAACACTGCAAACGGTGTAGGCCCTGCAGTGGGCAGTGCATACCGAGAGCCAGAGCAGAGCGCCCAGCCTGTGCCATCCTGTTGGTTCCGACTCACGGTGGCCCCGTGTGGCTCAGAGCAGAGCTGCGCTCCACAGGTTCAGGGGCTGGTTTCCAGGAGCAGACAGCCAGGCCTTCCTTCCGCGGCGTCTGGGTGGCCTCGGACCCACAACCTCATGGCGCACAGGCTAGCACGTGAACCGTTGGTGGCCCCCAGGGACTCCTTACCAAGGAGGGGCTTGGCTTTCTCCGCTGAGGTGCGGGTCGAAGGAGACGGAGAGCGGGCTCTGCTGAGGGAGGGACGGATGGCTTGCTGAGTGCTGGGCGGCGGGGTGGGGGAAGGCCAGCAGGCAGAAGGCAGTGGTGGAGAAAATCCAGAATGCTTGAGCTGAGAACCGAGTGTGGAACAAAAGTTAAATAAACAATCTGCCGCTCCCGAAGGATTCTCCTGCTGCGGGGGGTGGGAAGAAGGACACGTTTCCTTCAGAAAAAGAGAGATCGGACTTCGGGTTCTCTAGAAAATTTGATTTCACACATCGTTCTTGTCTGAGGGGCGGGAGTACCTGAGTGGCAGCAATAGCCGTTGCGGGGGGGTCTGTGCTAGAAACGGGTGGCACCCCATCGGGGAGCCCTGGGCCCCTGAATCTGTGACCCCAGATCTCAGTGGCCTGGAGCAATGGGAGGACCCTGGACGGCTGTGGTCAGTTGTGCGGACGCTCGATGCATCAGTGCCCATGGCGTGAGGGAGGACACACCACCCTCTGGGCTCGTGTTGACCATTTAGGGTGGGTGGCCTCTGCTTTATTGGTCTTTGTATGTATGTGTGAGTGTATGTGTGTGTGAGAGAGAATGTGTGAGTGTGTGTATGAGTGTGTGTGTGACAGAGAATGTGTGTATGAGTGTGTGTGAGTATGTGTGACACTGTATATGTATGTGTGTGTGAGTTATGTATGTGTGAGAGTGTGTGTATATGTATTTGTGAGTGTGTGTCAGAGTTTGTGTGAGTGTGAGAGTGAGTGTGTGTGAGAGAGTGTGAGTGTATGTATGTTGTGAGAGTGTGTGTCTGTGTGTGAGAGAGAATGTGTGTATCTGTGTGTGTGTGTGTGTGTGTTTACTAGCCGTATAGGGCACAGATCTTTGGGCTTTGTCTGTACCAAGGGACCTTAAAGAGCTAAGCAGTTACTCGTTACCAGTTACCAGTGAATTCTGCAAATTCTTTATGGAGAAAAACAAAGCCAGAAAGGAGTCTGAGGAGGCATAGGAGAAAGTGAGTGAGTGAGCGAATGAGTGAGTGAGCAAATGAATGAGTGAGTGAGCAAATGAATGAGTGAGTGAGCAAATGAGTGAGTGAGCGAATGAGTGAGTGAGTGAATGAGTGAGTGAGCGAATGAGTGAGTGAGCAAATGAGTGAGTGAGTGAGTGAATGAATGAGTGAGTGAGTGAATGAATGATGGGTGAGTGAATTAAGTAAGTAGAAATATGAGCAAGACAGTGAATGAATGAGCGATTGGGTGAGTGAATGAGTGAGTGAGTGAATGAGTGAGCAAATGAGTGAGTGAGTGAATGAGTGAGTGAGCGAATGAGTGAGTGAGCAAATGAATGAGTGAGTGAGCGAATGAGTGAGTGAATGGATGATGGGTGAGTGAATTAAGTAAGTAGAAAATGAGCAAGACAGTGCATGAAGGAGTGGTCGGGTGAGTGAACTGAGTGGGTGCTGGTTGAGAGAAGGATCAGGTGAGTAAATGGATTGTTGTTGTTGTTGTTATGTGCCGTCGAGTCATACCTGACTCATAGCGACCCCTCCTTGGGTTTCCGAGGCAGTATCACTACGGAAGTAGGATTGCCCAA
>NW_006921831.1:715011-720247 GCF_000298275.1 Orycteropus afer afer
GGGTCCCCACCTGGGGAACTAGAGGGCCACGTGTATTTCTGTCTGGTGTTGAATAGCTCTCTGCCTCCTCCCTTTGAGAAAGCGTGTAACCAGCTGTGTAACCAGATACGTTTTGTAATTAGTGACTACTCTGCCCAAATATTTTAGGACCAAGCCTCCAATTGGCCCTTAGGCAAAGACAGCTTTGTCTAAGTTGGTAACGGCCAGATAAAATCCTGAGCCACTGGTCATGTTTCCTAAATTATTAAACCAGAAAACAAAACAAACTCACAGCCGTCGGGTCATTTCTGACTCACAGCAACCCCTCCTTGGGTTTCCCAGGAGGTATCACTACGGAAGTAGACTGCCCAGTCTTCCTTCCGAGGAGTGACTGGTGGGTTTGAACCGCCAGCCTTCTGGTTAGCAGTCAAATACCCTAGGCACTACATCACCAGAGCTCCTAAGTTATTAAAAGGCTTCAGGAAAAGTTTGATGACAAAGAAAATCATGTTCACGGCAGGAATCTTAGAAAACATGGAAAAATATCAAGCTGACTACAAAAGCTATCCAGTCCAAAAATATATATAGAGAAACCAGAGTATTAGTGGTCACCAGGGGGAGGGGGACGGGGGAAGGGGAGCTTTTGTTTGCCGGGCGCCGAGTTTATGCCAATGGTGGTGGGATATTCAGGAAAAGGAGAGCAGTAATGGTGGCGCAACATGAAAAATGCCATCAATGTCCCCGAGCTGGAAACGGGAAAGCCGTTACGTTGGCGAATGTCTGTCTTGTACATGTTTTCGCCACAATAAAAGTGAAAACAAAAAAGGCCGTCTAATCCCATCCTTGAGTGGTAGCAAAAGCCTCTGTCACTGAGCTGTCCGGAGTGGCACCAGGGTCACGTGGCTTCGAGCACTGGAACTGTGGCCAGTCTGAATGGAGGTGTTCCCTGAGTGTGAAATGGCACCAGATGTCAAAGACTCAGTACAAAAAGAAAAAAAAGAGCAAAACATCAATAAGTTGATATTGGTTACGGGTTGAATAGGTCCCTGGGTGGCACAAAGGGTCAAGTGCTTGGCTCCTAGACAAAAGGTGTGGTTGCTGTTGTGAGGAGCCGTCGAGTCGGCTCTGACTCATAGCGACCCGTGTACAACAGAGCGAAACCCTGCCCGGCCGTGTGCCAGCCTCTCAGTCCTGGCTGGGCCTGAGCCATCGTCGCACCACTGTGTCCGTCCATCTCGTTGAAGGCCTTCCCCTTTGGCCCTCCCTCCCCTCTACCAAGCGTGGCCCTTCGTACATTCCACCTTCTGATTATTAATGGGTGTGTGCGGCTGTTTCTTCTCATTTTGTGCCCCACCAGCAAACGGAGGTCCTGAAGCTTTACTCCGTCCACATGGTTAAGGCCGACTCTGCTCTTCCCAGTCGCAGTTTGAGTGCCTTCCGACCTGAGGGGCTCATCTTCCGACGCTGTGTCGGACACTGTTTCACGGCCGTTCGTAAAGTTTCCTGTAATGTACCAGACAGCGTTTCACTGCTCTTCTTAAGATTTCCACTGGCCAGTCCTTTGAGAAGTGGGTGGCCCCTTCCTTCTGCGGGTACCTGAAATACTGGTGGCACGGCCTCTAGCCTCACGGCAACATGAAAGCCACCACAGTACAACCAACTGACAGACGAGTGGATAGAGCCAAAAGGTGGACGGTTCAAACCCACCCAGAGGTTCCTGGGAAGAAAGAGCCGGAAACCTGCTTCCAAAAGGTCACAGCCTTGAATCCTAAGGAGCAGCTCTGCTCTGAACACGTGGGGTCGTCAGGGGTCAGAACTGCCTCAGTAGCAACTAGCAACAGCAAGGTGGTGAAAAGATAATGTTTTCTATATGTTGTGGCTGTTGCTAGGTGCCGTCGGGTCAGCACTGACTCATAGCAGCCCTGGGTGCAGCAGGAGGAAACACTGTCTGAACCTGGGCCGTCGGCACAGTGGGTGGTGTGTTTGAGTCCGTTGCTGTGGCTGTGGTGTCAGTCTGTCCTGGGGACGGTCTCCTCCTTTCCTGCTGACCCTCAACGTTGCCAACCATGAGGTCTCTTCCTTGTGACTGGTCTTTCCTGATGATGGATCTGCTGTAACGAGTACCACGTGTGGGGGCTTCAGCAAACGGCGGTGTCCTGTCTCACAGGTCAGGAGGCTGGACGTCCGCATGCCGGGTGCCGGCCCCGGGGGAAGGCTTGCTCTCCCCATCAGCTCTGGAGGAAGGTCCTTGCCTCCTGTCAGCATCTGCGGGCCTGGCGTCCCTCAGAGAGCTCCACGTGTCTTGACCTCAGTCATCCCTGGGTCTAGGAGGTTCTCAGTGCAGGGACCCTAAGCCCAAAGGACTCACTCCGCTTCCAGCTCCTCTCTCTTGGTGGTGCCAGGTCCCCGTTTCTCCGCTGGTTTCTCTCTCCATCTACCTCGTGTAAGTTATTGCAGGCCACATCCCAGGGCGAGTCCCCTTACATTGGATCAGGCTGTGACCTGAATCAGAGTGTATCATCTCACACTAATCTCCATACAACCGATTGGCTGATCACATCACAGGGGACCATGACATCATCACGTACCTGCCAAACCATGGTCAATCAGGGCCCAGCCATGCTGACCCGTATTTCGGGGGACATACAATTCAATCCAAGACAGTGCCCACAGAAGCAAGGCCAAGTCTCTCCACCCTCACTTCCAAGGAGCATCCTGGCTGTATGTCCACATGACTCATCTGTTCATTCTGCCAGCACTCTGTGCTATCCTCAGTACCCCCATCAACACCCCTGCTTGAAGGCATCAATTCTTTCTTTTTTTTTAAATTGTGATTTGGGTGAAAGTTTACAGAGCAAATTCCCTTTCCATGCAGCAGCTCACATACACTTTGTCTCATGACATTGACTGTAATCTCCCACAGTGCAACAGCTCTCTCTTCCCACTTCCTTCCCATAGTCACCTCTTCCCTGTGTCCTTCCCTCCCATGCATTCCTGCCCCCTGAGCTGTCTCCCTGTGCATACACAGCCCTTCTATTTTCCCATGATTGTTCTCTCCAAGGAGTGTATCTACCTAATGTAAATGTTCAGTTCATATGCCTGTCTTTTGTTTGGTTGGAAGCCACAGGAGTGGGTTCAATTCCAGACCTGAAGGGCAGCTACAAGCCATAGTCTCGGGGATTCCACCAGCTCTGTCAAACCAGCAAACCTGGTCCCTTTTTTTCCCCAAAATGATTTTGAGTTTTGTTCCACATTGTTCTCCCTCTCTAACCAAGATCTCCTGCACTGATCCCCTTCCGAGTGGTTGACAGTGGTAGCCGGGCACCATCTAGTTCTTCTGGTCTCATAGTCATACAGGCTGCAGATTGCATGGTGTACAGGTCAAAAATATGAACGCATCATGAATTTGCACGTCATCCTCGCTCAGGGGCCATGCTGACCTTCTCTCTGTCCAATTGTAGTGCGTGTGCTGCCGAGGCAAGTGCTCCAATCCCTCTTCTGTCCCTTTCCTTATCCCACATTTGCACCCAGAGGAGGCGGCTGAGTGTTGCTCCCTGGGGCCCAGGGGAGCCTTTCTCCTTTCATGTAGAAGAAGGTCCCATCAGAGAATGAGTTCTGAGGCAGAAACCTGGAAGGGGTTCAAGGTTCTGATGGACCACACTGCATTCGCTGACTTGTCCTGGGGCTCTTGGTTCATGGGCTCATTTCCCTCACAAACACCAGGATTGCTCTGGGCTGGGCGCCTGGCAGACAGTCCCTGGGAATGGAGCAGTTATGGGGCATCGTGTCCACCCATAGAAAGCTTGCAGCCAGCAACTTTGCTGCAAGACAAGGCTTCGGACCCAGATGAGGCCTGACACCAGCCATGCTCGGCCCAGAACCAACCAACATACAACCAAACTGCATGGGCTTAAGGAGCAGGCTGTTTGTGGCCCAGCAGAAGCCTAGGGAATCTTGTATCCAACCACCGGCTCTCGTAGAAGAGCGTCAGTCTTCCTGTAAAGATAGCTAAGGCCGGCATTCTGTCCAGAAGCCTGGCTTCCTCTCACCCTCAGAGAGGAGGCTGTGATGAGGCTGCCGTTCTCCAGAGAAACTTTTTTCAGAGAGACACGTGCTAGGTAGCTTGTCAGGACCCATCCCAGGGCCCTTGAACGTTCTGTTCACAGGGGGGCAGTGCATGCTGGGTGCCCCGGAGACCCCTCTGCACTCCCAGGGAGGGATCATTGGGCCTGGGAAGCCAGGCAGCTCACGTGTCAAAACCACCGGGTGCCGCCAGGTCTCCTGTGACTCATGGCGCCTCCGTGTGTGTTAGAGTGGAACGGCGCTCTGTGGGGGTCTCACCATGGGGTGGACGGGAACCCCCAACCGTTCGGGGAGCAACCAAGTGATTACCCATAGCACCACGCAGGGTCTCAGTAGAGAACAGGCCTGAGTTCCATCCCCAAATCCACAGCCACTCTCCCTGGGGCCTCCCAGCCACCCTTCAGTTCCTCAGAGGACCGAGTCTTTGTCCAGCGGAAGCCCCACAGGGTCTGGGGCAATCACAGTCTCTCTGGAGTGGTCTCCATCGTGCGTGTGAGATTTTTCACACGGGGTTTTCAAGAACGTGGGGCGCGTGCATGAAAGGGCGCTGCTCTCAGCTGAGCTCGGATCCTCCAGGCCCTGGGAAAGGCAGCTGAACTGGCCCACAAGGATTTCTTTTAAAGAGCAGAGGCAGGGGGTGTGACGGGAAGTTTCCACTCAGCCTGAATCTCTGGTCAGGTCGTGGGTTCAACTGAGTCCTGCAAGGAGGCCACGCCACCTGTTGTCATGGGGACCACTGCTGTGACTCCCTGGGGTCCCTGGGGGAAGAGGGCGCTACATCTGAATTCTCCCGTCTCCAAAGACAGCCCATCCGTGTGCACCCTGGCGGAGGGCTGGGAGCGCTGGGAGCAGGCGAGTGAACGTTTGCAGAGTGCTGGCACCGTGAGGAGGAGCCTGGTGGCCCAGTGGTTCAGAGCTCAGCTGCTAACTGAAAGGTCGGCAGTTTGAACCTACCAGACGCTCCAGCAGAGAAAGACCTGGAGATGTGCCCCCCGCCCTTAAAGATGACAGCCTTGGAAACCTTACGGGGCGGTTCCACTCTGTCACACAAGGTTGTCAGGAGTCGCAGTCCACTCCACAGCAGCGGGGTTTGGGTTGGATAACACAGTGCATCCAGGCAGTAAGCTCTGCGGAACTGTTTGTTAAATAAGTAACTACACCCTGCAGGGGAGTC
>NW_006921831.1:720582-721914 GCF_000298275.1 Orycteropus afer afer
TTCCGACCCACAGCGCCCCTAGAGGACAGAGTGGAACTGCCCACAGGGTCTCCAAGGCTGTCAATCTTTATAGACTCAGACTGCCACATCGTTCTCCCTTGGAGTGATGAGTGGGTTTGAACCACCGACCATTCAGTTACCAGCTGAGCACTGAACCACTGAGCCACCAGGGGTCCTAAACTGATAACTACCCACGGGAAACCGCTGTTGTGCCCCCGAGGCTGGAAGGGAAGTAGAAATGAGACAATGAGGAGTGGGCGCCAAGAGGCAGAAAGGAGCTTAGGGCTGAGGCAAGCGCTTCTGATGGAAGGGCAGGGATGGCCTCCCAGACGCGTTCTCGGCCGCCCCAGAAAGATAGGAGAGTCCTTTGGCATTCTCAGAAGGGGTTCACAAAACAGAAACACTAGGAGTCAAAGAAGCAGCCCTTGGAGGCTGAGCACTCAGCACACTGCTGGGGAAAACATACCCCTGGACAGGGCTTCATGCTTTGGAGGGGTTCCAGAACTTTCCATGGAGTCTCCTGTCACGCTGCAGCTCCCTGGTCTCTGCTCTGGGCACTGACATCATGCAAAGGAAGGAAATGGCAGTGGTCGAGTCCCCCACCCACCTCATCTTGGCTACAACCCCCAGGAATCAGTACAGCCCAAGTCGCTTTTAGCAACTTGTCTCATCCGTGTGCCTGTCACTTCTTGCCTGTGCGGTTGCCCACTTGCCAGGGAAGGATGTCCTCAGCTGACAATAGCCCTGAGTCATGCCACTCATCTCTTCCAGGGGCCTTCCCCTGGCCCTGCCTGTGAGTCTGCAGCACCACCTCCCAGAGCGCAGAGCAGAGTGCTGCCCGGAGCAGCGATGGCTGGAACCCAGCAGCCTCGGTGCACACTGGGCGGGGCCGGTACCACCACCTCCAGGCCCCTGAGGCCTGCCGGGGCAGGTGTGTACTTAAAAAAAGAAACCTTTGCCGTTGTGACCATTTCTACCTGTCCAATCCAGTGGCATCAGGTATGTTCACCAGGCCGTACAGGCAACGCCACCATCCACTTCCACGTGTTTTCATCCCTCCAAACAGAAGCTAAGGGTCCTAGTGGCACAAAGTAAGCTGCAATGTTTAAAGTGCTCAGATGCTAACCAAAAGGTCGGTGGTTCCAAGCCACCAGGCACTTGGGGGGAGAAAGACGTGGCAGTTTGTTTCTGAAAAAGATGACAACCTTGGAGACCCTGTGGGCAGTTCCACTCTGTCCTCTAGGGGCGCTGTGGGTCAGAATGGACTCCAGGGCAGTGGGTGTGGTTTGGGCTCTGCTTCTGTGAAGACTGACAGCCTTGGAGACCCTGTGG
>NW_006921831.1:722529-727060 GCF_000298275.1 Orycteropus afer afer
ATGGACTCCATGGCAATGGGTGTGGTTTGGGCTTTGCTTCTGTGAGACTGACAGCCTTGGAGATCCTGTGGTGCAGTTCCCCTCTGTCCTCTAGGGGCGCTGTGGGTCAGAATGGACTCCACGGCAGTGGGTGTGGTTTGGGCTTTGCTTCTGTGAAGACTGACAGCCTTGGGAGCCCTCCCAGGCAGCTTCACTCTGTGACACATGTGGTCCCCAGGAGTCAGGAGCCTGCTCCACTGCTCCGTCTCTGTCTTGGGTGCCCTCGTCGCTTCATGCCTGTGTTCCTGATGATGCTGAAATGTCAGCAACGACATAGTGACCAGCAGTGTGTGACATCACAGATGACATTAAAGAGCAGAGTGTTGGCCAAGAGAGCTGGGAGCTGAGAACTTTCCATGATAAAAGGCACCGTTGAGCTAGTAGCTGCTTTTCAGTAATTCATGAGCGGGGTTACTTGTTCCTGTGGATGAAATCTGTCCCTTGGGGTCTTAGTGATGAAAATCATCAAATTAAAAAGTGGAAAATGCAACGTGAACGGGTCAGTTCCCCCAGATGGCCCATTTATAAGCAATTAGCAACTCCAAGCATCCAACAAAATGACCCAGATGAAACCAACTGGGAAAGTCAAATCACCTGCAAAAGACAGGGACCCCCGACGTTGCCCGGATCTTGGGTGACGTCACACTTAGACGAATTCTGTAGCCCTCCCTGATTTGGGGCTGCTATTAGAGACTCTCCCTGTTACAAACTGTTAAAGCTCTCAGCTGCCAACTGAAAGGTTTGAGGTTCAAGCCCATCCAGACCCACCTTGGAAAAAAGACCTGATAATGTATTCCAAGAAATCAGTGATTGGAATCCCTGTGGACCTGGGAGGCCGCACTCCTTGGCATAATCAGCCATGGAAGATCCAGAGGGCAGCAGCGGCCCAGAGAAAGCTCAGGAGGCAGGAAGGGCCGGGAAAGAAGGACAAAGGGAAAAGGTAGGCACAGGGAAGAAGTGGGAAGACAGCTGTTACATTGTGGGGACTGCAATGAGTATCACAACGCAAACTGTGTATTAACAGTGGAGCGGAAACCAATGTGCTCTATACATTTTCACTCAGATCACACCCCCACACACACACCCCCACACACAAGCGTATAAAGAAATAAGCCTGCAGAGCACAGCTCCGCTCTGAGCACGTGGGGGCGCCAGGGGTTGGAACGGACACCACCAGCGACTGGTTTGGGGTTTGTTTTGCAATGTGCTTGGAGTTAATGGGTGAGGCAAATGGCTCAAGTCTTGGCTGATAACCTACCTTTGGATGTCTGAGTACATCCAGCTGTACCTTGAAGGAAAGGCCTGGTGACCGACTCCCACACCTCAGTCACTGGACGCCCTCTGGGGGCGCAGTTCTCCTCTGACACGGGGGTTAGCTTGATGGCAACTGGAGACGAGGTCGTTTTCTACTTTTGTTGGTCCCGCAATCCCCAAAGCCTGAGGACCCCAGGTCAGGCCCTCAGTGGTCTGGGGGTGAACTGACCCTCCTGGCCCGTGCTTTGGGCTCCTGCTCTCAGAAGCATTGCACGCCCTCTACCCTGGCTGAAGCGTTTTCACACCGGCCACCTAGAAAGATCGGGAAGAGGCAGGAAGGGCTGGAATGCGGGACACAGGAGCGGAAGAAAGAAACCCAGCTCTGCGGCTGCGGAGGGGCGTCTTGCAGACGAATAGATTTCTTGAGTGCAGCTGAGGCACACTGCTGTCTTCCACCGAAACGAATCCGACTCCCAGCGCCCCTAAAGCACAGGTGAGAACGGCTCCGTTGGTCCCAGCCGTCATCTTTACAGAAGCTGGTCTCAGGTCTTCCTTCGGTTGCAGCGGCTGGTGGCTTCGACCTATCAGCCTTTCAGTTAGCTGCCAAGCGCTTTACCCATTGTGCCACCAGGGCTCTAGGAAAGCCACAGAAACAGAAAGTTAAAACACGGCTTCTGTGGCCAAGCCAAAGGGGGCACCGTCCTGGGAGAGTCAGGGAGCCTGCACGCCTGCTAGACCGTCCGCCACCAGCAGCCCACAGAGGGCCCCAGATTCCTCTCCAGGCCGGCCTTTGAGTGTCTCTTTCCGAACATGTGGGGCATGAACAGGCCCAGAACTGGCAAATTCTGTTTTTACTCTTTTTCACAAATCCCATCTAACGGACTTCTTCCAGATCCTTGCCACTTGACTGTAAATTTAGAATGTAGTTCATTAAGGTTACATGACTTGGGCTGTTTACCAAGAATGAGAGACTGAAGTTGTGTGATCCTGTGTGTATGTGTACACACGTATGTACACACATGTGTGCGTGTGTACATGCATGTATCTGTGCATGGGCGCATGTGTGTGCATGTGTATGCGCACGCATGTGTGCAGGTGTGTCTGTGTTACGTGTGTGCATGTGTGTATGCACGTGTGTGTGGGCATGTGTGTGCATGCCTCTCTGTGCATTGCGTGTGTGTGTGTGTGTGCGCGCGTGTGAGCACGCTTCCTCCCAGCCTTGGAGACTTGAACTTCTAGGGGAAGGTCTCCCCGGCTCAGCAGCAGCCGTGGAAGTGGTCAGCCCCGCACCTCCTCCTGTCCAGCCCCAGGGCCCAGTGGCCCTCCCACACCTCCTACTCCAGGAGGGCACACACTGAAGCCTAACAGGGGGTCTCATGGAGGCAGCGTTGTTGTTGTTGTTGTTGTTATGTGCCGTCAAGTCAGACCCAACTCATAGCGACCCCTCCTTGGGTTTCTGAGGCAGCATCACTACGGAAGTAGATTGCCCAACCTTCCTTCCGAGGAGTTTGAACTGCCAGCCTTCCGGTTAGCAGTCAAGTGCCTTAGGCACTACACCTTCTAATGGAGGCAATGGGGTGGCAGAAAATACAGGGGTTCTCTGTCCCCTCCCCCCAGCCTAACCAAGTGTGGCCAAGAAAAGAGAGTCACACAAAGACAGGACAGCAGTTACTCCCACCCCCGCCAGACCGCCCCCGGGCCTGGAGGTGCTGGGCTGCACGCACGTGTGACACTCAGCATCCTGTAAGCTGAGGGCTGTGTGGCCTTGTCACATGTACACGTGAGGAGACGGTGGTCTGTGAGGTGAGGAAGCCACACCTAAGTTCACGGGGCTGCAAAAGGCCAGGGTCTGTGTGGCTCTGGAGTCCACCCTGGGAACCATGTCCTGCTGCAATGCCATGAGCTGCGGAGGCGTGAATGTCCCTACATTGTCTGTCTGCTGAATAGCAGGTGCTTCTGTGGGCCCCAGAGGTCTCCCACCACAGCACAGGATACTGGGACTGCATGGGACCCAGGGGCACTGGGGAGAGGTCCCCAGACCTCTTGACATGCGCAGTCTGCACACTGGAGGGGGCAAATGGACCACTGTGCCTGCCACCCCTCAGCAATGAACCAGCACCTGCTGCGTGAGCCTGGCAGACAGCCCCAGGTGAGGACAGTGGTGTGTAGGGCCCACTGCAGGGGAGGTGGGAGCTGGCTCCCCGGGCAGAGAGCAAGGCGAGAGTGCTGGCAGTGAGATGGAAAATCCAGGAGGACTTCTTGGAGAAGGTGGCATTTGAGGCACACCTGGAAGGACTGACAGGCTATATCCCACAGTGAAGCAGAGACTCAGGAGACTATTCCCGCTGGGAGGGGTTGCCAGGGTCACCCCTGGGGGCTAAACCTGAAGAAGGCGGCCCTGGGGACCTGTGTCCTTTTCCTTGGGAGACGGAGGTTTAAAAACATGTCCTGCAAGCACCCGCTGTGTGCCAGGCCCCCGGCCAAGGAGCCCTCAAAGTGCCGCCTGGACCCTCCCTCAGGAAGGCAGCACAGCCTTTCCTGGGAGTCGGGCAAAAGCCTGCACCAGGCAGCCTTCCTCGGACGGAGGCGAGCGGCCCGGTTCCTTGGCCTTGCTGGCGGCTGCTGTTGCCCTCCACAAAGCCGGGGCAGCATTGGACATGGGGAGAATGGGTGCGGGCTGAATGGGACGAGGTGTGGAAAGGGGCTGCAGGTGCCTGTCCCCCGAACACTCAGTGGGTAACATCAGGGGCTCGGGAGGTGCTTGCCGTGGGGGAGACACAGGCGAGATGCATGCTAGGGAGGGCGGGTCCGCGGAAACCAGGGGAGCCTCCCCGGAGGAGGAGGTGAGAACAGACGCCCACAGGAGCCGGCCAGTGGGTGGAGGGGCGAGGAAAGCGCCTGACTCCCATCTCCGTGGCTCCAGAGGGCTTCTCCGTTGTCGGGGTGACACACAGCCAAGGCAGCCAGACGTCCCGGGACCTTTTTTTCTTTTAAGGTGGGGTCACTGGATGGTCCCTCCCTGTAGGAAAACCCTTCCCCTCCCCTCACACGAGTTCCAGGGGGGCACTTTCCCCGGATAAAAATAAACCTTGGAGAGGGCCCCCAGGAATAAAACACTTTCTTCCTGTGTTTAAATTTCTACGGAAAATCTGACCGCGCGGCCGCCGCCCCAGCCGTGGCCGGCGGCAGAGCGCCCAGGGCCCGGCTTGGAGGCAGGCGGCGGGCGTCCAAGGGCCCG
>NW_006921831.1:727610-733592 GCF_000298275.1 Orycteropus afer afer
GGACGGTGGCTGCCCCAGGCGTCCCCCCCACCTGCCGGGACGCACGCACTCCCCGGGGCGCGGTGTCCTGCTCGGGAACTCCTAACGCCCCGGGCAGCCGCGGGCGCCGACCCGGCGAGACTGCTTTGGGCGCCTCGCCTGCACCCGCTCCAGGTGGAGACGGTGGGGGGTGGGGGACGCCTGGGTGGCCCGGGGCCGGCCACATGGTGGGGGACCTCTAGCCCCGGCCCTCAGCAGCCCCTCACCTTCCCTGAGGCTAGACCCAGCGGGCCTGGGGTCCCCAGAGGGCTTGGACATAAAGAAAAGAGTGTGCGGAGAAGCCGGCTCAGTGCGGAACCCGGGCTGCCGGCCTGGCGCCTGGGAGCCAGAGGCCGCCCCCGCCCGCGGCTCCAGCTGAGTCCAGGCCCCAGCAGAGTTGCTATAAGTAGCTGGGCACCACCCTAC
The DNA here is from genome assembly GCF_000298275.1 of Orycteropus afer afer. NCBI lineage: Eukaryota > Metazoa > Chordata > Mammalia > Tubulidentata > Orycteropodidae > Orycteropus > Orycteropus afer. The sequence continues at coordinate 728,055 of NW_006921831.1, forward strand.
CTGCCCTCAGTCCAGAGTTGGCAGGGGATGGGGGAGGCCAGGGAGGTGCCAGGTGCGACCTGCGCAGGGCAGGTCTCTGCACCCCCTTTGCAGATGGACCCTGAGGGCTGTATTGGGGGCTGGGGTGGGGAGTGGGGGGCTTCCTCTGGGCAGCTGGGGGCAGTGGGGAACAAGTGTGGACCGAGAGGGGAGGGTCTGCCCACCTTAGGGAACACCGGCGTCATGTGTGCCAGGCGGTGCTTGGCCAGGGCAGTTTGGCCCTCGCAGTTTGGTTGTCCTGATGGACATGATCTACTGAAGGACAGGGGACGCCCAGGAGCCTGTGCCCTGCCAAGTTGCTGTGTGTCAACTCATGTTGTTACGGAAGGGGAAACTGAGGCCCAGAGAGACAAAGGACTGGCTGTGGGCCGCCCACCGGCTGGCGGGAGAGCTAAGGAGGTGCAGGACGCAGAAGCAGGTCACGGGAAGCCCTCTGAAGAGCTGGCATTGCTGAGAGAGAGCAGCTAGTTGCACCTGTAAGATTTCCAGCAAAGGAAATCGGGTTGGAGAAGACCCAGAGGGAGGCCAGCGTTAGGAGATAATGTGGGAGGCAGGGGGCGGGCAAGGAGATGGGGCGGAGGAGACGCTTGGGAGCTGGACTTGAGGCTGGACTGGATGCGAGGATAAGAGACGGACCCTCACAAGTGATTTCCTCGGCCCTGGAGTTTTAGTCCAGCGACCCGTGGCTTATCCAGAACCAGTTACCGTCTGTCTCCCCTAAACCCACTCGAGATCCCCCAGGTCTACAGAGGCAGTTCGTCCCCTCAACGTTGTCACCGTGCAGAGACACAAGAAGCTTGCCGGAGCCCACCGAGTGCCAGCTTTAGCATGGGCGGGCTTCAGGTGTGGGGTGTGGGGCTGTGAGTCGGGGGCTGGGTGCGGGAAGGAGAGGTGGCTGGGCAGTGTCCCGCCAGGGGGGTGTCCACAGGCAGGCTGGGAGCAGCGCCCCGGGAGACAGGGCCATTCCCTGCAGGGCAGGTGGCGTCACAGGGCACGCTCCCAGGACATCCTTGGCTCAGCTCAAGCCAATAATTATCCCTCAGTCGGTACCCTGAGTCACCCAGCGAAGGTGACCCTGTGCACAGGAAGGCAGAGGGCGTGGGCTGAATTTCAGAAAGATCCTGCCCCGTTCCCGGACAGCTTCGTGCCGCGTGGGTGTGATTTAGATCAGCCGCCACAATAAGCCCCGTCCCACGCAGGCTCTGGTCCCCAGCCTACATCCCTCTCTGTGATTCCCTGAATTCAAGTGTGAAAGTCACTCCGGGGTTCCCGCACCAAGAGGCATCAGGAGACATGCCTCAAAAGCCAGAGGCCAGGTTGGACACACTTCACTTCGTGACGTTCTCTTGACGTACATCTTTGAGTTTCTTCCTTCCTCCTTCAAACTGACGGCCATTCGGGGACTTGGATCTGTGTGCCCCAAACAAGTCCAGACACCCCAGAGGCCCTGGACGGCAGGTATCTGGCTGTGTGCAGAGATAAGAATGCTTGTGTGTTTATCTGCAGTTGGAGATGGTATGTTTTTATAGCACGTAGCTGGCCCGGACATCAGAAACCATTAAGCAGCACTAGTGGTTTAACGGAAGCACTGGTATAGCAGTGTCTAAGGCACTTGACTGCTAACCAGAAGGCTGGAGGTTCAAACCCACCAGCTACTCCTCGGAAGGAAGGTTGGGCAATCTACTTCTGTAGTGATACCGCCTTGGAAACCCAAGGAGGGGTCGCTGTGAGTCGGGTCTGACTCGACGACGTAACAACAATAACAGTGGTTTAATGGTAAAAGTTTGAGGAGTAGGAGGGATGTTTCAAATTGATGTTCTCCTGGGGTTTCAAACACAAAGCTTCCAGAGCCGAAGGGGATCTTGTAGATTGATGGTTTTATCCCCCTTCCCCCAGTTGTAGAAAAGTGAACGTAGTGGAGGCCCTGAGAACACGCCTGCTTTGTACAATTCTACAAACGCACGATGTGCCCCTGCAGCCCAGACTGCAGATAAAAACCAAATGAATCTCGTAAAGATCCCAGGCCAGCGTCCCCGGGCTCTGCGGGGGGACACATCCAGTCCCTCTCCCGCCTTTTCCTCAGAGTTTGGTAGGGGCGTGGAGGAGACGGGGACCTCGTGGTCGCTGCCCTCCCCGTTTGGAGTGCTGGGCTGTCCTCCTCATCTTCCCATGAAAGCCCTGGAAGCCGTTCTCATCTTCCCAAACACTCGGGGGATCGGCTTGGGAACATTTCCTGCTCTCCCGTCCCATTTTCTCTCACTAGAATCCTGTGAGGGAGCTCTGGTAGCGTAGTGCCTAAGGCATTTGACTGCTAATCAGAAGGCTGGCGGTTCAAACCCACCAGCCACTCCTCGGAAGGGAAGTTGGGCAATCTACTTCCGTAGAGATACCACCTCAGAAACCCACGGAGGGGTTGCTATGAGTTGGGGCCGACTCAATGGAAAACAACAACAACAACAGAATCCTGTGCATGTGTCCAGATGTTTGGGTTGCCATCTCTCAGACGGGAAAACTGAGGCGCAGAACCAGGGAACGGCGTGTTTAAGTTTTGGCCTGGCTGGGTCTCAGCTCCTGTGTCCTTGGATCTGATGGCCAACGCCAGTCACAGTGCAAGGCCTAAGCCTCTGGCGTTCCTTCATTCATTCATCTGACAACAGCTTATTAGGCATCAGCCATCACCAAGGCAAAGAAGCCATGCTTCAGCCTCAGCAAAGACGCCCAGGGGGCCGTCTGCCGCTTTCTTAGGGACAGACACGGAGGCTTCTCCAACCTTCTGAACTGGGAAGTTCTGCGTAAAGGCTAACCCACATCCCTCCTACTGCAATTCAGCTCTGCCTTTGGGCTTGTCCTACACAAGGAAAGTACTCCCTCTAACTTCTCTGTGTTGGGGTTAAGCAGCTGCCGCCCTGAATTCCTCCAAGCCCAATACTTCTGGCCCGTTTAGCAACTCCTTGAGCTAGAGCCCACCCTTTCTGCTTAAAGGTTGCTAATAACACCTTATACTTATCCAGGAAGGCTTATCTCCATTTCATAAAACGGAGACCCAAAGAGGAGAAGTAACGTTCCCAGGATCACGCAAAACATGGTGAGGACGCAGGTCCCACACTAGCGCTCAGTGCTGCCTCCTGCTGGTCCAGCATCCAGCGTTTGTAACTCAACAGTCAGGATGTGGCACTGACAAATCTTTTGCTTGTGGTCCACTCTGACCGTGAGAATATTTTCCGTGCCCTCTCCTACTTCTTTATTTTGTCCACAAGCCTCAACTCACAGAGCAAACTTGCGTGCAGGGCGCACTATCCGCCAGGCCCTGCTTCAAGCCCTTTATGTATGTGTATATGTGTATGTGTATATCCATATGTATGTAAATAGAGACATTGACGTGTTGGCCCTCCAGACAGTCCTATGAGGGAAGTCATACAAAGGAGATCTTATTGTTTCCATTCCTATTTTACACAGAGGAAAACAGAGAGGTTAAGCTGTGTGCCTGGGGTAACACAGCTAGTTAGCAAGTGACAGAGCTGGTGTTCACACCCAGGCAGGAGGGCAGCCACATTACTGCACTGCCCTGTACTTACCTGCCACCCAGACCCCCTGCTGCCCCCTGCTTTATTATTTGAACAATATTCTGTTGTGTTTTTGGTGAGAGTTCACACAGTAAAGTAGGTTCCCATTGGACAGGCCCTGTACAGACGTCCAGTGAGGCTGGGTGAACGCTGGTTCCTCTGCTACCAGTGCTCTGGCTTCCCCACCTCCTTACCATCTCATCTCCGCTCTAGAGCCAACGCCGACCTGTTGGTCTTATACAGATGGCTTTTAGCAGAGCACTTTTGTCACGGGTAATGCAGCCTTGATTTCCTTGTTTCACTCAAAGGTGACCTCAGGGGACAGATTGGTTCCAGGTGTAAAGAGCCTCTCAGGGCGACATCTCAGGGAGTCCTCTGGTCGCAGCTGGTCCAGTTAGTGTGGTGTTTTTCTTTTTAAGAATTGGAGTTCTGTTCTACATTTTCCTCCCGTTCTATCCGGGACCGTCTATCATGACCCCACACAGAACAGTCAGTGGTGGTAGCCAGGCACCATCTAGCTGTCAGGGTACATGAGGCCCACGCTGCCCTGTTTGCACACGCTGCGCTGTCTGTGGCCTGACCAGGTGACTGCCCCCTCCCAGCCGTGTCCTTTCTAGTGGCAGAGGTGGAGCCAGGCAGTGGGGTCAGCTGTGGGAGTTTGCTGCAGGGCCACCCTCCTGGCTGGGCAGCCTCACCTGCCAGAGCTGGCTCCTGGGGGCTCGTGACGTGCCCAGGACTCACGGATAGGGGCCCTAGGTGTGAGGGTGGGATTGGAGGCTGGGCTCAGCCAGGTGCCTGCTCTGCGGCTCAGCCTCCTCCCACACACGGAGGAGGGCTGCTCGGGAGGCCTCTCCACGGCACTGCTGCAGGCGTGTCATGTTCACCACGGATGGGAGGTGGCAGTGCCTTCCAGTAACGTCCCCGTTATCGGGCTGGGTGAGCAGCTCTCGCGGCCCTCAAACGCCAGCCCCTCCCCACCATGCCCCCAAGTCCTCCCTAGTGTGGTCCCAACTTGAAAGCACCCCGAAGTTTCCAGCACAGTGAGCAGGGTGAAGAAGGCCTGTTGGTACGGGCCAGGCAGGGTCCACACTGTGCCTGGTGCATCTCGATGGGACAAATGGCCGTCCCTTCCTTAAGTACGGCCCCCTGCTGGCTCCATGGCTGACGATGCCCCCCAGGGCTATGGGCAATGCCTGAGTCTCCGGGGGGCATCTCCCAGGGCCAGAGACATTGATAGGTCAGGGGCATGGCTCCGGCCGCACTCAGACTAGGGCCTTCAGGGCCCCTCCCAAATGCCCGTCTTCCCTTCCACATTGCAACCTCCCATCAAGGGGCTCCTTTGCCCCTGCTGTCCCTGCACCTGACACTGGGCACCTTGACCAGACACCTCACACAGGGCCCCTCCACAGTCCAGACTCTGTCTGCAGAGCCGCCTTCCTGAACTTACAGAGAAGCCTTCCTTGACCCATGTTCCGTTGTACTCGGCCTGTCAGCCCTCGAGTGGGGGTCTCCCTGCATCTTCTCCCCGATACATGGGCCGTCTAGAGGCCCAGTGAAGCTGGGTGCTGTCCTGGACGTGGAGAGACCACTGGGCACTATCCTGGGCCCAGACTGACCACTGGCCCGAGCACAGCTCTCTGCTGCTGTAGTCATGGGTGGTTGGGGCCCAGCCTGAAGCAGTGTGGGTGGCCTCATGCTCCCCCAGGTGGCTCTTGTCCTTGGGTGATAGGGCCTCTGAGTGGTAGCAGAAATGGGAGTGTCATGGGTGGTGACAGGAACCTGAGCTGCAAACCCACACGGCAGGGCTGGAGCCTCAGTGCTCGACTCTGAGCACCAAGGAGTCAAGTCCAAGCTTGGAGGCAAGTGCAGAGACCCCCTTGTTAGGCGGCTCACTGACTTGCTGCTTCTCCTGTCGGAGACCGCTGGCTGACTAACC
>NW_006921831.1:735207-739283 GCF_000298275.1 Orycteropus afer afer
TTGATGGATGGATGGGTGGTTTGATGGATGATGGATGGATGGGTGGTTTGATGAATGGATGGATGGTTTGATGGATGGATGGATGAATGGGTGGTTTGATGGATGGATGGGTGGTTTGATGGATGGATGGACGGTTTGATGGATGGATGGATGGATGGGTGGTTTGATGGACTGGATGGATGGGTGGTTTGATGGATGTATGTATGGATGGGTGGTTTGATGGATGAATGGGTGGTTTGATGGATGAATAGGTGGTTTGATGGATGGATGGATGAATGGATGGTTTGCGGGATGGATGGATGGTGATAGGTGGAAAGCAGGAAGGAAAGATGGATGATGGGTGAACAGAAGAATGAATGGATAGTTAAGTGATGGGTGGAAGGATGGCTCAGTGGTTAAATGATGGGTTGTTGCGGTTGTTGTTATGTGCCGTCGAGTCGGCCCCAACGCATAGCAACCCCTCCTTGGGTTACTGAGGCAGTATCACTACGGAAGTAGATTGCTCAGCCTTCCTTCCGAGGAGTGGCTGGTGGGTTTGAACCGCCAGCCTTCTGGTTAGCAGTCAAGTGAAATGATGGGTAGATGGATAGATGAATGGATCAACAGAAAGAAGGAAGGAAGGATGAATGATGGATGGATGGATGGATGAGGCAGCTCTACTTGCAAGAAGCTCCCTTTTAAAGGCCCACCACCAGCAGCCTGTAATGGGTGGGTTTCCTTTTCTTCCCCCATAGTTGCTGAACTCTCTGTCGGTGAACCCTGACGCCCAGTGCAAATATGGCCTGTATTTCCGGGACGGCAAAAGGAAGGCGGACTACATCCTGGTGTACCACCACAAGCGGCCCTCGGGAAGTCGAACCCTGGCCAGGAGGGTCCAGCACAGTGACGCCTCCCCGGCAGCTCGCAGTGTCAAGCAGGACCAGCCCCTGCCGGGGAAGGGGGTCCCAGTGGAGGCTGGGCCTGAGCCCCCCATGGACTACCACGAGGATGACAAGAGGTTCCGCAGGGAGGAGTACGAAGGGAACCTCCTGGAGGCCGGCCTGGAGCTGGAGCATGATGAGGATGTAACTATGAGCCCCTTAGCCTGTGGGGTGGGCTGCCCTGGGGCTTACGCGCTTAGGGGGTGGGATGTCTTGTGGCGTCTGTGTCCTTCTCAGGGGACACGGATGAGCACCGCTTGGGCTGAAGGCTGCAGTTGTCTCCCAGCGGCACTGGGAGCCCAGCCCAGCCCCAGCCCTTCCCCCCAGGCTCCATCTGCTCTGAGGAGGAGCTGACCTTCACAGCAGTGACCTTGGGGTCAGGGCACTTCCTGCTCTGCTCACTTCCTTTCCTGGGAACCTTTGCCCGGTCAGAGGATGGATGGCACAGCCTTCCTCTGAGTCTCCCTGGGTGACCTTGGCCCTTCTCCGGGCCTCACTGTCCCCATCTGTGAGATGAGGAGGTTGGGCTGCTGGTCCCTGGCAGCCCCTCATGTCTGAAATTTCCAGGCTGTGATTTGGCTCTAGCCAAAGCCCGAGCATCTCCCTAAGAGCTGGCACACTCCCCCGGTGTACTGCCATGGGAAGAGTGCGGGAGGGTCTTAGCAGCCCTGGAAGGGCAGGGTTCCCCTGACTCCTCGGCCTGTCTGCTGTGTGGCTCCCAGCAGACATCTTCACCTCTCTGTGCACGGCCACCTTCCGTATAGGAACATTGGGGAAGAGGCCCCTAGCTGACAGAGCTGCCACTGTGCAGGTTAATGAGAAGCAGGGCATGCCTCCGGGACAATCAGGAGGCATACAGTCAGCGAGTTAACGTGGGGGCCATGGGGTCCCTGTGAATGTTTGAATTAGATCTGGTACGGGTGTGCACTTCAATGACACCCTGTCCTTTAGTAATGAATCCTTCTGGGCAGTGATGTGAGCTCCTTCGGGGCAGCGACCCGTCGCCACACAGCCAACTCGGATGCACAGTGACACGTGCCTCAGAGTGGAACTGTGCACCATAAGGTGGTCATGACGTTGACTTTTCAGAAGCTCACCACCAGGCCTTTCTTCTGTGATGCCTTGGTGGCAGTGGGGGCTCCAACCACCAACCTTTCCGTCGGCAGCCAAGCATTTAACCGTTTGCACCCAGAGACTCCAGGTAGGGCCAGGAGCTGGTAAACGAGGGAACACACTTTCTCTCCGACAAGTACATTGTTGTTGTTGTCAGGTGCCGCCAGTCAGTTCTGACCCATAGTGACCCGTGTACAGCACACAGAATGAAACACTGCCGGGCCCTGTGCCACCCTCACAATCCCTCTATGCCTGAGCCCACTCTGGAAGCCACCACATCAGTCCATCTCCGTGAGGTCCTGACCCTGTACTTCACCAAGCCCGATCTATCTCCAGGGACTGGTCCCTCTTGAAAGTGTGTCCAAAATACGAGACAAAAAGTCTGACCATCCTCACTTCCAAGGAGCATTCTGGCTGTACTTCTTCCGAGACAGATCTGTTCTTTCCTCGGCAGTCCGTGGCATATTCAGCATTCTTCAACACGATTCCAAGCCATTGATTCTTCTTCAGTCTTCTTTATTCATAGTCCAGTTTTCATGTGCCTATCAGGTGATTGAAAATGTTATGGCTTGGGTCAGACACACCTTAGTCCTCAAGGTGACAGCTTTGCTTTTGGACACTTTAAAGAGGTCTTTTGCAGCAGATCTGCCCAGTGCGATGGGCCTGATTTCTTGGTTGCTGCGACAAAAAGTGCTCAGCGGAGCCTCTTCCCATCTCAGCTTAGCAGGTTGAGGGATCTCGTCACTCAACACAGGCATCTCTAGGGTCACCCCCACCTTCCAGGGGTCTCATTATCTGGGGGTACCCATGAGTTCTGCAGCAGGAATGGTTTCCTGGTAGAGTTTCAAGAGTGGTGAGGGGCCTTCGGAGTTTCAGGATTCTGGAAGCACAGATTTGATCTTAACGAGGGTTGAGAGCGCTGACTTGGATGGTGGCAGCAGGGAGTCAGGGCTGTGTCAGTACTTGCAAGGCGATTGTTCCCCTTTGTCCTAGTCCTTAGCTGTGGCCACTCGGAGGACAAGGGGCTGGTTCTTGCTGGCCTGTCACGTTGTTCTGCCGGCCAGCCCTGCAGCTCTTTGTGGAAACAATACCACTACTATGCAGGGCCTATTTCAACACGTTGTCTTCTAACTGGAGGAACCGGCAGGCTCCTTAGAGGCAGGAAAGGTACTGGGACGCTCAGGCCAGATGCTGAGCCTAGAAGCTGTGACCTTGAGCTCTGCCCTCTGTGCATCTTGTCTGGTTACCAAGGGATTCTGTCTGCCCACAGGATACCTTCCTGAAGAGAACTGTACCACCTGGGCCACATCCCAGATTTCTGCATATCCATGGGAGACCCACTGACTTGCTTTGCCTCAGTTTCCCCACATGAAAATGGAGGTATTGGTGTGTGCCACCAAGTTGATTCCAGCCCATAGTGATCCTGTGGGACAGAGTAGAACTGGGTTTACAAGGCCGTCGATCTTTATGGAAGCACACAGCCAAATTATTCTCCTGTGGAGTGGCTCGTGGGTTTGAACCACCGACCTTTTGGTTAGCAGCCAAGCTCTTAACCACTGCACCACCAGAGGGCCTTAAACAGAGACAGCAGTAGTGTTTCCATCACAGGGTTATTGGGTGTAATCTTTACAGAGTGCTTAACTTGAAGTCTGACCCTTGGCAAATTACTTTTTTCTGGAAGCATACTGCCTAAGGCATTTGACTGCTGACCAGAAGGCTGGCAGTTCAAACCCACCAGCCACTCCTCAGAAGGAAGATTGGGCAATTTAATTCCGTAGTGATACTGCCTCAGAAACCCAAGGATGGGTCGCTGTGAGTCTAATCGACTTGACGGCAGTGAGCTTGGATTTTTCTTGTGGAGAAAATGTACATAACAAGACACACTCCATGTCGACAATTTCTAATGTAGAAATTGATTCCATCTTCAGCTGGGGGATTCGAACTGTTGACCTTTTGGTTAGCAGTCATGCCTAACCATAGTGCCACCAGAGCTCCCTCTTTCTCTCCACAGCTGAATAGTGTTGGGTTGTGTGGATGGACCAC
>NW_006921831.1:739647-748117 GCF_000298275.1 Orycteropus afer afer
TAGATTCTTACTGGCTGATATTAAGTAGATTCTTACTGGCTGATATTAAGTAGCTTCTTACTGGCTGATATTACATAGATTCTTATTGGCTGATAATAAGTAGCTTCTTTTGGCCGATATTAAGTAGATACTTATTGGTCGATATTAAGTAGATTCTTACTGGCCGATATCAAGTAGCTTCTTATTGGTTGATACCAACTAGCTTCTTATTGGATGATATCAAGTAGCTTCTTATTGGCTGATACCAAGTAGCTTCTTATTGGATGATATCAAGTAGCTTCTTATTGGCTGATATCAAGTAGATTCTTACTGGTTGATATTAAGTAGATTCTTATTGGTTGATAATAAGTAGTTTCTTATTGGCTGATATCAAGTAGATTCTTACTGCCTGATATTAAGTAGATTCTTACCGGTTGACATTAAGTAGATTCTTATTGGCTGATAATAAGTAGCTTCTTATTGGCTGGTATTAAGTAGGTTCTTATTGGCTGATATTAAGTAGAGGCTTACTGATATTATATAGCTTCTTATTGGTTAATATTAAGTAGATTATTACTGGCTGATATTAAGTAGATTCTTATTGGCTGATATTAAGTAGCATCTTATTGGCTGATATTAAGTAGCTTCTTATGGCTGATGTTCAATAGCTTCTTATTGGCTGATAGTAAGTAGATTCTTACTGGTTGATATTATATAGCTTCTTATTGGTTGATATTAAGTAGATTCTTACTGGCTGCTGATATTAAGTAGGTTTTTATTGACTGATATTAATATTACATTATTGTTCATATTGAAATGAGAGTAGCACTACCCCAAAAGGAGAGAAAAGAACCTTTCCAATTAAATGATTCGTTTTGATTTCATTTTGTTTAACTTGGTATTTCTGTTCTTGATGAAGATTTTGAAATAAAAAGCAGTTCTAAGCACACTGGTGACCGTGGTGGTTGGGCACCGTGGAGTCGGCTATGACTCCTGGTGTCCCCTTGTACAACAGAACAAAACACTGCCTGGTCCTGAGCCATGCTCACAACCTTGGAGCCCATCCTCACAGCTGCTGTGTGTGCCCCACCCCATCTATCAGTGTGTCGTTCGGTGGTCGCATGCCTGTGGCTGTGAGGCTGGAGGCTATGCCACTGACATTGGGAAGCCCAGCAGGTCACCCGTGGTGGACAGGTTTCAGTGCAGCTTCCACACTGAGACAGACTGGGGAGAAAGGCCTGGGAATCCCCCCCCCCAAAAAAAAATTAAGCTGTGAGAGCCTTATGGATAAGAACATTGGTTACTGCCACAAAAAGACCCAGGTTCCCCAGTAAGTGATGCCAAACGCCCATTGATAATTTGACTCCATGGCTGAGAGGCGCTTTTCCGAAGCTGACCCGCGGTTACTGTGGTGTGGACTGGATCTCTCAGGCTTTCACTTTCTCTCTGTTCAAGTGGAGAGTGTCCGTCTCCCCCAATCACAAACTGTTTTCTGAGGGCCTCTTGTAAGCCTGGCTTTCATCTGAGATGAGCCCAACCACTAGGATTGTGGGGCAGAGCCTTGCCCAGTTTGGTCAGTTTTCCCTGAGTCCCAGACACGGGCTGGACGGGAATCTGTTAACGGGTGGTTTGGAGCATGCAGCCCCTGAGGTGTGCTCGGGGCTCTGCCAGTGTGATTAACTGTGAGGCTGCCCTGCCGTTTACTTCAGAGGGGAGAGACGAGCTTGGTAAGGAGCCGAGATGACAAGGACTGGAGCAACTTGCAATTTTGAAACAAAATAGCCTCCAGGTGAGCCCAATTAATCTTCCCTTTTTGGAGCAGAATTTGGGGTTTGTGGGGAGAAACACCCGGAGTCCATCAGCTCTTGGGCAGTCAGTGTTATTAACATTGGAGGCCAGATAATCCTCTGTTGAGACCAGCGCTGGTTCAGTGGTAGGATTCTCACCTTCCCCGCGGGAGACCCTGGTTCGATTCCCGTCCAGTGCACCCCGTGTGCAGCCCCCACCCACATGTCCGTGGAGGCTGCATGTGGCTGGGATGCTGAACAGGTGTGAGCAGAGTTCCAGACTGAGACAGATGAGGAGGAAAGGCCTGGTGATCGCCTTCTGAAAACAAGCCATTGAAAAAGCCCTGTGGCCCACGATGGTCCAATCCGCAGTGGATCACGGGGTTGGTGCAGGCCTAGGCAGCGTTTTGTCGTCATGAAGGGCGTCACTGTGACAGAGGCTGACTCGGCACAGCCAGCAGCAGCAGCATCAGTACCGGGAGCGAGCTGGCGAGATGTCAGCCCACGTACTCTGGATGTGGCATCAGGAAGGACCAAGTGGTAGAAAAGGGGGTCTTGCCTTATAAAGCAGAGGGTCGGCAAAAGTGAGGGCGACTGGCCAGGAGGCCGTCTCTCCGGAGCGGGGTGGGAAAGGGCTGTAATGATGGACCCGTGCACACCAGCCGCCATGGAGATGACGCTGGATCGAACACTGTTTCGTTCTGTGGTGCGTAAGGTCGCCGTGAGTCGGGGTCGACTCCACAGCATTTGACTGCATGGACACGACGCCTTGAAGAGAGACCGTGGGGCGACTTGGTTGAGAGGGTGGCTTTCTAAGTCAGTTCCACTCTTGGGGGTCCCATGGGGACCCACGTTGGGGATCCCAAGACAGCAGGACAGGGAGTGCCGGGCAGACAGCCTCATTGGGGCAGCAGGCCCAGGCCTCCTCTCTCTCTTCCTCTCTGACAGCTGTGGGGTCAGCTTCCAGGGTCCCCTTACAGGGACGAGAAGAGTTTCTGGCCAGCATGTTTCCCTGCCACTAAAGCCCATTAGCCTCTCCGAGGTCCGTCCTCAAAGCCAGTGCACTTTGTTAATGTCCGTGAGGTCACTGTGAAGAACGCCACACTCTGGACCCTGCTGTGTGTGCTGGGGGTGGTTGGGCCCACATTGCCCTGATGTTGAACTTGACCCCAGCTCCAGCAGACTCCATGGAGGCCATGGACACGAGGCCCCTGTGGACATGTTTGCTTTCATGCTGCTGTTGGGGGTTTGCCTGCTGCCCCAGTGGGCTGGCTGCGTTTCTTCGACCTCTTCCCACAGCTGCTGGGGTTGCGAGCGGCATCTGGTTCGCATCTTGGAAGGGACAGAGGGTCCCTGTGCGCTGACTCTGTGAAGCTGCTTTCAGACAGAGCTCAGAGACGCAGAATGTGGAGGTGAGGGCTCCTCCTGCCCTGAGAGCCTGCTGTGTGGCTCAGACCCCACTCAGCCATTTCCTGCCTGAGCAACCTGGGCAAGTGGCTTCACCTCCCTGGGCCTCAGTTTCCCTGTCCATCAGATAGACATGATGGAATGGTGGGTGAGCCGTAGGAGATTAATTCACAGGTTGGCACATGTCGGCCAGGAGACCCCTCGGTGCAGTGCTCGGACACAGCCTCCCTTCACGTCCGTGGGTGGGAGCTGAGGCAGGTCAGAGGGATAGGTTTCCATGCAGTGGGGCCCTGCCCAGCGAGTGGGCATGGTTGTCATGGTCACAGTGCAGGGCGAGGGGTCCATTCTGGCAGTTCCCAGTGGAGACCTGGGGTAGGGACAGGTGCTCTGTGCGGTTCAGGGGCTAACTGCATCCGGGGTGTCAAGGCAGCTGGGCCCTCAGCTCTGGGATGGGCTTGGGGAGGAGGTCTCATCCAAACCAAGGAAAAAAGACATTTGCTGTTGAGTCAGTCCCCACTGATGACGACCCCATGTAACAGAGCAGAAGTGTCCCCTGGGTTTTCAAGGCCGGGGTCTTCAGGGAAGCAGCTCATAGCCCTGTCTTCTGCAGCAACGCTGGGCGGATTCAAACCTCCAACCTTCCTGTCAGTAGTTCTCATCCAGACATCTCAACAAGGACAAAGGGGGACAAATGCTATAATGGAACTCTACAGTGTGCAAGCACCCCACACCCACCCCATGTGGCCACCCTGCCTGCCCTGTGCATCGGTGGGGCAGGCATATGCCCCTTCCCTTTCCAGGTGGAGAGAAGTGGGCTCTGAGGGGTGGGGCAGGAGCGAGGCCATACAGGCAGAAGTGGCAGAGCTGAGTCCTGATCCTCACCTTGTCTTCCTTGTCCTAAAACACCAGGCCGCCCAGCTCCCAGCCCCACCTGCACGTTTAGCAGCCTTGGGATCAGGGGCCTGATCGCATCCTGAAAATGTCATTTGTCCTTTCAGAATTTCACCATTACAGATTCATTTCTTTGGCTGTGATGTTATATGCTACGTCTTCGTGAGTCGTCTGCTAAGGCCCACAACACCCCGCACACCTTTAATCACTGCTGCCTGATGTCCTGCAGGCCAGCTGCGGGGTTTTTCTGCCTTGGTTTTGTGGAGACATACTTCTTTTTAAATGAATTCTGGACATCTCTTTGTGGTTGTGAGTTGCCGTCAAGTCAGCTCTGACTCACGGTGAGCTGGTGGACAATAGAACAAAGCATTGCCCATTCCCGCACTGCCTTCCTGACGGTGCACTGCTCACTTCCACTGGGGGGCTCAGTGTTGTCAGCCCATCTCATTGAGGGTGGCTGTCGTTTTTGCTGCCCCCCCCCCCCACTTTACCAGTCATCATGGCCTTTTCTCACGTGGGTCTTTCTGGTTGATGTGTCCAGAGGCAATTCCTTACATAGAAGGCAAAAAGAAATGACACTTTCATTTTTCTGATAAGTGTTAGGTGCCGTCGGACCGGCTCCGACGCACAGGGACCCCTTGCACAACAGGGAAGCCCTGCTCTGTGCTGCACCAGCCTCGCCATCCTTGCTGTGTGGAGCCCGTCGCCGCGGCCGCTGTGTCCGTCCAGCTCGTGGAGGGTCTTCCTCTGTTTCCCTGACCCCTCCTTTACCCAGCATGATGCCCTTCTCCAGGACTGGTCCCTCCCAACATGTCCAAAGTACGAGAGCAAGTCTCCGTCCTTGCTTCTAAGGAGCCTTCTGGCTGTACTCCCTCCAAGGCTGGTTCTTCTGGCCACCCTGGGATACTCAGCGTTGTTCACCAGCACCGTCAGTCAGAGCCATCGATCCTTCTTCACTCTTCCTGTGTCTTCCTTCCATGTCTGTAAAGGGCCCCAGAGACCGTCGCGTGATGGTGTATCATCCCAGTGTCGGGCGAAACCTTGGCCGTTCTGTCCCTAGTTCCGACATCCTTACGTGTCTCTGTGCCTGGGACGGCCGGACTCAGCTCCTGGCTCCTCTGGAATGCCGGATGCCGGCTTTCAGCCCGTTGGTGCCTGGGAGTTGGCCTGAGGGGAATGTTTGCACAAGAACTGGCAAAGGCTACGGGGCAAGGGTTCCTTTCCTGGAGAGCTGCTTTACCAGCCTCTCCCTGTTCTATGCCCATGTCTTCCTTCCTTGGAGGGACTGCGTATTTTTAAACCTGTTGAGTTTTTCAGTTACTTGTTTTTTTGTTTCTAGAAGTTGTATTTGGCTCTTCTTCAAGTCTGCTGTGTCGTTTCTCAACAGCTTGCTGTCCTCCATGATCTCTCCTACCTTGGGGTTTATTCCTTCCAACCTTGCTGATTTATTTGCCATCTGATACTTCCCTAACCAGAGGCTCAGGGGGTTGGTTTCTGCCTCGGTCACTTCCACTGACTCTGCCCCTGTGTGTCCTGGTAGACCTGGTGTCTTCTCTGCTGGACCTCGCCCTTGTATGAACAAGGGAGCTCCCTGAGGCCTGAGAGGAAGGTCCCCTTGTCCAGGGGGCTGTGTTTGCTTAGGCTGGAGAGTAGAGAACTGCCTTGGACCAGAATCATGGCCTGAGGTTCCCAGATGCACTGGGCGTGTGTTTACAGGGGCTGTGACCAGAAGGGGCCAGAACTTCTCAGGGGAGTTTATTCTTTCCTTTTTTTTTTTTTTTTTTAATTTACGTTATTGTTTACATTTTTAAGAATACACACAGCAGAACATACACCAATTCAACCATCTGTGCACATGCAATCTGGTGATGTGGTTTTTGGAGTGGTGCAACCATCCTCATCTTCTTTTCCTAATTGTTCCCTCCCATTAACGTAACTCCCTGCCCCGTAAGTTTCCTATCGAAACTTTCGAGTTGCTGTTGTCAGTTCAATCCCATAGAGATAGTTCTTAGCGGAGCACGACGCTCAAGGCAGCCGGTCTTTGTTAGTGAAGCTAAACTGTGGTTTGGTCTGAAGAAGACATGAGGGGATATTGTTGGTTGAAGGCTGAAGGATCATGTCTGGGTAACAGTTTAGGGCTTCATCCAGCCTCCGTGGCTCCAGAAAGTCTGGCTTCCTTGAGAATCTGAAGCTCTGCTCTGTGTTTTCCCCTCTGGGTCAGGATTCTTCTGCAGAACCTTTTCTCACAGCGTTCAGTCCTGGTAACTGAGCACCGTTCATTCTTCTGGCCTCAGAGCAGAAGAGGCCGTCGTTCGTTTCGCCCTCCTCCTCCTCCTCCTCCTCCTCCTGGCTCCCCCTCCTCTGTTGAGCCAGAGGAACAACACTTTTGTGCTCTGGATGACCGCTGGCAAGCTTGTGGCACCCCAGGCACCGCGCGACGGCCTAGGAGGTGGAACAGAAGCACTAAGCATGGTATTAGGCCAGCTGGGATGTCCTGGGAAGCTATGACCCTAAACTCCCAAACCAAGGAACCCAATCCTGGGAGGTGTGTGGTTGTGCGTGGGCAGCGTCCCTCCTTTCCCCTTCTCCTGCTCTGCTCAGCACCTGGGCCGCCTTCCGTGTGAGCACTGGGCTGCAGGGGAGCCGTCCCTCTTGGGGGTGGGGTTACTCTGAAGGTGGGGGCCCAGTTCAGTGTGACAAGGGTCTCCTGTTAGATCCCCCTCTTCCGGCAGGCCTGGAACTAAGCTACCTGGCCCCCTGGCCTCAGGCCCCTGATCCCAGCCCACGTGGCCACGTAGGTAGATGCCCTTGGGGAAGACGTGGGCTTGCTGAGTCCCGAGGTCAGGCTATCCTCTGAAACGTGGCCTCTGGGTTCCCTGCTCTCCCTCAGCTCTATGGCACCCTTTAAGGTCACTGTGCAGAGCACCGTTTTTTAGTGTTTTCATAGCGCTGGTCTAAGTGCTCTTCCCGCCTTAACACGAGTAGCAATATGAACACAGACCTTCTGCTTACTTACTTCTTCCTTTACACCTTACACAAGCCTGTCTGGGGGGGGGGGACCAGTTCCAGTGCTGAGGGCTCGCCCAGCCCCCGCCACACTCCTGGATGGAGCTCCGGTGCCTGGCCCTCCCCCAGGGCCACACACTTCGCTGGGTGCCTTGAGTCTGGAAAGAAGGTCATGACAGTGTAAAATGTGCGGCTGTGACCCCAGGAAAGGACTCCCACTTACCAGGGTATCAATGGGATAATGTCTGCGCAATTTGAACCCAGGCCCCTCAGTGTGGCCGTGGTCAGCAGTAACTGCTCCCTGGGGAACATCAGGCCCATGTCGGGCGCACCTCTGTCCTTGTTGGGTGCTCTGCTCGCCCCTGGGGAACATTGGGGGAGGAGGAGCTGACTTCCACCCCACACCCCCTGCCCCAGGCCTCCTTGGCATCCCGGCCTGAGTGACTGAAGTGGGTGCATTCATGCCCCTTCAGGGTTGGGGAAGGTCTTGTGAGGGTCTGAATGCCGGGTGGGCCCTCAGTGAGCACTCCCCGCTTCACTGAAGCCCATTCTGTGATGTTATCTAGAGCACTGTGAGCCAGGCCCTGTCCTCCATCCTGGGAATGTGTCCGTCCTGGGACCTGTCCGAGAGCAAAGCACAGACACCTGGCCCAGGACCCACCATTCCAGCTGGAGTCCTCCCCAGGAAACCACGCCAGCAGACAGACCACCACCACCGCAAACATGCCTGGTGCACGGGCGTCACATGCCCGCATGGTCTGTCTGCACAGAGAACATGACCCCGACGTGGCCAGCCACGCTGCTGGCACGCACCCGGAGGCCCACGTCCTGGTGGCCTGGGTGACGGCAGGATTAGACTGCGGTGTGCCACGCCCTCGTCACAGGCCGCCCAGGGGTTTCCCAGCTGGTTTCTAAGTGGATTGCCAGGTCTTTCTTCCTAATCTGTCTGAGTTTGGAAGCTGCTCTGAAACCTGTCCGCCACGGGTGACCCTGCTGGTGTTTGAAATGCTGGCGGCAGAACTTCCAGCCTCACAGTCACACACAAGCCACCGCAGTGTGACACACTGAGAGGCGAGTGGTGGCCTCCTAAACCCCTTGCTCTTGAGTCAGTCCTGACTCATCGTGACCCCGTGGGCAGAGTAGGATGGGCGACGTGCACACGGTTCTGGGCGGTCAGAGGTGGGCCCGGGTTTGGGGCTTCACCCACGTTGAGCTCACGCCGGGCATCTCATGATCTCTGCTCCGAGTGAGCGTCCTCAGCCCACCCGTCTCTTCCCTTCTCGTTGGGACTTTTTCGGGGACCATCCCCTCACAGAGTCCCTCCATCTGCCCTCACAGCTGGGCTCTGGGTCCCAAGCCACTCTGTGTCCTCTCAGCCTCTTCCACGAGGACTGGGAGGA
>NW_006921831.1:749907-767952 GCF_000298275.1 Orycteropus afer afer
CTTCCTCCAGCATGGACTTTTCGCTCCTCTGGCGGCCCTGGGATATTCTGTGCTCTTCGCCGACACCACCATCCAATGCATCAGTTCTTCTTCGGTCTTCCTTACTCCCTGTCTAGCTTTCGCACGCGTGTGAGGCAGCTGACAATACCCTGGCTTGGGTCAGGCGCACCTCAGTCTGCAAAGTGACATCTTAGCTTTTGAACACTTTAAGAAAGCTGCCCAGTGACTGGAAACTGCATCTGCGGGTGAAATAGCTTCGAATACAGGGGCCCCGCCCTTCCTGACAGGTGTGTTCTTTTCTTTCTAGACCAAAATCCACGGGGTCGGGTTTGTCAAGATCCACGCCCCCTGGAATGTGCTGTGCAGAGAAGCTGAGTTCTTGAAACTTAAGATGCCTACAAAGAAGGTGAGTGAGGTCTTTTCTACTCAGAAATAGATCACCAAGTCTGAGCACAGTTGCCAAGGGGGTCCTGAGCTATTACAGCAGCAGATGGGCTTCAGGACACACGTCGCTGTGGCAGTGCAACCCAGCCCCAGCTTGTCAGCTAGACACCCCAGATCCTACCCTCTCAGGATGTGCCGTGAGCAGGAGAGCCTGCCTCTGGGCGCAGAAATTTATTATAAGTACAATGCAATTAAACGCCTGTCTCTGGTTTTATACACTGTGGTGTCTCAGCTAATCTGTCAGATTTATTTTAATTACATTTCCTGGATTGCTAGGATTTTTCTTTGTTCTTTCCCTCTCTTTGAGGAATTTAATAGACTGTTTCTTGGCAATTTACACAAAAATGGAGCAGAAAGTAGAGTTCACATATGTCCCTGCTCCTCCCTGGACAGTTTCTGCCATTGTCCGTGTCTCGTGTTCCCGTGACACACGTGACAGGTGATGAGCCAGTATTGATCCTGGTCATTAGTAAAAGTCACAGTTGGCGTGAGGGCTCACTCGGTGCTGATGGAGGCAGCTGTCGTGTGCCCACCATCCCACCATCACTCGGGGGCTTCACTGCTCTGGAAACACCCTGTGCTGTGGGGTTTTCTGTTTAATCTCTGAAAGTTTATGGGGAGAGAGGTTTATGGTGTGCTCAGGAGTCCGTGTTCCCTTCTGTGTGCGGAAGAGACAAGAGGAGGGATGGAGCCACTATGTCAGCCGCCCTTCTCCCTCTCACTGAGACGTGGGGTTACATGTTTCTGAACCAAAGGGAAGTCACAGGGAGAATGTTGTGGAATTTTCTATCACTGCTCCTCGGGGGCAGCTCTCCTGACTCTGAGCTTTCAGGATCAGTCAGGAATGCAGCTCTGTCCCCAGGACAGGCCCTCGTGCCAGAGCGGACGGGGCCGTTCTGTGAAGAGTCTGAGACTAGACCCGAGGGTCAGTCACGGCTCAGTGCACTGATGCGGCCCTCACCCCGTCTCCTCACAGATGTACCACATCAATGAGACCCGTGGCCTCCTGAAGAAGATCAACTCGGTTCTCCAGAAAATCACGGACCCCATCCAGCCCCGGGTGGCCGAGCACCGGCCCCAGGCCACCAAGAGGCTCTCGTACCCCTTCTCCCGGGAGAAACAGCACCTGTAAGTGGGGCCTGAGACCCCTCGTCTAAGACTTAAGAAGCGCAGCTTACAGGGTGCAGGGCAAAGGGAGTCCGTGCCCCCAGAAGAGGGGCCGTCAGCCCCTGGGGCATACTCGGAGCCCAGGAGGGGTCACAGTTCACCGAGGCTGTGGGCAGAGTCTTGATCTTCCCATGGGTGGGGTTGGTGTCAGGTCCTGTCGAGTCAGCTCTGACTCACGGCGACCCCATGCACAACTGAGCACGATCTTCTGAGTAGGAAACAGAAAAGCCAAAGCAGCCGCTGTGGAGTGGGTTCTGAGTCCCGGCGACCCCGCGTGTGTTGGACCGGAACTGTGCTCCACAGGGTTTGCACTGGCTGGCCCTACGGAAGGAGACTGCCGGACCCTTCTTCCGAGGCGCCTTTGAGTGGATTTGAACCGCCAGCCTTCTGTGAGCAGCCGAGCATGTTAACTGAGGGCTCGGCCCAGAGACCCCTGGGGGAAAATAATGAGGGTGTGTGTGTTGTGGGTCTTGCTTTGACGCTACGTTCCCCAGATCAGGGGCCCGCCCGGCCCCTGCCCAGCTGCTCAGCCCCGTCCCTCTCTGTTTTGTGGTGGGAGCTCCTGGTGGCCATGTCTTCCTGCCACACAGCAGCCTGAGGCGGAATGGGGGAGGCAGGGACTGAAAGCACCCCCCAGAGGAGCCTGAGGGCCCCAGGGATGGCCGCCAGCAGGGGTTGCCTGCCAGTGCCTCACCTGTTCTAGAACCTTCCTCCTCCCTGCTCCCGAGGGGCAGTGGGGCGTAGTCAGCAGCTGGGAGGCCTCCCTGGGGCTGGCTGGGCAGAACGTGCCTGGGCAGTGGCAGAGGAGAGCTCGGGACTCGGGGGACCCAGGAGGACCCTGGGGGCGGTGGCTCCGAGGGCAGGCCTCACGGGGTGGAGACAGGGCAAGGAGAATTAGGGACTCAAGGTGGAGGTGCGTCCTAGCTGTCGGGGAGAACCTTCACTCCGTGTTGCACCTGATCCTAGGGGACAAGGCTCGACACCCAGAGAGAAGGAAGCCACTCCCCGCCCAGCTCTCCCGCGGCTCCAAACTGGGGGTTCTGGGACATTAGAGGGAGGCATCCTCTTGCTAGAAGAGAAAAGCTGGGTGACTGTGGGGCCAGTCTCCCTGGCTCTGTCCCGGCTCCATGAGCCCCACCTGCCTCACCAGGTTCTTCTCTGCTCCAGGACCAGACCTGGGACACCCCCCTGAGCACTGAGCCCCCCTCTTTACCCTGAGCACCTTGGGGCATGGGTCACCCACCTCAAGGGCATCTCTGTACCCCAGGAAACCTAGGAAACCTCCGTGCCACCCACGCCATCGTTTGGAAGTCACACATTAGAGCTGTTCAGTGGCAGAATGGCACTATCCCTGACCCCAGCAGAAGCTTAAATCATGCCGGTGGAGGCTGTCACCAAAGGAAGCAGGGCCCTCCAGGGAGGCAGGTCTGGTGGCACTTGGCTCTGGGTCACTTCCTCCTTGCAAAGGTCTCAGAGCCTCATGGGAGGCAGGGGGTGAGGAGACAGACTGTTCCAGATGCCCAGCGGCCCCTCTGGCATGTGGCCAAGTCCCCGGGCACCACTAATGGGGACAGTGTGATTTCCCAGGACCTTGGAAGCTGGCAGGACCACCTCCTGTGCACCGTGTCTCATTGTCCCCTTGTCTTCCCCGTGTTTCAACAGATTTGACCTGTCTGATAAGGACTCCTTTTTCGACAGCAAAACCCGCAGCACAATTGTAAGTACCACAGTGGGATCACTCCAGCAAGGTGGCCCTGGGGACACCAGTGATTATTTCATTTCAGAGTAGCTCCTCCAGGCAGAAGACGGCTCTAATTGCCTGTGACAGAAATAATTAGGATAATAGAACCAGGAGGGCTGGCGGGCCCAGGGGATGGCCGTGGCCTGGGGCTCCCAGGAAGAAAGGGTTGGAGAGGGACTCAAAGCCCCTCCAGTCGTTTAAACGGTGTCCCCATGCCTTTGTGGTTCCCAGCCGTTCACCTTCTTCTTCTCTTTTTCTTTTTATTGTAGTGAAAATACTTGTCATGAAACATCTGCCAATTCCATCATTTTTCCTTGTACAACTCAGTGATGTTCACTCATTTGTCGGCTGGGCAGCCGTCACCACTGTCTTCCTCCAGATTGTTCTGTCCCCATAACAGAAGCTCAATGCCCCTGGGCAAGGGCTCCCCTGTCCACTCTCCCTCCCTGGTGACCACGGGCACACTTGGGTCTCCGTGCATTTGCCTGTTTTGTATCAGTGGGATCGACAGCATTGTCCCTTTGTGCTCTTTTGGCGTCTATCACTCAGCATGATGCTTTCAGAATCCATCCACTTTGTAGCTGCATGAGGGCTCCATGCAGCCACGTTGTAGCTGGTGTCAGGGCTCCATGCACCCATGTTGTAGCCTGTATCAGGATTTCATCTATCCATGTTGTATACATGTAAGAGGGGCTCTATCCATCCATGTTGTAGCATGTAGGAGGGCTCCGTGCACCCCCGTTGCAGCTTGTATCAGGGCTCTGTGCAGCCTGTTGCAGCCTGCATTGGGGCTCCGTGCACCCATGTTGCAGCGCGTATCAGGGCTCCGTGCACCCACGTTGTGGCCTGTGTCGGGGCTCCGTGCACCCACGTTGCGGCCTGTGTCGGGGCTCCGTACACCCATGTTGCAGTCTGTATAAGGGCTCCGTGCACCCATGTTGTGGCCTGTATCGGGGCTCTGTGCACCCATGTTGCAGCGCGTATCAGGGCTCCGTGCACCCACGTTGCGGCCTGTGTCGGGGCTCCGTGCACCCATGTTGCGGCCTGTGTCGGGGCTCCATACACCCATGTTGCAGTCTGTATAAGGGCTCTGTGCATCCATGTTGTGGCGTGTATCAGGGCTCCGTGCACCCATGTGGCAGCCTGTCTCAGGACTTCATTTCTCTTGCTTTTCTTGGGGTCTGTGCTTTTAAGCCACCAGGTCTTGGCACCTCAAAGGGGTCTGAGCAGCAGGCTGAGGGTGAGTGATGGGGCGTGCCAGTTAGGATCTAGTCCAAGGCTCTACCAGGCAAGCAAAGCGAGGCTGGAAACCTAACCATGCCACCTGGGCCTGCTCGAGGTTGTGGCCCTGTGTTTATCCATCAGCTGTCAACTTCTCTGTCAGCCCACCTGGGCTGTGCATGGCTCAGACCCAACTCTTATCCAAACAAGCAAGCCGGCAACCAGCCGAGATGTGACAATTGTCCTCTCTGCTGCAATTCAGCCTGTCCAGGGAGAAAGGGGCGGGAGGAGGCACCCAGTTGACCTGTACATATAATTCTCCCTCCTCTGCCACCGTTTCAGACACTGGCAGGTGGCCAGGGGCAGGGAAGGGTGAGGTCGCATGGCATGGGGAGACTTGGCAGCCCTGGGCACAGGCGGGTCCAGTCCCATGCACACTCTGCCCCTCCCAGTTTTGTGACCATGGGAGAGTCACTGAGCATTTGTCCACACTGGGGTAGTCCTCACTCCCCCAGCCAGATAGTGAATGGGCGGGGCACTAGGTATCCAGCTGCTGTCGTAATTTTTATCATTCACCCCATTTTAGTAAACAATAAACCTTGCTGTACAGTCACTTAGGATATTATGGGATAGAACTGAGCTCCATGGGGTTCCCTTAGCCTGGGTGTAATCAGTGCTAACTTAGAGACTGGAAGTTTGAAACCACCCAGCACTCTGCAGAAGGAAGGTCTGGTGGGCCAGTTGTTAGGTATCCCAGTAGTCACGTGCTCAGCTGCAAATGAAAAGGTGGGTGGTTTGAACCCATCAGCTGCTCTACAGGAGAAAGGTGAGACTGACAGCCTCGGAGACCCTCTGGGCCCGCTCTACTCTGTCCTCTGGGAGCACAGTGCCTCAGAATGGACTCCACGGCAGTGGGTGTGGTTTGGGCTTTGCTTCTGTGAAGATTGACAGCCTTGGAGACCCTGTGGGCAGTTCCACTCTGTCCTCTAGGGGCGCTGTGGGTCAGAATGGACTCCCTGGCAGTGGGTGTGGTTTGGGCTTTGCTTCTGTGAAGATTGACAGCCTTGGAGACCCTGTGGGGCAGTTCCACTCTGTCCTCTAGGGGCGCTGTGGGTCACAATCGACTCGACAACAGGTTTATTTTTTTTTAATTAGTTCTGAGCACGGTCTTAGGGCTTAAGGGGGAGCCCAGCGTGGAGTCCATTCATCATTTGACGGTAAAAGATGTGGTTCTACAAGTTACACCTAAAAGCCCAGCTGCCTGATTATTGGTGATGGTTGCCCAACGCAATTGTTGTTGTTATTAGGTGCCGTCGAGTCGTCTCCGACTCATAGCAACCCCATGCACAGCAGAACGAAACACTGCCTGCCAGCCCCATGATTTTGTGCCAGCCCCATGATCCTTGCTATACCTGAGCCCATCATTGCAGCCACTGAGTCAATCCACTTTGTTGAGGGCCCTCCCCTTTATCATTGACCCTCCACTTTACCAAGCGTGATATCCTTCTCCAGGGACTGGTCCCCTCTGACCATATGACCAAAGTAGGTGAGACGAAGTCTGGCCATTCTCGCTTCCAAGGAGCATTCCGGCTGCACTTCCTCCAGGACAGATCTGTTAGTTCTTTTAGCAGTCCATGGTACCTTCAGCATTCTTCACCAGCAGCACAGCTCAAAAGCATCAACTCTTCTTCGGTCTTCTTTATTCATTGTCCAACTCTCACATGCATATGAGGCAATTGAAAATACCATGGCTTGGGTTAGGCGCACCTTAGTCTTCAAGGAGACATCTTTGCTCTTCAGCATTTGAAAGAGGTCTTTTGCAGCAGGTTTGCAGAAGGCTGGAGGTTCAAACCCACCAGCCACTCCTCGGAAGGAAGGTTGGGCAATCTACTTCCGTAGTGATACTGCCTCGGAAACCCAAGGAAGGGTCACTATGAGTCAGGTCCGACTCAACGGCACATAACAACAACAACAATGCGTGATTAATGTCATGGCTATCACAGGAAAAATGTTGACTTGGCCAATGCTGTCTTATATGTATTTTTATAATAAAAATATGTCTTTTAAAAAATCCAGTTGCGAATTGCTCTTCCAACTCCTTGTGGCTGCACGGATGTCAGTCGGTCTGTGCTGCACGTGGTTTCAGCGGCTGATTTTGGGGAGTTGGTCACCAGGCCTTCCTTCCGAGGTGTCTCTGAATGGACTCGATCCCCCCGCTTTCAGTGAGCAGCTGAGCACATGAGCCATTTGCACCCCAGGGGCTCCTACTTTTCCCTGAAGACACCAGGTCTCTGGCGTTATCCAGAATCCTTTGTGCCAACAACATTCCTAAGAAAACCCTGTCTTTCCTCAGCAGGGGGAGGTTGCCATTGGCAGCGTGTAGCCTGGCTCCTTTTCAACTTTCACGTTGGGTTTTGGTTTCTGGAGGTGCCGACAGTAACTGCTCCCCGCCTCTTGTTCTCTGTCTCTGCAACAGGTGTATGAGATTCTGAAGAGGACGACATGCGCCAAAGCCAAGTACAGCATGGGTAAGGGTGCTCCTGGGCCCGGGGATCAGTGTCTGCTTCCGAGCCTTCATCTCACCTCCAAGCATCTCCCTGGGGGGAGGGGGCTTAGGGCTTTCTGCCGGGTTTTGGTAGCTGGAAGGAGAGCGATTCTAGCTGGCTGTCACTGTGAAGCACACAGTATCATTTGCGTTGGCCTGAGGAATTTGCAAGGATGAGAGGAGCCTCTCCTGGGAATGGTCAGTGTGGCTGGGAATGGGCCAGTGTGAGCATGACCAAGGAACCTTGAACTTCTCTTGACCCCCACAGTCCAGGTGGGAGCAATAGCCCCGGCAGCATTTGGGGGCGAACTAGAAGAAGCACCCCTGGTTGGGTACAACCAGGCATGTGTCTGGCTTAGAGAGAGGAGGGTGCCCCACTGCAGCCCCCACTGACCCGGCACCACTGTGCACGGAAGCCCTGATCCCAGAACGTTCTATAAAGCCATGCTGTCTGGGCTCCTGGGGTACCAGTCTATGGGACGTCTCAAGCCTCAGATACGAGCCCTTCCGTTAGTGGCTGTAGATGGAACCCTTCCCCCGTGTGGGCCCCCGGCCCCACTGCAGCCAGTTTGGCAAAAGTCAAACCACTGAATGGAACACAAGGCATGCCAGGCTCGAGCCGTTGTTTTCCTTCTTCTGGAGCTGTTTTATGCCCTGCTGAAAACTGAGCCAACAGCTGCCATCCAGCATGCTCCTTCCAGAAGGGGCTGTGGGCACAGCCGGGTCCGGCACAACCCAAGCCTTGTGGAGGAGACAAAGCGCCCCAGCTAACCTTCCGGAGAGAGTGCTGGGTGGTCTGATACCGGGGGCCAGGGCATGGGGCCAGTAGTCTGGCAGGTCAAGGGGGTGGCTTGGCCTCAGCCATGTGGCTAAGAGTCAGGCACAGGGTCATCATTCCAGGCCTAACATCTTTGAGTCCATGGCCCAAACCAATTGGAGTAGAAGGTCCCATCCAGGGGCCAAGGAGAGCCAAGGAAAGCTGTCCCTATCAGCCTGGCCCACTGAGACATAGCAAGAGACTTCCAATGGGCACGTCCTACTCAGACGGCCACAACGACCAGGCAGGAAGGAAGGTGATATGAGGAGCTGGGGTCCTTGGAAGTGCATCTTGAGGCCCCTGGTGCCAAGGAAAAGCATGAGAAAGGTCATGGAACATAGGGGACATGTGGGTTCTAGCCTCAGCTCCTCTCCCCAGCTGGGAGAGCATGGGCAATCTCTTTCCTTCTTGGGCCTCAGTTTCTCCACTGGGTCCTGTGGGGTCCCTTCCAGGGAAACTCGTGTGGTTGCTGCAAAGATCTGTTGAGTCCAGAACCCCAGGGCCTGCTGGCCGAGCTGTCTGTCCCCACATTGTCCCTGGGGATGGCATGTCTTCTGTGTACTCCACAAGCACTCTGCAGAGCCAACTGCCCTCCCCCGCTCTGGTTCCCAGAGCCCGGTGACAGAGCAGGCAGAGCTGGGTCCTTCTCTGCACTCCCACTTCCCATGGGGCCTTGTTGGAAAACCCCCACTGACCCTCAAGTTCATTCATTCAACTTGCAGCAAGTTGGTGGAGTCCTGTCTCCCACCAGCTCTGTCCAGGCACAGGGCTCCCTGCTATCAGGAGGCTGATACTCCAGGAGGGGGCCGCAGTAAATCGAGAGATAAACCAGGGTGTAATCTTGCAGGACGAGGTGGCTGGGAAGGCTCATGGGACTTAGAACCAGTGGTCAGGGAACACCCTTGTGATGAGGTGCAATTGGAGCAGAGAACTGTAGAAAGTGAGGGGTGAACCTTCCTGACCAAGGGGCAGCCTATGCAAAGGCCCTGTGGCAGCACCACAGGGTGTGTTCTGGGAGCAGCGAGGAGGCCAGGACAGCTGGAACAGAGGGCGGAGGGGAAGATGGGCAGAGGTGCGGCAGAGTAGTGGCAGGGCAGAAAGGTCATGCCCATCCTGAGGGCCTCACAGCCCCACTCTGAGCAAGTGGGGAGAGAGGAAGGACATGATCTAACTTGAACTTTAAGGAGCCCTCTGGCTGCTCTCAGGAGCCCTGGTGGCACAGTGGTTAAAGCATGCAACTGCTAAGCAAAAGGTCAGCTGTTCAAAACCACCAACTAGCTCTTCTGTGGGAGAAAGATGAGGCAGTCCACTTCCATAAAGACTCACAGCCTTGGAGACCCTGTGGGCAGTTCCACTCTGTCCTCTAGGGGCGCTGTGAGTCAGAATGGATTCCACGGCAGTGGGTGTGGTTTGGGCTTTTCTTCTGTGAAGATTGACAGCCTTGGGAACACTGTGGGGCAGTTCCACTCTGTCCTCTAGGGGCGCTGTGGGTCAGAATGGACTCCAGGCAGTGGGTGTGGTTTGGGCTTTGCTTCTGTGAAGATTGACAGCCTTGGGAACACTGTGGGGCGGTTCCACTCTGTCTTCTGGGGGCGCTGTGAGTCAGCAGTGGGTTTGGAGTGGGTTCTGGCTGCTCCCTGGAGGTTGGTGATCCACCTTGACCCCACGCCCACTTTCTATGGCAGGTGAACTGTCTACGCTTTTGTGTGGCTTTAGTCATGTGCTCCCACCTCCTCCGTCTTGATTCCCAAAGGGCCTCAGGTTCTAGAGCCTTCCCAACTGCTGAGCCAGGAGATGCTTCATGGTTCAGTTTATTTCTGGAAGTCATTTTCCCATCAGCTTCACTGGAAAAGAGCCAAGGGCAGGGCAGCCAGGCCACTGTGAGAACCACCATGACACCAGGCAGAGGGTCTGGGACCAGCAAAGGGCTTAGTGAACTCCCCCCCCAGCGGCCCAGCTCCCAAGGACACGTGTGGCCAGCGATCAGATTCCTGGGAAGGCCCTTCCAGGCGCGTGGGCTCCGCCTGCTCCTGCCGGTGCGCAGGGGGCAGCGTCAAAGGCCCTTAGGAGCTGCAGACGTGGTGGTTTCGAAACGCACGGCGGGCAGAGGGCCCGGCCACCATGCCTCCACCCTCAGGACAGCTGAGAGCCCCTGGGTGCCCCCCACCGCCACTGCCTTCTCCCCCGTATGCTGCTTTACCCCTCTGGGCCCTTCCTGTCACTAATAGCTGATGTATAAACAGGGCAAGGAGTGGGGAACAAGAAGGACTCTGCCCTCTTAAATAAAAGACGAAAATGTGGTAAATACGGTAAGTGCCCCTGTGCCCCACCTGGGCTCCGCGGGGCCCCTCTGCCTCGTCCAATCAACCTAAAACCTTACGCCAAATTGCGTGTGCGTTTCCGACATCATCAGTTCCTGCCGCGTCTTTCTCATGATCCGGCTTCTCTAACCATCTCAATCCCCTCCACCTGCAGGCCTGTCCTTGGGCAGATGGGGCCATTGGCAGACCAGAGGCTTGGGGGTGACGGAGTCGGGTTGCGGGCTTCTTGGGCCCCCTTTCTACGGGTCTGGCTTCCTCTGGGGTGTCCTCGGGGCCTGCCTAATTCCGCCAATCAAGCATGCTCATCGGCTGTTAATCCATAACCCAGCGCTTCCTCCTCGGTCAGGAGACCCCAGGAAGGTGGCCGGCCTCGGTGGCCAGGTGGCCTCGGTGGCCAGGTGGCTTTGGCATTGAGAGAACGCTTGGTGGTTGAGCCTCCCCGGGACCAGGCTGGTGTCAGGTGGGACAGGGACATGCGGTAACCCCCTCTCTGTCTCTGTTTTTAAGGCATCACCAGTCTGCTGGCCAACGGTGTCTACTCAGCCGCATACCCGCTGCATGACGTAAGTGCCCGTGATGCGTCTTTGTCTCTGTCATTTGACTCCCGAGTGGGCCACACCCCTAGGAGCTCCAATTATCCTGTGGTCACCACTTCCTGCCTGGCTCTGCCCTAAATGTCAGCCGCATAGGCCCTCCCTGTTCTCCACGCAGGGGCTCAGGAGGCAGACACATGGTCATCTTGTCATACAGGCCATTCCTTCACGATGGGGACAGGGTGGCCTGAGCTCTGCCCAGCTGTGTCTGAGCCCTCAGCTGCTCCGAGAGACGTGGTTCTGGCTGGGGACCCCACCCCGCCCCAGGTCCAGCCACTCGGGCTACGGATGTGTTCATTCCTGCCACACAAGTGGCGGCCTCCTGAGCCAACTCTCCAAATCCCTGAGGTCTCCCCGTGACAAACATAGCCCGTGTCGTGGCCGCTGGCCACGGTGTGTTTGCCGTGGGGGTGAAGAGGAAGATGGTGCTCCTCCCGCTGTCTCCATGGAAACGGGGCTGGAGTTCAGCAGGGCGCTGGGAATGGGCCGCGGGGCCTGAGCAGTGTGGGAACCCAGTGCAGAAGTTCTCTTGAACTTTCCAGTAAAGACAAGGAGCCCAGACTCATGATAGACAGGGCTGGCCTGGGAGTCGAGGACCTGGGTTCTAGTCCTGGCCGCCCCGCCTCACAGCACCTCCAGGGCACACAGCCCCTTGCTCTCGGAGCCTCAATGTGCCCTTCTGTGAACTGGGAATGACTACCAGACCCATGGTGAAAATACAGATACAGAAGAGCTCTGAGGACATGACCGCACGCCAGCATAGCAGCAGGCTGGCCGCCAGTGGGGAACCGGGTTCGAATCCCAGCAATACACCTCATGAGCAGCCCGCACCTGTCTGTCAGTGGAGGTTTGAGGGTGGCTGGGATGCTGAACAGGCTTCAGCGGAGCGTCCAGACTAAGACAGACCAGGAAGAAAGGCCTGGTGATCGGCTTCCAAAGCTTCAGCCAGAGAAAACCCCCGGAGACTACTGCCTGAGCCAGTCTGCGCTGCAGTGGGTGACTCAGCCTGCCTCTTCTAACCAGGGACTGTGGCTCCCACTAGATGACTCGGTGGGACTGTGCAAATGAGAGGTGCTTGTGGCCCACCAAGGGGATCAGATAGCTTGTTAGGAAGGTAAATAAAATGCATAGCACCCCTTGTGGGGGTGGGACTATGCAAATAATGTGTATGGAACCCTCACGGGATTGGTCAGTTTTGCCACCAGCTAAGCTTAAAATGAACCATCTCAGAGGCACAAAGCGGGGCTCTCACTACCATCAAGAAAGAAGAGCTGGAAGGGGAGTGTGTCCTCTGGACCCGAGATCCCTGCGCTGAACCTGCTACGTCAGAGACAGAGAGGCAGCGGTGACAGCTGAGAGACACCATGAAGCAGCCTCAGCAAAGGACGGCACAGCGGGTCCCCGGAGTGAGAAGGCCGAGGGCCTGTGACGGAGTGCCTCTGGGCATTTATGGGCGGCTCGGAGAACTTTGTAACACCTGCCCAAGCAGGGCAGAGGCCAAGGCATCGCAGGTGAGGCTGAGAACCGGAGACAGGCCTGCCTACAGGCCCGGCTGAGAAGCCGTAGTGATCCAAGAACTGTGTTCTGAGCTGTTCCTGAGCCTGGATCATAGCTGCTTACTTCCCCCACAAACCCCACACTCATGAGGGTTGTCTCGAGCTCTGTGTGGCCACTGCAATGAGTTTTTTAACCCAACAGAGAAGTGGAGAGCCCGTGGGAGGGATGGCTGGTGTCAGAAATGGTGAAAAGGTTGGCGGGTGGAGGCAAGTCTGACCTCCGCCTCTCAGGAATCAGCCCGGCTGATCTTGATCTTCCTCTCCTGCTGTGAGTTACAGGTCAGTTGAGGCCACTCCCATGCTGTTTTTACCTAATCTTGAACCTAAATCAAAATTATCCCCTGAAGCCTTCTTTATAAAAAAAAAAAAAAAAAAAAAAAACTCACTGCTGTCCAGTCGTTTCTGACTCATAATGGCCCCCATTGGGTTTCTGAGGCTGGAAATTGCCGCATCTTCCTTCTATGGAGCAGCTGGGGGTTTGAACCGCTGACCTTCTGGTTAGCAGTCAAGTGCTTTACCCACTACGCCACCAGAGCTCCCAAGCCTTCTGAAGGCCAAACAATATTTAGCTTACCTGATAAAGAATGTGTCCCTTGAGCACTGGGCTCTTTTAAAATTCTCTGTGGGATCAGAGGGACATCAGCTACAGGAAAGGTGGGTGAGAGGGGACCTTAGGGAGCAGTGAGTTTGTTTAATGGGGGAGGAGCCACTCAGAAGTGGGTAAGAATGGCCACAGCAGTGGACAAATGTCAGTGAATTGCACACATAGAAATAGTTGAATTGAGTATGTTTACCATGTATATCCTCAACAACAGCAACAAAAATCAGATAAATTATTTAAAAGAAAAAAAAGGGGGGAAATGAAAACCCTAGGGGTCACCCCCATCTGATCCACCGTCCATCGTGGTGCAAGAGCGGGGGGCATTTTGTTGCAGTGCGTGGGGTCGCCATGCGCCAGGCTGAGCCCCCTCCCCCTGCACAAAGTCGTCGTGTGTCATCAGACACTGGCCTCCCCAGCCCTGCTCCGTCCGCCATCCACCCATCCGTCCAACGAGAACGTCTGTCAGGCACAGTGCCCGTGTCGTCAAGCAGATTGCAACCTGATGGACGAGGGCATCCAGCCGGAGTCTGAGCTCCGAGCTGGACTCTAAGGGTCAGTCCTGTCATCAGCGGATCAGCAGAGAGGAGGGACCTTGGGTTTGTGTTGGCTGCTCGCTGGCTTTGTGGCTCCCTCCCTGGTTGGCATCTACTCGCTCGAGGTCACCAGCTGACCAACTGCTGGACAAAGGGCTGTTATTGGGCTCGTGTGGCTGTCCTGGCCATGGCAAGACACACTGGAAGTGCCCGAGGAGCCGAGCTTGGGTGGCTGAGGATCAGCTGAAGACTTAGGATGGAACTGCATCTTCATTACAGAAGCCACAGGCCCAGCGCTGGGGTGTCCCCCGCCTGCTCAAGTCCCCCCCGTCCGGTCGCGTGGTGAGGGGTGGGGGCAGTGTCGCAGAGGAGCCGGCAGATGCGGCAGGCACCAGGTAGACCTGAGAGGCCCGGCGCTTTCTCTGCCCAGTCTCAAGCGTCCTCTCTCGCGAGTTACTTAGTTATCTGTGAGCCGTTGGGGTGCTGGGCTCACTTTCCCTTTTTGATCCTTTCCTCCCCTCCTCTTCTTCTTCTTCTCCTCCCCTCCTCTCCCCTCCCCTTCCCGCCTCTTCTCTTCCATTCCAGGGTTCACAGGCCTGGATCCAAGTCCCAGGTCTGACCAAACTCAGCTGCTATGTGACCATCAAAATCAGCTTGCTTCTCTGGGCCTCAGTATTTCCATGTGTGCAATGGGAATATTGGGCTCAGTGAGCCCTACCTATAGGATGGCCATATAATTTGTTTTTAGAATAAATGGTTTGACTAAAATAGGTATTAATTTTACTCCATTGTAAATAGATTCTGAATATTGACTCATGAATGTGATGAGATAAAATACACAACATATGGAATTGTATCAAAACTAAATGAAGGATAACCACATAATTTACCATCCCTCCTGGGACACTTGGGGGTCAAGCAGACACTGGATGGGACACTGGAGGCAAGAGACATAAACGGAGACTGTCCCCTCACAGTGGGGTGTGTGTTGACCCTATGATAGGATTCTTCCCATGCCAAAAGCCCCTTTTCTTTTATGGCGCTGACTACAAGGAGCTGACTATGGGTCCTTTCCTGGTCTCCAGCTGCATTAATGGGTGAAGGCAGTTCCAGCTCTCCAGTGGTGGAAGGTTGGGCTGGGGCACTGGACTGGACCAGGATTTATGGGGCACTTGTTACTAGAACTGTAACTCAGAAGAGAAGGCATGGCTGGCTGACCTCCTCACTCTGTGTGAAGTTCTGTCCTGTGGTTATTTTTGCTGCTGTCAATGAGGGTGGTCCAGTTTATATCTTGAGACGTTACAAATCGGAGTTCCTCCAAATCTCCATGGCTAGTTCCAGTCCGTCCCAGCTCCCTAGTGCCTAGGATATAGAGCTTCAGCGTTCCTTTTCATTTTCGGCCACTTCCAACTTTCCTTGGTTCGTACTTTGTGTATTCCACATTCCGATTATTAAAGGATGTTTGCAGCTGTTTCTTCTCATTTTGAGCTGTGCCAAGAAATTTGGAAGATAGCTTACCTGGCCGACCAAGTGGAAGAGATTATCTGTGCCCATTCCAAAGAAAGGTGATCCAGTGGAATACGGAGGTTATCAAACAATATCATTAGTATCACATGCAAGTAAAATTATGCTGAAGGTAATTCAAAAACAGTTGTAGCTACCTCAACAGGGAAATGCCAGAAATTCAAGCCAGTTTCAGAAGAGAGTATGGAATGAGGGATGTCGTTGCTGATGTCAGATGGGTCTTGGGTAAAAGCAGAAAATACCAGAAAAGTGTTTCATTAATTATGCAAAGGCATCGAATGTGTGGATTATAACAAATTATGGACAACATTGAGAAGAATGGGAATTCCAGAATAGTCAGTTGTCATGAGGAACCTGTACACAGACCAAGAGGCAGTCATTCAAACAGAACAAGGGGACACTGTGTGATTTAAAATAGGAAACTCTGTGCTTCAGGGTTGTATTCAATACATACAACCATACTTATTCAATCTCTGTGCTGAGCAAATAATCCAAGAAGCTGGGCTATATGAAGGAGAACGTGGCATCAGGATTGGAGAAAGACTCATTAACAATCTGCAATATGCAAATGACACAACCTTGCTGCTGAAAGTGAAGAGGGCTTGAAGCATTTACTGATGAAGATCAAAGACTTCTGTATGGATTACACCTCAACATAAAGAAAACAGAAGTCCTCACAACTGGTCCAATAAGCAGCATGACAGTCAATGGAGGAAATATTGAAGCGGTCAAGGATCTCATTGCACTTGGATCCACAGTCAACATCCATGGAAGCAACAGTCAGGAAATCAGATGACGTTTCACACCGGGTGAATCTGCTGCAAAGGACCTCTTGAAAGTGCTGAACAGCAAATCTGGGAAGAAGTGCAGCCAGAATGCTTCTTAGAAGCAAAGATGGTGAGACTTCATTCACCTGCTTTGGACATGTTATCAGGAGGGACCAGTCCCTGGAGAAGGACGTCATGCTGGTGAAGTAGAAAGAATGCCCTGAACAGAGTGGATTGACACAGTGGCTGCAACCTCGGGCTCCAGTATAGCAATGGCTGGGCTCCAGCATAGCAATGACCGTGAGGGGGGGCCAGACTGACAGTGCTCCGTCCTGCTGGACGTGGCATTGCTAGGAGTCAGAACTGCCTCAGCCGCACCTAAGAACAACAACAAAGCTCTATGGGAGGGGCTCTGGTGGTACAGTGGTTAAGCACTGGGCTGCTAACCGACAGGTGGGCTGTTGGAACGCACCAGCTACTCCACAGGAGGGCGTGGAGCAGTCTGCTTCTATAGAGATTTATAGCCTTGGAAACCCTAGGGGGCACTTCTCTGGCCAAAGGATCGCTGTGAGTTGGATTTGACTCGATGGCAGTGGATTTGTTTTCTGGGATTTTAAAGCTCTGTGGAGATACAACCAAACTATGGGCCATACACACAAGGGAATTCTACGCAACAATGAAGATGAAGACTCCACAAAACACCTCACAACGTATAGGAACCCGGTAGACATTAGGCCAAGTGAAATAAGTTAATCATGAAAGGACAAACACTGCATGAGTCCACTATTATCAAACGTCAAGGCAAGATTTCTACACAGAAACAGTCATTGATGGTTACAAGAGAGGGGAGGGAAAATTCCTAACTAGGTCAGAGACATGCATTATTTAGGGGAGGGGAAGGGCAGTGTACACTAAGGGGATGATGGGCAAAAGAAGACATGAGAGGTGCACTGAGTTACACAACAAAAGTAAACATGATGACATCCCTAGTCCTGCCGTATCAGTGATATCAACACAACTGGCATGTGGATATGCAGGCAGACAGACCAGCTGAACAGGTATGGGTAGGTGAACGGGGCTACACCCACGATCAGATCGAGCTTTGGCAGGGGATGTGTGTACATACATGTTTGTTTTTGCTGTAAGTATATCCCTGAATATAGTAGAGCAATTTAGGAGGCAAAATGATGAAACCTTCTTAGCCACAGCCGAACACCTTGAGATAGTAAACCACTGGGCTCGTGGGCTTAGGACCACTGTCTCAGGGGACAGCTAACTCAGCACAGTCCTCAATGACAGTGTTCTTCATCCTACTGTGGTGAGCAGTGACTGGGCCTTAAAAGCTTGTGAGAGGCCATTTAAGGAGCAAACAGAAGAGCAAAGCAAAGCAGAGTGAAGAAAACCAAAGATGTACGGAAACAGTCGCCAGAGGACCGTGGACCACGTGAACCTCAGCCTCCTCAACCCTGAGACCACAAGAACTAGACGGTGCCCGGCTACCACCACCAGCTGCTCTGATCAGAACCACAGGAGAAGGTCCTAGACAGAGGAGGAGAAAAATACGGAACAAAGCTCAAAATAATAATGAAAAAAAGACCAGGCTTACTGCTCTGATGGAGACTGGTGGAACCCCCAAGAGTATGGCCCTTAGTCACCCTGCAGGCCTGGAACCGAACTTACCCCTGCAGTTCACCTTTCAGCCAAGCAGTAGACAGGCCTGCAAGGTGAACAGTCATGCCAGGGAGGTCCACAATCAACCCCAGGAGATCAAAAGGGCAGTGTTTGCCCGGGGAGAAAGTTCAGAAGACAGAAATGCAGACAGAAGAGGACACAGGGGAAAGGTAACCACAGGGAGGAAGTGGGAAGACGGCTGTGACGCTGGGATGACAACCAATGTCCTGAAACAAAACGTATACTAACTGTTCCCTGGAAAACCAATTTACTGTGTAAAGTGTCAACCCAAATCACAATCAAAAATTAAAAAAAAAAAAAGACTCTATGGGGGAGCCCCTGGGTAGTGCAAATCATTAAGCACTCAACTATTAACTGAAGATTGCCAGTTCAAATCCACCCACTGCTACCTGGGGAGACAGGCTTAGAAAGGTCCCAGCCCTGAGTACCCAATGCAGCAGTTGCACTCTGCTCACGTGGGGTCACCGTGGGTCACAATCAATTCCACAGCTGCCACCTGCTAGGCCCCAGCGCGACAGAATAA